>NC_064640.1:232042070-232642070 GCF_023864345.2 Schistocerca serialis cubense
ATACCTCATTAAAACTCCATCTCAACCGATTGCTCCATCCACTCTCTGTCATCCTTTTACACAGATGCAAGTAAGTTTAGAGGAAGGTGGTTCTCTGTTTTCCAGGAAAGCATCAAGGACGCAGTCAACTCGTGTGTATCACTGTTACCTCAATAGGCATGCAATAGAATGTTGCCTTGACGAAAGAAATTGACTGTTTCCTTGGCTCCCGGTGCTTCCACGTCAACATTCTCTCGTCTTCCTCTAGCCGTTGCATACCCATTCCCATGTACAAGAATTATTCTGCACCAAGCACAAGACATGCAAGTGCTCCCTCAATTTCCCTGAATTTTGGCGTATTTTCCATCATTTCTCGTAATATTATCGATTTTAGGTCACTTTTGCCATTGCGATCATGACATCATTTCTCGTTCTGTATTCTAAAATTGCTTGTAAATGTAGTACAGACACCAACACCTAGCGCAAAAGCACTATTTACCTGAGTGGGCGGCATAGAACAGCACTGTTCTCGAATGCATTCATTCACCACCAGCCACATATTCTATGACTGCAGTGCATTTGCTCTGTTTCCTATATGTACACTATGTGATCAAAAGTATCCAGACACCTGGCTGAAAATGACAAATGACTTACAAGTTCATAGCGGCCTCCATCAGTAATGCTGGAATTCAAAATGGTGTTGGTCCACCCTTAGCCTTGATGAGAGCTTCCACTCTCGCAGGCATACGTTCAATCAGGTGCTGGTAGCTTTCTTGGGGAATAGCAGCCCATTCTTCATGGAGTGCTGCACTGAGGAGAGGAGTCGATGTCAGTCGGTGAGGGCTGGCACAAAGTCGGCGTTCCAAATCATCCCAAAGGTGTTCTATAGGATTCAAGTCAAGACTCTGTACAGGCCAGTCCATTACAAGGACGTTACTGTCCTGTAACCACTCCGCCAAAGGTCGTGCATTATGAACAGGTACTCAAACTTGTTGAAAGATGCAATCGCCATCCCCATATTGCTCTTCAACAGTGGGAAGCAAAAAGGAGCCTAAAACATCACTGTAGGCCTGTGCTGTGATAGCCCCCTCCACTGAAAAACACGACCATACCATAACACCACTGCCTCCGAATTTTACTGTTGGCACTACACACGCTGGCAGATGACGTTCACTGGGCATTCGCCATAGCCACACCCGGCCATCAGATCGCCACATTGTGTACCATTATTCGTCATTCCACACAACGTTTTTACACTGTTCAATCGTCTAATGTTTATGCTCCTTACACCAAGCGAGACGCCTTTTGGCCTTTACTAGTGTGATGTGTGACTAATGAGCAACTGCTCGACTATGAAATCCAAGTTTTCTCAATTCCTGCCTAATTGTCATAGTACTTGCAGTGGATCCTGACGCCGTTTGGAATTCCTGTGTAATGGCCTGGATAGATGACTGCCTGTTACACATTACAAGCCTCTTTACGTGTTAGCAGTCTCTGTCAGTCAACAGACAAGGTCAGCCTGTATGCTTTTGTGCTGTACATATCCCTTCACGTTTCCACTTCACTATCACATCAGAAACAGTGAACCTAGGAATGTTTAGGAGTGCGGAAATCTCTTGTACAGACGTATGACACAAGTGACACCCTATCACCTGGCCATGTTCGAAGTCCGTGAGTTCTGCAGAGCGCCCCATTCTGCTCTCTCGCGATGTCTAATGACTACTGAGGTCGCTGATATGGAGTACCTGGCATTAGGTGACAATACAATGCACCTAATATGAAAAATGTATGTTTTTGGGAGTATTCAGATACTTTTGATCACATAGTGTGTATGTGTTGCAGATGGCTCCCATGACCCAGAGTAGACCCAAATTAGCGTTCAAGAGTGGATCCATGGCCTATTATATCTGGTGTGAAGTTGGGTTGCACATCCTCAATATACCACTTCTGGGTTAGGGTATGAAGGTGGAGCTGCTGCACATTATATCCAGACCTATGTTCAAAGGTGGATGCACAACATGTCACATCTGCGATAGGGCTGGAAGGTGGGCAAACCACACATTACATCTGAAGGTGTGTTTTGTGTTTGAAGTTGGATCCACCAGTGGGAAGATCGAGTCATGGGAACCATCTGTGACACATACATACAGAAAACAGAACAAATGCACTGAAAATGTAGCATATGTGGAGGAGGTGACTGCATGCATTCGAGAACAGTGCTATACAATGCCACCAGACCATGAAAATAGTGCCTTTGCGTTAGGTATCGGTATCTGTACTACATTCTCCATTACTAACGATCATTTTTATAGGACTGATGCAAGCACAACATATTTTCTCCTCGACATGTGCACGTCTGGAGAAATCTTGTGCTCTTGGATGGGTGTGTGACAGCAGTTATGAACTCAGCTCGCTCTAGTCCTTCACAAGACACGTAAAATAGTGATCTACTGCTCACTAACTGCACATTAAATCAGTGAAAGTGCTGCAGAAAGCGCCAGTCAAAGACAGTGGAAGGAGATCTTTCAGTCTCTAACTTTATCCTAAGAATGCAAGAATGCTCCATTACCTCCATCCGCATAGGGAAAGATCGTAAATTACGCACTATGATCAAAGTGGTAGGAATATGGCAATCACTGTCTGGTATATTTCGGTGTACATGTTCAAGAATTAACAATGAATGGACGTACTGCACAGTCACCTATCTACATTTGCAATGGTACATGCAAAGTAGTGGAGGGGCGGTTTAGCGCTGATACAGAAATTGGGTAGCATGCTGCTATGCCACTGGTCGGTGTTGTACAAAAAATTAATTGCACTATCAACTATGAGGCTTATTATTACAGTACATCAGTGGTGTCTTTTCCATCCCATCTGTCAACTGGTACACTGCTGATTATTTCAATCATCCATAGTGTGTGTGTGTGTGTGTGTGTGTGTGTGTGTGTGTGTGTGTTTGTGTGTGTTTTGCACGAGCAGCAGCAGCAGCATGATTTCTACATCTACATCTACGTCTACGTGATTACTCTGTTATCCATAATAAAGTGCCTGGCAGAGGGTTCAACGAACCACCTTCAAGTTGTCTCTCTACCGTTCCACTCTCGAACGGTACGCGGGAAAAACGAGCACTTAAATTTTTCTGTGCAGGCCCTGATGTCTCTTATTTTATCGTGATGATCATTTCTCCCTATATAGGGGGGTGCCAAAGGAATGTTTTCGCAATTGGAGGAGAAAACTAGTGATTGAAATTTCATGAGAAGATCCCGTCGCAACGAAAAACGCCTTTGTTTTAATGATTGCCACTCCAATTCACGTATCATGTCTGTGACACTGTCTCCCCTATTTCGCTATAATACATAACTAGCTGCCCTTCTTTGTTCTTTTCCGATGTCATCCGTCAGTCCCACCTGATGCGGATCCCACACCGCACAGCAATACTCCAGAATAGGGCGGACAAGTGTAGTGTAAGCAGTCTCTTTGGTAGACCTGTTGCACCTTCTAAGTGTTCTGCCAATGAATCCCAGTCTTTTGTTTTCTCTACCCACAATATTATCTATGTGATCGTTCCAATTTAGGTTATTTGTAATTGTAATCCCTAAGTATTTAGTTGAATTTACACCCCTCAGATTTGTGTGACTTATCATGTAATCGAAATTTAGCTAATTTCTTTTAGTACTCATGTGAATAACTTCATACTTTTCTCTATTCAGGGTCAATTGCCACTTTTCGCACTATACAGACATCGTATCTAAATCGTTTTGCAAGTCGTTTTGATCTTCTGATGACTTTACAAGATGGTAAATGACATCATCATCTGCAAACAATCTAAGACGGCTACTCAGATTGTCTCCTATGTCGTTAATATACACTACTGGCCATTAAAATTGCTACGCCAAGAAGAAATGCAGATGATAAACGGGTATTCATTGGACAAATATATTATACTAGAACTGACATGTGATTACATTTTCACGCAGTTTGGGTGCGTAGATCCTGAGAAATCAGTACCCAGAACAACCACCTTTGGCCTTAATAACGGTCTTGATACGCCTGGGCATTAAGTGAAACAGCTTGGATGGCACGTACAGGTACAGCTGCCCATGCAGCTTCAACTCGATACCACTGTTCATTAAGAGTAGTGACTGGCGTATTGTGATGAGCCAGTTGCTCAGCCACCATTGACCAGACGTTTTCAGCTGGTGAGAGATCTGGAGAATGTGCTGGCCAGGGCAGCAGTCGAACATTTTCTGTATCCAGAAAGCCCGGTACAGGACCTGCAACATGCGGTCATTCATTATCTTGCTGAAATGTAGGGTTTCACAGGGATCGAATGAAGGGTAGAGCCATGGGTCGTAACACATCTGAAATGTAACGTCCACTGTTCAAAGTGCAGTCAATGCGAACAAGAGGTGATCGAGATGTGTAACCAATGGCACCCCATACCATCACGCCGGGTGATACGCCAGTATGACGATAACGAATACACGTTTCCAATGTGCGTTCACCGCGATGTCGCCAAACACGGATGCGACCATCATGATGCTGTAAACAGAACCTGGATTCATCCGAAAAAATGACGTTTTGCCATTCGTGCACCCAGGTTCGTCGTTAAGTACACCATCGCAGGTGCTCCTGTCTGTGATGCAACGTCAAGGGTAACCGCAGCCATGGTCTCCAAGCTGATAGTCCATGCTGCTGCAAACGTCGTCGAACTGTTCGTACAGATGGTTGTTGTCTTGCAAACGTCCCCATCTGTTGACTCAGGGATCGAGACGTGGCTGCACGATCCGTTACAGTCATGCGGATAAGATGCCTGTCATCTCGACTGCTAGTGATACGAGGCCGTTGGGATCCAGCACGGCGTTCCGTATTACCCTCTGAACCCACCGATTCCATATTCTGCTAACAGTCATTGGATCTCGATCAACGCGAGCAGCAATGTTGCGACACGATAAACCGCAATCGCGATAGGCTACAATCCGACCTTTATGAAAGTCGCAAACGTGATGGTACGCATTTCTCCTCCTTACGCGAGGCATCCCAACAACGTTTCACCAGGCAACGCCGATCAACTGCTGTTTGTGTATGAGAAATCGGTTGGAAACTTTCCGCATGTCAGCAAGTTGTAGGTGTCGCCACCGGCGCCAACCTTGTGTGAATGCTCTGGAAAACTAATCATTTGCAGATCACAGCATCTTCCTCCTGTCAGTTAAATTTCGCGTCTGTAGCACGTCATCTTAGTGGTGTAGAAATTTTGATGGCCAGTAGTGTAGATCAGGAACAATAGAAGGCCTATAACGACTCCTTTGGGAACGCCGGATAATACTTCTGTTTTACTCAATGACTTTCCGTCTATTACTACGAACTGTGACCTGACAGGAAATCACGAATCCAGTCACACAACTGAGGCGATACTCCGTAAGCACGCAGTTTCGTTAGAAGACGCTTGTGAGGAACGGTGTCGGAAGCCTTCTGGAAATCTAAAAATATGGAATCAATTTGACATCCCCTGTCGATAGCACTCATTACTTCATGAGTATAAAGAGCTAGTTGTGTTTAACAAGAACGATATTTTATGAATCCGTGCTGACTATATGTCAATAAATCGTTTTCTTCGAGGTACTTCATAATGTTCGAATACAGTATATGTTCTAAAACCCTACTGCAAATCAACGTTAGTGATATAGGCCTGTTATTCAGCGGATTACTCCTACTTCCCTTTTTGGGTATTGGTGTGACTTGAACAATTTTCCAGTCTTTAGGGATGGATCTTTCTGTGAGCGAGTGGTAGTATGTAATTGATAAATATGGGCTATTTTATCAGCATACTCTGAGAGGAACCTGACTGGTACACAATCTGGACCGGAGGCCTTGCCTTTATTAAGTGATTTAAGCTGCTTTGTTACACCGAGGATATCTACTTCTATGTTTCTCATCTTGGCAGTTGTTCTATATTGGAATTCAGGAATACTTATTTCGTCGTCTTTGGTGAAGGAGTTTCGGAAAACCGTGTTCAATAACTCTGCTTTAGTGGCACTGTCATCAGTGACTTCACCGTTGTTATCGCGCAGTGAATGTATTAATTGCGTCTTGCCACTGGTGTGCTTCATGTATGACCAGAATCTCTTTGGGTTTTCTGCCAGATTTCGAGACAGAATTTCGTTGTGGAAATTATTAAAAGCATCTCGCATTGAAGTACACGCTATATTTCGAATTTCTGTAAAACTTTGCCAATCTTGGGGATTTTGCGTTCTTTTAAATTTGGCATACTTTTTTCGTTGCTTCTGCAACAACGATCTGGCCCATTTTGTGTTCCATGGGGGATCAGTACCATGACTTATTAATTTATGTGGTATATATTTTTCAATTGCTGTTGATACTATCTCTCTGAAAACATTCCACAACTTTTCTGCACTTATATGAGCAGATCGGAAGGAGTGAAGACTGTCTCTTAAAAAGGCGTTAGGAGCATTTTTATCAGCTTTTTTAAATAGATATACTTTGCGTTTCTTTTTGATGGTTGTAGGTGTTACGGTATTCATCCTAGCAGAAACTACCTTGTGGTCGCTAATCCCTGTATTCGTCACAACACTCACTATTTGTCCAGGATTATTTGTTGCTAAAAGGTTAAGTATGCTTTCACAACCATTTACGCTTCGAGTGGGCTCATGAACTAATTGTTCAAAATAATTTTCTGAGAAAGCATTCGGTAAAAATTCAGATGATGTTTTATGACTTCCGTCGAATTAAAACGTCTAATTTTTCCAGCATATCGAGGGTAGATTGAAGTCACCACCGACTATAATTGTATTAGCGGGGTACTTATTTAAAATGAGACTCAAGTTTTCTCTGAGCTGTTCAGCAACTATGTCTTCTGAGTCGGGGAGGGGGGGGGGGGTCCGTAAAACGATCCAATTAATAGTTTAGTTCGATTGTCAGGTATAACATCTACCCATACTATTTCACATGAACTATCTACTTCAATTTCGTTACAAGGCAAACTACCTCTGACAGCAATAAACACTCCACCACCAACTGTATTTAATCTATCCTTTCTGAACACTGTTAGATCTTTTGAAAAAATTTCCGCTGAACTTATTTCCGGCTTCACCGGCTCTCTGTACCTACAACTATTTGAGCTTCAGTACTTTCTATTACAGCTTGGAGCTCTGCTTCTTTCCCAACACAGCTACCACAATTTACAACTACCTTACTGTGTTTTACCCGCCCACTTTTAGACGGACGTCCCTTCTGTGGTTCCCTGAAACCCTTTAACCTAAAAAACCGCCCAGTCCCTTCCACACATCCCCCGCTACCCGCGTAGCCGCCTCCTGTGTGTAGTGGACTCCAGACCTATTAAGCGGAACCCGGAAATCCACCACCGATGGCGCAAGTCAAGGAATCTGCAGCCTACACGGTCACAGAACCGCCTGAGCCTCTGATTCAGACCCTCCACTCGGCTCTACACCAAAGGACCACAGTCGGTTCTATCGACGATGCAGCAGACTTACGCCATGCAACGTCCAGTTTTCTGTGAGAGCCAATGGACTGAAACGTATTAATGTCAGTTTAAAACCTGACACAGACCTGAAGGTCACGGATGAAAAGCAAAATGTATGACAGTGTACAAAGTGTGTTACAGCAGAAAAAAAACAATGTCTCAGACAACAAAACAAGCACCCTCAAGCACTGATAATCTGTGGGATATGATCCCCCTACAGTACAGGCAATGACACTTTACACTGGTCTATGAAGGCACCCGAGTGGATCACTACCGGTATATTTAATGGATGTTGGCGCGTGATGCTTGATGCCAGCACACAGATAGTATTTGTTTTCGATTTATCGGAAGAGAGATCTGCAATACAAATTGGATGGTACAAAATAACAATGATAGAATGCTTGGGTGACAGATGTGAATCTACCCTGAGAGACACAAATCTCCTTCGGACTGTAGTGTCTCTATATAATTTGAGTTCGAAAGTGAGGAGGTGTCCTGTGACAAATCTCAGCACTCTGTCATGAGCCAAAAATGAGATTAATACTTTAGTCCTGTGATGCATGATGTGTCAGATGAGGACAGATATTATTCTACCTGATGAGAGGATGCTTAGAGGGAATATAGCCTATGCCACAGTCCTGTTCAGGATTTTCACAAGAAATATGGATACTATAGCGACGTGAAAACGCGTGTATTGTCAGAGTTCTCCCATCCTCGAAAATACTCATATAAACGGGGGGAATCTACATTTCGCGTGACAAATTCGAGGTGTATGGTCAACAACATTGTTGTCTCAGCTAGTGTAAACTAGATTTTTTACACTGCTGGGCCTATGTTGGGGTGGAATTGTTTAGAACTACTGTATACATCCAAGCTGTGAATGTTTATTTTGCAGTGCACCACAGCTGCGTGCAAGGGCACTGAGGATTTGGCAACCAGAAGTGAGAAAGAATGCGCCTACCGGCCCACGACAGCAAGGGCTGGTGAAGCGACCAGTGTGCCGAGTGAGCATGACAGGAACGAATGTGGGGGGGGGGGGGGCGCTTTGCTTGTGTGTGTGTTCCTACCACTCCAAACATCCCCAGATGCCCTCCATTGCCGGGGGCAGTGCACTATCGCATACATGCGGATGCATACACAGGACGGGCACATTGCATATCGACCTCAGGTCAGGAGCGTGTGGTATGTGCAAATGTTTTCAGCTATCTCCGACACCTAGCCATGACAGCTTATTGCTATGGACTAGATCATGGTTTAAGTGTGTTGTGTTTAGTGCTTCTCAATACACTGCATTTGTATTTGCTGTTGTCTCTATTCTGTCACATGATAGAACCTGCCTCTCTCCTTCTGAATGTTTGTGATGATGATGTTTGATTTTTGGGGTGCTCAACTCTGTGGTTATTAGTGCCTGTACAAATTCCCAATCTTTATTCAATCTAGCCACTTTAATGAATGATGAGGACAACACGAACACCCAGTCCTCGGGCATCCAACCCGGGACCCTGTGATCCAGAGGCTGCAACACTAGCCACAACCTGCAGACCTTCCGAATGTCATGGAGAGAACCACTAGTTTGTGCGACTGGTAGAATTTTTTTTCACCACATATGTTTAGCGGAATGTTGTGGTGGACGATGGTGTTTGTGCTCTCAAACGTTGGTGCGTACAAGACATAGGATATATTTAGTGCTACAATCTATTTGTGGTGGAAATTTCATTTCTTGATTTGCATAATGTCTGTGTGTAAAACTCAAACGTTGAAAATATGTTTTATTAAAAAGAAGGATGATTGTAAGGTGGAGGTGAGTGTTTGAAGTTACCTATTTGAATGCTGTAAGTTGTTAAATAATTAACTTCAAATGGTAGTTGAAATGCTTATTTCACTAAGTTTTTTATATTGAAACTGGATCAGTTCTCCCTTTGTCTCCAGCATTAGCCAATAGGAACACTGTAGTCTGAGGAGAGATGCTAACCTCATGCTGGATGTTTTGGGACGCTGGTTCACACAATCAGGGAGTGACCTCTTGAGACAGGGAGCGAGTCTGGAATTCCCCAATCAACAGAATGCCTCCACCTGACACTTTGTTTGGGTGTCGTGAGACCAAAGGGGCCAATATGTGGTCCATGGCTGATGGTACTTAGTAACATGATATGTATTTAGGACCTTCAATGTGGTGCCTTGACGATTGACAACCGCACGGGAAACCCCAAATGCTGGCTACCATACTGCACTTCATTCCATTCATGATTTGTACACCACTTTTGCAGGGTTTAACATCCGGCACAATATGGCTGCTGTATGTTTCTCGATCTGTACAAAAGAATTTGCCACTGAGATTCTAGCAATTTGCCACCCAGCACAAAGTGATGGTGGGTTTCGGAATATCTCATTAACTTTTACACTCCTGGAAATTGAAATAAGAACACCGTGAATTCATTGTCCCAGGAAGGGGAAACTTTATTGACACATTCCTGGGGTCAGATACATCACATGATCACACTGACAGAACCACAGGCACATAGACACAGGCAACAGAGCATGCACAATGTCGGCACTAGTATAGTGTATATCCACCTTTCGCAGCAATGCAGGCTGCTATTCTCCCATGGAGACGATCGTAGAGATGCTGGATGTAGTCCTGTGGAACGGCTTGCCATGCCATTTCCACCTGGCGCCTCAGTTGGACCAGCGTTCGTGCTGGACGTGCAGACCGCGTGAGACGACGCTTCATCCAGTCCCAAACATGCTCAATGGGGGACAGATCCGGAGATCTTGCTGGCCAGGGTAGTTGACTTACACCTTCTAGAGCACGTTGGGTGGCACGGGATACATGCGGACGTGCATTGTCCTGTTGGAACAGCAAGTTCCCTTGCCGGTCTAGGAATGGTAGAACGATGGGTTCGATGACGGTTTGGATGTACCGTGCACTATTCAGTGTCCCCTCGACGATCACCAGTGGTGTACGGCCAGTGTAGGAGATCGCTCCCCACACCATGATGCCGGGTGTTGGCCCTGTGTGCCTCGGTCGTATGCAGTCCTGATTGTGGCGCTCACCTGCACGGCGCCAAACACGCATACGACCATCATTGGCACCAAGGCAGAAGCGACTCTCATCGCTGAAGACGACATGTCTCCATTCGTCCCTCCATTCACGCCTGTCGCGACACCACTGGAGGCGGGCTGCACGATGTTGGGGCGTGAGCGGAAGACGGCCTAACGGTGTGCGGGACCGTAGCCCAGCTTCATGGAGACGGTTGTGAATGGTCCTCGCCGATACCCCAGGAGCAACAGTGTCCCTAATTTGCTGGGAAGTGGCGGTGCGGTCCCCTACGGCACTGCGTAGGATCCTACGGTCTTGGCGTGCATCCGTGCGTCGCTGCGGTCCGGTCCCAGGTCGACGGGCACGTGCACCTTCCGCCGACCACTGGCGACAACATCGATGTACTGTGGAGACCTCACGCCCCACGTGTTGAGCAATTCGGCGGTACGTCCACCCGGCCTCCCGCATGCCCACTATACGCCCTCGCTCAAAGTCCGTCAACTGCACATACGGTTCACGTCCACGCTGTCGCGGCATGCTACCAGTGTTAAAGACTGCGATGGAGCTCCGTATGCCACGGCAAACTGGCTGACACTGACGGCGGCGGTGCACAAATGCTGCGCAGCTAGCGCCATTCGACGGCCAACACCGAGGTTCCTGGTGTGTCCGCTGTGCTGTGCGTGTGATCATTGCTTGTACAGCCCTCTCGCAGTGTCCGGAGCAAGTATGGTGGGTCTGACACACCGGTGTCAATGTGTTCTTTTTTCCATTTCCAGGAGTGTAGATGTGAAACTGTTCCAATTTTCCCATCTGTGCTTAGACACCAGTGTGCTTTGAAAAGCGAGGAAAATAAATAATAAGAGCATTTACATCCCTGTGTTCGGCAGCAGATATAAACTATGCCTACTCGGCGTTTCCAAGCACAATCAGAATAAAAAAAGCACTGCAATTTCTTTAAGTATTCCATGCTGCGATCGGTTTCCTGACAAATTCTTTAAATAAACTGTATTCCATACATCGTTTAAATAAACAGTATTTAATACACTGCAGTCAATTTCCCAACAAATTCTTTAAATAAACAAACAATATTCCATACACTGCCATAAATAAACAATATACCACACATTTGGTCAATTGTTTAAACAATATTCCATACACTGCAATCGAATTCCCTTCAACTGATCGATCAATTGAGTCTTTTCCCACCAATTTCCTCGAGGGTGAGGGGAGTGCTGGGGAGTTTTCCAGTCAGTGGATTTCATTAATTGGTCGATTTAATTAATTAGACAATCAAATTTATATCTGAAGTATGCTTGTATTAGGAAGGGGTGTTCCCTGAGGGATGGTAAGGAGGAGAAATTGGGCGAGGAGGAGGGATAATAGGTTAAGCACCTGTCAATCAAAAGGATGGATTATCCCCAGGGGCTCTTAATCCTCTTAGCAGAACAACAGGTTAAGTACCTATCAGTGAAAGGAGAACAATAGGTTTGCCCCTGAATGTATGCAGGTAACCCACACTAACAAACTGTGCTGAAACATATTTTACACTACTACTACTACTACTACTGGTAGTAGAAGTATTTAGATGAAATGACATTGTTAAAATATATTAAACATTTTGAGATGAAACCTAAATCATTTGTTCCATAATTATTCCCGTTTTTGTATCACCCCTACACAGTTAAACGCCAAACATGTGTAAGTCAACACTTATTTGAGTTGTTTGAAACACTTTGGTAACTCAAGGTGGCAGGGGGGATTGTCCATCACCCAATACTGTTATCATTCCAGTACCGATGCGATGCCATCCCCACCTAGCACTCTACAATTTCGCAGAAAAGCACAGTTTTAAGAAGAGAGTCAAAAAGAGAGAATAAAGTCCATAAGTTGCAGGAAATAAAACATTTCAGTTTTCATCGAATTTATACAGTTTAGTCTTACTTTAATAAGCCTAATTATGTATTAGTTGCTTAAGACCAACTTTTGGGGCCCATGTGGAGTGTTGCAAAAATACTGAAACAACTCCATATTCAGGCTTAGTGTCATATCAGCAGCTTTCTTAAACTATATCTCACAAGCAAGAGCTGAAATAGGTCGCCCCCTGACACAGTCTAAACTTTGCTTGGTGAAACCTGGGCAAAAAAAAAAAAAAAAAAAAAAAAAAAAAAAAAAAAAAAAAAAAAAAAAGGAAAATTATTGTCTGAGGTGCCAACACTCAATAATTCCAATAAAGTGACAAAGTTTAGGAGCTACTGTGTCAGTTTGCACACCTGCTGTTGTACTGTGGAAGCTGGTAGCGTAGTGGTTAACAACACAGGTTCGAATTTTTGTGCTCCATGTTTAAATCCAATCTTATTACATTATTATTTTCCTCTTGCTGCCGTGGAAGTATGCGACATCAATGACGATATATTATTGTGGCATCAAGAAATACAATGGAATTCTTTACAAAATAATTAAGAATTCAAATGGCTCTGAGCACTATGGGACTTAACATCTGAGGTCATCAGTCCCCTAGAACTTAGAACTGTTTAAACCTAACTAACCTAAGGACATCACACACATCCATGCCCAAGGCAGGATTCGAACCTGCGACCGTTGCGGTCGCGCGGTTCCAGACTGGAGCGCCTAGAACCGCTCGGCCATACCAGCCGGCCTAATTAAGAATTCAAAGTATTATTAAAATTAGATTTTATCATCACAAGTTTTAGATAACTTTATGTAATTAACAGTAATAGAAAGTGAAAAACATATAAACTCTAGTAGACCAAATTTTGCTTCAATTTTTACTTTCATATTTCAAGAGAACCATAGTATCCTCAACGAGTGATCTCTATTATAAAATCATTGAGAGCATAAGAAATCGAAGCATCACAAGTAAGGTGTGACAGCACATAGGCCACAGCTAATTCCTTTAATGTATCGTTAGGAATCTAATTTCATCACTTCTACTTGTGATTTCCGTTTGCTCTGCTGTGAGACTAGGGCAATTTTACAATGGGAGAATGTAATTCTTAACATGTCCTAAGACTGATGGCAGGTATCTTTTATGAGCTTTGTAGATTTTGTACATGTTGCATACACATTATGACGCCATACCATTGGTTGGTTTACATCTTGTTGGACTCGAGGACTAAATTTGCCACTGATGTCTTGGAGACAAAAAAAAAAAAAAAAAAAAACTGTTAGTAACAGTTGTTCGGAAAGTGCTAATCCATACTGGGCTGCGTATGAGTGCACAAGCTCACACATACCAAACAGCTGTGACAAAGGAGGATCCACGTAACAAGCGGAGGACTGACTCAAGATAAATATAAAATGATTGATTCACACATGTTCGATTATTTTAAGTGGCTAGAAACAATGGCCATGTGCTTACTACACATGCAGTGTGGCTGTGGGCAGTAGCTGCAGCAGCCTCATTGCTGTTAGAAAGTTTTTAATTCAAACCTTAAAACACCTGGTGTGATTGATTCAAGGGGGAACATAGAATTCGGAAGTGTCATGTCACCAAATACATCAGCATCAATGACTAGCTTACGTTTCACGAATTACTGGAAACAGCAATAGTTTTTCAGCTTCATACCTCCAGTGCAAATACTAGAGTCCATCATGATTTAGTTATATGTACGGATCAAACGCAATGTATCACATCTCTAGTACGAGAATACTATCGTTCTCTGGTGAGAAAGCTACAGAAATAGCTGTCGGCCAACTGAAACGAAGAAATCAACTGTCTGCTTTTAGACGAAGTTTCGCTACCTTATGTAAAAAGCCAGACAAGTGCGAGGAGCGCCCATGCTACTGGACCCCACTTGAATGACATGTATCTCTCTAACTTACACCAGTTATCCAGATGGGGAAAGAGTACCGTCAGAATCCGAACCACGTTTTGTTTTTGGCGACTGCTCACGTCATTTGGAGGGAAAGACTAGGTTAAAACTGTAACTGAGACCTCCGCCATTTCACCGAGATTCGATCCTGCAATCTCTCTCTTTGCACACAAACCCTTTACAGCCCTTTTCTTTCTTTGTTCATTGCATTTGGTCGTGGCGGACGTCCCATGACACCCATTGAAGTTCATTGTTGATCCTGTCACTCAGTTTTTTTATTACAGAGAGCAGCCAGTTCTCCGACTGAACACACTGAGCTACCATGCCAGCTAACCACTAAACCACTGCGTCTGATATACACATAGATAATTAATTTTTACGTTTCGATCAATAAGTTTGCAAGTACCAACATAATTGACGTGCATTGCCATGTCTTTTGACTGCATTGACTTAGAAGCTTAAATTATTTATGTCACTGAGGAACTGTGGAACTTAGTACCTGACAAATTTCATTTTGTTATCTCTACCCATTCCAGATAAAAGGGGTCTTATCAGTCATTCAGTCATACAGACAGATGGACAACAATGCAAACTACTAACTATTCCATTTTAACAGAAGTATGGAACCCTAAAAATGGAGTTGTTTCTGTACATTATTGACATTGACTCATGGTATGTGCAAAGCTCTTCCCCCCCCCCCCTCCCCTCATATGACGGTCTGATTGTTATTGAAATCAGAAAATTGAAGTGTTCATTAAAAGTACTTCTGCCAAAGTGTATGCCATTCTGTCAATCCCATGACGTATACATTTAGTGATAGGTGAAAAGTCACATTCGCCAGTTACAAAAGTTCCATGTTCTCGTTATACAGCAGATGGAAATTACAAGCAGAAGTGATGAAATTAATCAGATATACGCCTAGATTCACAATAAACTGAAGTCTTCAGCTTCCAAGAAAATGCTTTGATATGCTTGCTTTGCTCGGAAATTATCACCACATTTAGGCTTGCCATAATCTCGGAATCCAAAACCAGGACAAAACTTATGGTCACCGTAGCCGATCGAAGGAAATAAGAGGAATAAGGAGTCCTCATGCCCATAAGCTAAGGGAAATGTGCATTTAATTAATGATCCAGAGTTTAGGAAGGACTGCTTCATTAAGAAAGCATTTATTACAAAAAATAAGAATATGCATTACATTATTCAGTACACGAAGTCCTATTGTCATCATTTGAGCTTTTCTTATACCAATTGTATTTCTCAGAACCTTGAATAGATGAAAGGAATTTAATCTGGTTCTCAATCTGTTTATGAAAATCACTGCAACTTACATTTTTCATATTGTACTGTATTTGCATCATTGCACCAACTGATTTTACTGTTAACCTATTCCTTTCTTCTGTCCACTGAGAATTCATGAGGGAAAGGACTCTCTCTACATTGGCGTTATGACTGGGAATGGAGAAATAAAATTCCACAATTTTCAGCAACTCTGAATACTGCTCACTAGAAATACAATTATGAATGAAGAACACCCATTTCTTATGTGACATCATATTCTCAAAACTTTCATCTTTGACCTCCCCCAAAACACACTTTAATTTCAATACTTGGTCAAAGAGAAGGGACTCATTCAATTTACAGCTTGTGTTTTCATGCATCCACTTGAATGTCTTTTCAACATTTTTCCCATGAAGGTACGGTCTTTAGCAAAATCCAGTCAAAATGTTTAATATCAGACAAGGGCTTACTCCATTTTATCAAGTAATCAATAACAGTTTGATAGAAAAAAGAGACTTCCCTTAGAAATGTAGACTGCTGATATTGTGTGAGGTCAGACATTAATTCTTTAACTTTAGACGTAACAAAAACACACTGTTTTCTCTCTCCTGAAATTTGCAGTATATTTTCTAGCTCCAGTCTTACCTCATTCACTGATATGTCTTCCCTCTCAATGCTGCTAACTGCCCTGTAGAAAGGATTCATTTGTGCATACAAGAAGAGCAGATACATTTCACCAACAGAATCAGAAAAGAATTTCTTGAGAAGGGAAGGACATGTATCAAGTGAAAGAACGTAAGACTTAAGTGCCTTAAACATGAGGATGAACCTCTCTATAGCAGGAAACATGGTGAGCCACCTGGTTGTTACATGTCTAGGTAGGTCCTTATGTGTCACATCAACAAATTCTGAAAATTCTTTTAGTGATGCTACACGAACAGTATACAGGGTGTCCCAGCTATCTTGTCCACCCAAAATATCTCTGGAACAATAACAACTATTGGAAAACGACTTTCACCGGTATCAATGTAGAGCTGGGGCCCATGAATGTACATATTTGTAAACATTCTAAAACGAAAGCATATGTGTTTTTTAACACAAACTTATGTTTTTTTAAATGGAGCTGCTATATTTTTTCTTCAGCAATCCATATCATGACAAAGCACATACACAATGGCGTTGATTGCATCGCAATATTCCCATTACATCCCGAGATATTAAGACGCGAAGTTGACGCTTGAAACACCCGACATGCGCTGCTAGCGCACGTCCTGAGGCTCAGGCGTGAACCCCATGCTGCCCGTAATCACACTTCCATACTTATCAAGAGGTCCGAAACGAATAATACGGTCTGCTGCCATCCTGCATTAACGTCGTACATTCCAGCAGGTATTTATCCCATAGGTTAGGGGTGGTGCGGTTCTGTAACATATCTGTGTATCGCAACGTTAGTCACAAAGTTAACTTCACTTACCGTTAATCTGTTACTAAAAAGGTAATGCCGTTCAACGTTAAAACTTTACTTTACTGTAGATCGAGCGCAAATGACAGTCAATCATTCACTCATGACAGTAAAATTCATGTTAATGGTTTTAGTGAAACGAGCAAGTGGACTAAAATTTTTACCGTTGTTTAGGTAAAAATGTTTTGATTTGGGAAGTTCAGGTAGGACATAGAAGATGAATGTAAACATGTTTAACCAATTAGTTTTATTATCACATAATTATCAATGTTATGTTTATCTAATGCATTAAATGACAAATTGTTGCAAACAAATGTTTCTTAACATCACTGGGTAAAATGGCTCTTTGTAGAAACTTCCACTGTGATACCAGCACTACATACTAAACATAGCGTTCACATCTCATGCTCAAAGTGATGCCCATTGGCTTGCATACATAGGGTCACTCTGCGGATGAAGGATGCCCTACTTCGTGCTACTGTTTCCTGTTTGATGGCTGTACAAGCATCAATAATGCGTTGCTTCATGTCCTCTGGTGTTGTTGGTTCATGTTGGTTAACAGCATCCTTCACTGCTCCCCAAAGAAAATAATCCAGCGGTGTAAGGTCCGGAGATCGGGCAGGCCACCTAACTGGGCCACCTCGTCCAATCCACCTACCAGGGAACTTACGGTTCAGAAGTCGTTGTGCTCGTAAGGCATTATGTGCAGGGCATCCGTCATGCTGATACCACGTGACCATTCTCCGGTTCAGAGGTATGGTGTCCAAGAGAACAGGAAGATTGTGTCGTATAAATCTGGAGTATTGTCTGCCGTTTTGGATTCCATTTATAACGAAAGGTCCGGTAATGGTATCTCCAATAATCCCACACCAAACATTAACTTTCCACGGACGTTGATGCTCTACCTGACGGAGCCATTTTGGATTGTCTGCGGACCAATAATGCATATTCCTCATATTGACAATTCCTTTGTTGGAGAATGATGCCTCGTCAGTAAAGAGAACATCTGCAAAAAAAATTTGGATTAGTCAGAAGTTTTTGCTGAGCCCACCGACAAAATGTTACCCTATTGCGGAAGTCATTTCCATGAAGATCCTGGTGTAAATGAACATGGTAAGGATGAAATTTATGACGTTTAAGAATATTCTGTGCACTTGATTTCGACACACCAACTTCATGCTCAATTTGACATGTGCTGATTTGAGGATTCACAGCTATGGTAGCGAGCACAGCAACTTCAGCACGTTTATCTGTGCGTGTTCTAGAACGGTGTCGAGGTCTTGGATTTAAGCTTCCCGTTTCATGTAGACAAGATATGAGACGACCAAGCATCCGGCGCGAAGGCGATGGCTTGTCAGGGAATCGTCTTCTGTACAGTCGTTCTGCCTGAACAGCATTTCGTCCACCTACAACAGGGTACAATACAGGTATGTAGAGTAGGGTAGAAAACAGACATATTAACTTAATAATCATAATGTTAGCTAACAGTACTATCAACAAACAAGCAATCTCATAACGTATTTCCCGTCAACGTACATTCTCCATAGACCAGCAGAATTTCTACCATATCTTCATGTGTGTACATTATACTGTACAGTATAAATTCCACAACAAAATGTTTATTGACAATGTGTACTACCTCCGTGCCATCACTAGATTACTCTGATGCATGACTACACTGGCAAGTGGTGTACTGCACGCCAAAGCAACAACAAATGGGATGCTCGGAGGGGGGTGGAGTACAGGAGTTTGCATGGGTCACAAATCATAAACAAGGCGAAGTGGTAACTGTGGCAGTAGTGGGAACTACATTGGACACTTGACTAGGTAGAGCCAGGCCCTGCGCGACAGGCACAATGGGTCATATAACGCATTAGATAAACCTTATTTTGGGTGTGCGGGATAAATAAGACAACCTGACGGGTGTACACTGATCGGTACTGGTTCATATTGTGTACGTAGATACGTAAAACGTGCAAGAGGGAAACCATTATGTGCTTATGAGAGTTGATGGCAGCAGACCGTATTATTCATTTCGGACCTCTTGATAAGTATGGAGTCGTGATTACACATGTCAATCACATCGCAATTACGGGCAGCATGGGGTTCACGCCTGAGCCTCAGGACGTGCGCTAGCAGCACATGTCAGGTCTTTGAAGCGTCAACTTCGTGTCTCAATATCTCGGGATGTAATGGGAATATTGCGATGCAATCAGCGCCATTGTGTATATGCTTTGTCATGCTATGAATTGCTGAAGAAAAAATATAGGAGCTCCATTTAAAAAAACATAAGTTTGTGTTAAAAACACATATGCTTTCGTTTTAGAATGTTTCCAAATATGTACATTCATGGGCCCCAGCCCTACATTGATACCAGTGAAAGTCGTTTTTCAATAGTTGTTATTGTTCCAGATATATTTTGGGTGGAAAAGATAGCTGGGACACCCTGTATATGGAGAAATAATTAAAAACCTTTATGATAATGCTCTCAATATCATAAGAGAGGACACCTGCACCAGTATGAATTGCATTATGCAAAATATGAGCTGGACAACCTATTCCTAAAATTTCCCTATTCAGTTTCTTCTGAAGTTTCTTGTACACATTGTTTTCTCCTTTTCTCCCAACACGCCCAAAGTTAGTATTTGTGGTATCTCCACCAAAAGCAGATACCTTATCACTAAGTCCATGTTGTAAAATGGCACTGTATACACACTCAGCTATTGTACTAGAATCCTCACTGTCACATTCACTTAAATTTAACAATCTACTTTGGATACCTTCGTCATAATCAAAATACTGCACAAGAACAGGAAATATTTTCAAATACTTGTGGTTGCTAGTATCAGTGGTAATACTAACATAATTGGCCTTCGATAGACTGTTCCTTGTTCTGTCTTCAATGAACGGTGATATCACTTTATTAACGCTGGCTTCTGTTTTAGTTTTGCCGCTGGAGAAGTTTACTGCAACTTTCGAGTCAGTAAAAACGTGGGAGAGAATTTTTGATGTGCAAGAATTTGAGTTGTATGAATGATGGTGCTTGACACAGTGAAATGCAAATGCAGCTTCTGCTGCAGCTACTTTATTACCATCTGTCTGTGTTTTGAAAAAGCTGGTGAGCTGTTTGGAAGATGATGAACCCACTGCCATCTCATGCTTTTTCGATTGCACGTGGTCGTTAATATCACGTCTACCTCCATTAATGATTGAAATGTAGGAACTGTGAAGAGGAAAAACGTATAATAGAATAATTTTTCTAGGTAAACAACGATTTCAATGGGTCTGTGTATAATCGTAATGTTACTCACCCGCAAATTTTGCAGAAAGCTTCGTATTCAGTTCTTCCTCGCTTTATACTTGGAAACTGTTCAGTATATTCCTCCCTGTACTTAACCTTCCGTCTAGCCGACATTATTAAACCACCAGGCAAATAATAACAACTATTTAACACAATATAACACAACGAAATTGCAAGCACAACATACCATGCGAAAATTCAACAGGCTAATCAAAGAGGATAATACTCTTCATTGCCAGAGATGACTGACCGCCCACTGTATAGACAACTCGCAATCTCGCAAATCGAAGAGGATGTACCGTACACCTGAGCCTGACTGCCTATTGTTTCCATATCTCGAAAGCTGCTCTGTTCTGTTTGGATTTTATATAATGTGAAGGCAAAGAGAGAACATATTGATGCTTCTTTAACAGCAATTTTTGAAATTACCGGAAGTTGACTTCAAAGCCAGCAGATATCGCGGACATTTGCCTTTTCGGCCCAGACGTTTTCATTTACCCTAAAATCGCGGACAGTCCGTAAAATCCGTGGCGTATGGCAACCCTAATCACATTGCAAGGTGTTTAGAATGTTAATGGAGCTGCTTTTCCTGGTGATAATCACATTAAAGAATGAGGCTGTGGCACAGATTTTTTATTCTTTGAACTATCGGTTCTCTTGCAGTATAAAAGTAAAAATAAAGCAAAAACTGATGTAATATAATTTGTATGTTTTCATTTCCAATTACTGTTAGTTATGTAAGGATATGTATGATACGTGATGATGAAATCTAATTTTGATGTTCAATATGCTTAATTATTTTGAACATAATTCCATTGTATTTCTCGATGTCGTAAAAGTATTGATGTCAATGACCTGACATACTTCTGCGACAACAAAAGGAAAAAGATAACGTAAGACTGGATTTCAACATGGAGCCTAAAAGGTCAAACCTGTGCTGCCAGCCACTACTCTACCAACTAGCTTGGTATTACACCATGTGTGTAAACTGATGCAGTTGTGTCCAAAATTTGACATTCCCTTTCTCAGAGCCAACCAAGTGTTCGCACTGAAGTCAAAATTATTTAAGTGTCCATTAATGTTTGTCCTTTCACAACGTGAAGTTCTGGCTGTCAAGACAGCGACCTAGTGTGGCTTCTTTTTGTGAGACATCCTCCCACGAAACTGCTGCTGTAGTTCCACGCTAGTGAATGGTACACTGACTTCTTGGAGTAATACCGCAGCAGAAACATAGGAACTAATATACTACAGAAATTATGCACCACGTCCTGCATCCTTCACCATAATTGTGATTTAATTATGCTTGTTTAACTAAGATTAAACCGTATTTATTCCATGGAAAGTGATTTCATTTCCTGCTATTTGTGGACTTCTTTTATTCTCCCTTGTTGACACTCTTCCCAAAACTGAGCTTTTCAATGAAATTTTACGGTGCTAGTTGGAAACTGCATCGCAACTGTATTAGAATGTCGACAGTATTGGATGGTGGTGGAAACACCCGTTTCGAGTGACTCAAATAAAATCTTCAGTTACACGTATTTGGCATTTAACTGTCTAGGGGCGATTTCATAACTGAAATACTTATGTAAGAAATGATTTAGGTTTCATCTCAAAATGTTTAATTTATTTCATCAACGTCATTTCATCCGAATTCGTTGACTTGGTAATGCTTCAGTCACTCAAGTTAGGCCATAGTCCTATAAGGAGTGAGGTGCCTAGTCTCTATACCTATTTGTCCTTCTGGTTTTACCCTATTTATGTGACCCTCAACTTTGTAACTGAGCAAGAGCCGATGAGCAATAATCTCCAAGATGAAATTAAATTGCAGTTAGCGTTGTCCACCGAGTCAGATCCGGCCACCAGTGCCATAACATTTAAAATAGCAGTCTGTTTTAACAATTATACCTCGACAATCCACATATGAATGTTGTGATAGCCTAGAGGGGTCGTTAGTGGGAAGTAACCGAGAAATAAACTACGCACATAAAGTGCCAACTGTGAGATACTGCACGGGAATTCTGTGCCACGTTTGCTTGGTATAACATATTCTAGTAATTTTGATTTCTCTCTGTCTTAAGTTGGCTGATAATCCTCTATCTGGTTTTTATGGAATGAATGACAGTTCTGCTTAAGGAAAAATGGTTTGAAGTACATAGTATTGAAATGAATGTTATTTACTCATAATATTAATAGCATCTGGTGATGATAAAGAGAATCGCTTCCAGTTAATTTTCAGTGTGCTTAATGCAGAAAAACAAAAATATCTACGATAGGTACAGAAAACGGCAACTGTCCAAATAATGTTCCCTGTTCATTTATTATATTCGAGTCGCAGTCGGTGTATCTGGATATTATTTGTAACTACACTTTAGACCTAAACCAGTCACAGAAATGCTAGTTAAACTAATTGGCCTATTTGGTACTTCTGCTCCCTATCACTGCAGTGGTAGCCGACGACGGAGGATGCTAAGTTCACCGGACTTGGATACGATGTGACGTCATTATGACGTATCACGCTACATCGAAAACGATAGAAACCGTATATCGACTATTCGACTTTTGTGAACTTTCGAGAGGTAGTGACAGGATAGCGCTGTGCTCTGCGCCATTCGTTTAAATGTGCTTTGCGCTCCTTGCGTTTAAATCGTGTATTGTACTGTGTTTGTGTCCTGTGCGTTGTTTTTCGTTTGCTCGTCTTTAATTATGTGTTCAGCATTCGAGAGACTAATGAGAGAAAATCTGAAAGAGTTCAGCATCGATGACGACGGGCAATTGCGTGGTTATTGAGAATCTCAAGCAGAAATTGATGTACTTCTGACCCAGCTGAAGTGCGTCGGTTATTCGTACTCAGTGCGAAGAAGCACTCAGCAGCAAAATCTTTAGATGCGTCAAGACACTAACCTTTGGTTAAGATTACATTGAGAAATCCACTTCCCCTCATATTTCTTCTCCGGTCGACGATTTTTCTTCAACAATGCCTCATATTTTTCTTTTTAAGTTCGAAATTCAATCATTCTACACACCAGTCATTACTGGACACTAAGGTACCTGTCTCTGCGGTCCGAGTGTAAAATTACTTGGAATTATGGTTGATAAGAGACTATCTTGGGATGGACATATAAATTACTTAGCTAACAAACTTGCACGAGTTCTCTTTCAGCTATACAAATTAAGAAAAAAAAAAGTCAGCAAGAGTATGCTGCTACAATGTAATATGTACTGACAAGACCAATTGTATGAAACCATACTAAAATATTGATAATAAATAAATATTATTTTCGGTGTAAGCGTTCAACACAACAATCACACAATCAAATCTGTGGTGTTTTCAAGGCCACGGTCAGGAATATTTCTATTAATATCCAGCTCTTTTATTTTGGGGAAATACATATACGCTGCCACACTGAGCTGTTACCAGAATCGCACATGTCAAAACAAACCACTAGCTGACGACAGTTTAGAATCTCGAACGTTCGTAAAAGTCATAGGTGTGTTAATCGACTAAAGCGTATATACGTCATAATGACGTCACAACATATCCAGGTTGGGTGAATTTAGCATCCTCCGCCGACGACGCCACATCGTTGCCATTGCCAGCCAGCTAAAGATTTACGTTGACTGAGCATCCATATTCCGCCTATCGCTTGTCTAATGCAGAATTGACAACATTTTAGACCGTTTGTCAACTATTTTACCATCGATTTACGTCCTAATTTGGTTCAGAATTATCATGGTAAATTTCTCAATTTCTTGTCATTTACAATAAATATTTTGTATTAGGCTACACTCACTTCAGGGATGACACAGAGGTAGCAGTATTATGGTTTTGAATCCAGGAAGCTCGTTCCACAGAATCTGCTGCTTACTTCGGTACTTACGTTGCGAATTCTGTCTTGGCAATAAATGAGAAACAAGGGAGCCACTGTTTGACGGAGTTGTATGCCAGCGTAGCAGTAAAGTGTTCACCCTTTAAGCGGAAGAGTGCATTAGTTTTCGGTTCTAATCTTGCTGGAGACATGATTTTATCCTCTTCTGTGGATGAGCCTCTAGCAAGCAGATCGACACTCAGTAAAGAAATCCTAAGGCAACTTCTCCCCCACAAGTTTTGTTGCAACCTTGAATCGGTACCCCACAGATCTGCGGGTGAAAATTTTAACTGCACCCTTGTTAGTGCCTACTTTCACTTCTTGTGTCAATTGTATTTGCATAATTGTGGTATTGAAAGATTTGTAACTGGATTTTGTTATGTATCGTTGTAATCTTTAACGCTACTTCAGTATGACAGTGGACTGAACATATAGATAGACCATTTACGTGTGTGATAGTCTAGTAGTTCGTGAAAATTTGGGAATCTGTTCTATTAAAAAAAGACTATTTATAACATTGTCATGGTAAGTTTTAATTCATTTGTGCATACTGAATAATGTATTTTCATTCAACATAGCACATAAGCGTAAGTGATTGATTGTTCTTGATGTTGTTGTTGTTGTTGTTGTTGTGGTCTTCAGTCATGAGACTGGTTTGATGCAGCTCTCCATGCTACTCTATCCTGTGCAAGCTTCTTCATCTCCCAGTACCTACTGCAACCTACATCCTTCTGAATCTGCTTAGTGTATTCATCTCTTCGTCTCCCTCTACGATTTTTACCCTCCACGCTGCCTTCCAATACTAAATTGATGATCCCTTGACGCCTCAGAACATGTTCTACTAACCGATCCCTTCTTCTAGTCAAGTTGTGCAACAAACTTCTCTTCTCCCCAATCCTATTCAGTACTTCCTCATTAGTTATGTGATCAACCCATCTAATCTTCAGCATTCTTCTGTAGCACCACATTTCAAAAGCTTCTATTCTCTTCTTGTCCAAACTATTTATCGTCCATGTTTCACTTCCACACATGGCTACACTCCATACAAATACTTTCAGAAATGACTTCCTGACACTTAAATCTATACTCGATGTTAACAAATTTCTCTTCTTCAGAAACGCTTCCCTTGCCATTGTCAGTCTACATTTTATATCCTCTCTACTTTGACCATCATCAGTTATTTTGCTCCCCAAATAGCAAAACTCCTTTACTACTTTAAGAGTCTCATTTCCTAATCTAATTCCCTCAGCATCACCCGACTTAATTCGACTACATTCCATTATCTTCGTTTTGCTTTTGTTGATGTTCATCTTATATCCTCCTTTCAAGACACTGTCCATTCCGTTCAACTGCTCTTCCAAGTCCTTTGCTGTCTCTGACAGAATTACAATGTCATCGGCGAACCTCAAAGTTTTTATTTCTTCTCCCTGGATTTTAATACCTACTCCAAATTTTTCTTTTGTTTCCTTTACTGCTTGCTCAATATACAGATTGAATAACATCTGGGTGAGGCTACAACCCTGTCTCACTCCCTTCACAACCACTGCTTCCCTTTCATGTTCCTCGACTCTTATAACTGCCATCTGGTTTCTGTACAAATTGTGAATAGCCTTTCGCTCCCTGTATTTTACCCCTGCCACCTTTAGAATTTGAAAGAGAGTATTCCAGTCAACATTGTCAAAAGCTTTCTCTAAGTCTACAAATGCTAGAAACGTAGGTTCGCCTTTCCATAATCTTTCTTCTAAGATAAGTCATAAGGTCGGTATTGCCTCACGTGTTCCAACATTTCTACGGAATCCAAACTGATCTTCCCCGAGGTCGGCTTCTACCAGTTTTTCCATTCGTCTGTAAAGAATTTGCGATAGTATTTTGCAGCCGTGACTTATTAAACTGAGAGTTCGGTAATTTTCACATCTGTCAACACCTGCTTTCTTTGGGATTATTATATTCTTCTTGAAGTCTAAGGGTATTTCGCCTGTCTCATATGTCTTGCTCACCAGATGGTAGAGTTTTGTCAGGACTGGCTCTCCCAAGGCCGTCAGTAGTTCTAATGGAATGTTGTCTACTCCTGGGGCCTTGTTTCGACTCAGGTCTTTCAGTACTCTGTCAAACTCTTCACGCAGTATTGTATCTCCTATTTCGTCTTCATCTACATCCTCTTCCATTTCCATAATATTGTCCTCAAGTACATCACCCTTGTATAGACCCTCTATATAATCCTTCCACCTTTCTGCTTTCCCTTCTTTCCTTAGAACTGGGTTTCCATCTGAGCTCTTGATGTTCATGCAAGTGGTTCTCTTATCTCCAAAGGTCTCTCTAATTTTCCTGTAGGCAGTATCTATCTTATCCCTAGTGAGATAAGCCTCTACATCCTTACACTTGTCCTCTAGCCATCCCTGCTTAGCCATTTTGCACTTCCTGTCGATCTCATTTTTGAGATGTTTGTATTCCTTTTTGCCTGCTTCATTTACTGCATTTTTGTATTTTCTCCTTTCATCAATTAAATTCAGTATCTCTTCTGTTACCCATGGATTTCTACCAGCCCTCGTCTTTTTACCTACTTGATAGTCTGCTGCCTTCACTATTTCATCCCTCAAAGCCACCCATGTTTCTTCTACTGTATTTCTTTCCCCCATTCCTGTCAATTGTTCGCTTATGCTCTCCCTGAAACTCTGTGCAACCTCTGGTTTAGTCAGTTTATCCAGGTCCCATCTCCTTAAATTCCCACCTTTTAGCAGTTTTTTCAGTTTTAATCTACAGTTCATAACCAATAGATTGTGGTCAGAGTCCACATCTGCCCCTGGAAATGTCTTACAATTTAAAACCTGGTTCCTAAATCTCTGTCTTACCATTATTTAATCTATCTGAAACCTTTTGGTATCTCCAGGGTTCTTCCATGTATACAACCTTCTTTCGTGATTCTTGAACCAAGTGTTAACTATGGTTAAGTTATGCTCTGTGCAAAATTCTACCAGGCGGCTTCCTCTTTCATTTCTTAGCCCCAATCCATATTCACCTACTACGTTTCCTTCTCTCCCTTTTCCTACTACCGAATTCCAGTCCCCCATGACTATTAAATTTTCGTCACCCTTCACTACTTGAATAATTTCTTTTATTTCATCACACGTTTCTTCAATTTCTTCGTCATCTGCAGAGCTAGTTGGCATATAAACTTGTACTACTGTAGTAGGCATGGGCTTCGTATCTATGTTTGCCACAATAATGCGTTCACTATGCTGTTTGTAGTAGCTTACCCGCATTCCTATTCATTATTAAACCTACTCCTGCATTACCCGTATTTGATTTTGTGTTTATAACCTTGTAGTCACCTGACCAAAAGTCTTGTTCCTCCTGCCACCGAACTTCACTAATTCCCACTATATCTAACTTTAACCTATCCATTTCCCTTTTTAAATTTTCTAACCTACCTGCCCGATTAAGGGATCTGACATTCCACACTCCGATCCGTAGAACGCCAGTTTTCTTTCTCCTGATAACAACATCCTCTTGAGCAGTCCCCGCGTGGAGATCCGAATGGGGGACTATTTTACCTCCGGAATATTTTACCCAAGAGGACGCCATCATCATTTAACCATACAGTAAAGCTGCATGCCCTCGGGAAAAATTACGGCTGTAGTTTCCCCTTGCTTTCAGCCATTCGCAGTACCAGCACAGCAAGGCCGTTTTGGTTAGTGTTACAAGACGAGATCAGTCAATCATCCAGACTGTTGCCCTTGCAACTACTGAAAAGGCTGCTGCCCCTCTTCAGGAACCACATGTTTGTCTGGCCTCTCAACAGATACCCCTCCGTTGTGGTTGCACCTACGGTACAGCTATCTGTATCGCTGAGGCATGCAAGCCTCCCCACCAATGGCAAGGTCCATGGTTCATTGGGGGGGGGGGGGGGTGGAGGGGGAGTGATTGATTAATGTGTGTGAAATCTTATGGGACTCAACTGCTAAGGTCTCCAGGTCCCTAAGGTTACACACTAGTTAACCTAAATTATCCTAAGGACACACACACACACACACACACACACACACACACACACACACACACACACACACACACACACACACACCCGAGGGAAGACTCAACCTCTGCCAGGACCAGCCGCACAGTCCATGACGGCAGCGTCTTAGACTGCTCGGCTAATCCCGCGCGGCAGCGTAAGTGATAAATCAGCAACAGTATATTATCCCAGATAACCTAAAACAGTCTGACAGTGTTCTGATAGTTTTTCAGCTTTACATCTATAAACAAAATGTTCGTAGCACTTTGTCTCCTTGCATGTTATGCTGTGTTAATGGACAGTAAAGCTGTCCAGTCTAGCATGAGACACTGTGCTCTCCAGATTTTAGCTGTAAAAAAAAAAACGGGGTAGAAAAGTGAATAACACCCCAACGACTGTCGGAAATAATGTTTATGGGTACTGATAAACACCATTAAATAACAGTAGGAAGGCTAACAAACACTTTCAGTAAAGACTTCCTAACATTTAAATGCATCTTTGATGGTAGCATTTTTGTCTTCTGCGAAAATCTGTTCTTACTTTTGTTAGTCTACTTTTTATATCCGTTTTACTGCTGCAACAGTCAGGTATTTTACTGCCTGCATAGCAAAACTCCATCTGTATCCCTTGACTGAATTTGACTATAGCTTATTGCCCTTCTTTTTACACCTGTACATCAAAAGAACAGTGTCATCTACATATAATGCTTACTGCGTGGTCATTCAGGAAGCTTGTCCAGTACATGCAAACAGCATCTAGTGAATGAGCTTTTCAATTTGCAGTACACTTCTGACTGAAAGTACTAACATACGAGGTCTGTTCAAAATATTCCATAACTTTGTCCACAACATTTTTCTACACTTACCTTTTACTTACTGTGCATGGTCTCCTTCGAAATACTCTCCTCTATAACTGATATTCCGCTCCCAATGCCATTTCCACTTCCATAAACTGTCTTGGTACACCTCTTGCTGGATTGCGTGAAGCGCCGTCTGAGCATTTTCTTTTATCTCGTCCATCGTTGCAAAATCTTCCTCCTTTCAACTTTGAAAATAAGAAAAAGCCCGTGGTGGCCTGTCTGGAGAGTACAAAGGATGAGGAATTCAGTGATTTTGGATTTTTGTGCGACAGTCACACACTAACAGGGATGAATGTATGAATGCGTTATCATGATGCAAGAACCAGGAATTGTCTCGCCACATTTCAGGCCATTTCCTTCTCATAGATTTCATGACATTACGCAACTGAAATGTTACAGCCTTTTGCAATCTCTCTGACACTCAGTCTTCAATTGGCACATTGGCAGGCAAAATTTCGTTGATGTTCCTGACATTATCATCGTCTTTAGTTGTCTAAGGGCATCCTGAACGAGGGTCACCTTTAACATCCGTCCAGCCATTTTTAAACCCTGTGAACCATTCATAACACTGAACTCCTTAAGCACTCATCACCATAGGCTTCCTGAATCATTTGCTGTGTTTCTGAAGCTTTTCTTTAGTTTTACACAAAATGTACAGTAATGCAGACACATTGGTCCTCTAACTCTGCCATCTCGAAATTCGCGAACTATGCAACACAATGTTCTACTCAATACAGCAAAGAACAATAAGTAACACACATACAACAATGAAACTTCCGTTAGTTACACAATAAACACAGGTGTGTGTAGGGATACCAACCTTGCTTCTCTCCAACACACCACTGGCCCTAAACTACAAATGTTCCGGAATTTTGTGAACAGACCTCGTAATAAGCACAATATGTTTACCAGATTGAACTGGAACAAGGCTTACATGGTGCTTTGAAGTTGGTAGTTTCCTCCCAATTTACTAGACTATTCATGCGTAAGCTATCCCTACTCTCATCTTTCACCTCATGAGCTATTCTATCTCAGTTACAGTTACAGTAGAGTTCACTACAACAATGCCTTGTATGCATAGTAGTTAAGTGCTCCCTTTCTAATACTGTAGCTGCTTTCGAAATCATTTCCACTTTTTTCTGCAAAAGCTGTATCCTAGCAGCTCAATTAAAGTGGTGGCAAATGGAAGTGATAACTGACAAAGTTAAGTAACAAATGTGAACACTGTGTCATACGTCCCCTGGCAGCCGCACAAGAGTAGCCACAGTCTGTACCGCAATACCATGTTACATTACCAGTGAAACGAGATAAAATGACTCAGCAGATTCATGTGACTGACAGTCGCTTTGAACCTGTATTTTGTTCACCATCACAGTATCAAACAAGATGGAATAAATAATGGAAGCAATGAACAAGCTTCTTAGTATGCATTATATACGGTTTATCTGGAGGTAAAAAACCTATGAAAGTTTACAACGGCATATTTGCCTGTTTTGTTCCTACATCAGTAGTTTTACGTTCCATTTTTCTCTGTGAATCCACAATTTGTTTTACTACTCCATGGAATCAACTTGTTACTGTATTACCCATAATATCTGCACATTTTGGTGATGTTCCTGATGGTCTATTTGTGTATGACACAATACTGGTGGTACACAAACTCCATTTGAGGTCAACAATGTGCAGTATCTTACTGCTTATTTACATTTTGGACAAGATCGTTTTGCTCAATTTTGTTAAAGTAATTTTTTACTGCAAGCCAAACAGGATAAGTGTTCAACTCATTTGTATTTTTCAGTGGTGTAATCCACTGTTGGTTAGAGGCTGTCCCTTAGATCGGCGTTTGGTAGCACACTTCCGCTGAGGGCTGGTTGGAATATGCTGTGGATAGTGAGGACATTGTGAGCTGTCCCTGAAGTTTTTCATATTGCTAGTGCAGTTGAACCTTGGCAACATTGCTGACGATGTTCGGCACCTCATGATTATTAGCTCACTTTTAGGAATGGTGCTGAATGGTTCAAATGGCTCTGAGCACTATGGGACTTAACATCTGAGGTCATCAGTCCCCTAGAACTTAGTACTACTTAAACCTAACTAACCTAAGGACATCACACACATCCATGCCCAAGGCAGGATTCGAACCTGTGACCGTAGCAGTCACGCGGTTCCAAACCGAAGTGCCTAGAACCGCTCGGCCACACAGGCCGGCAGTGCTGAATGAACCTGCTAAATTCTCATAATATTCTCTTTTCATATTGATGTCATCTGAATAGTTATGTTTATGAGATCAATATAGCAAATTTAATTTTTCAACCCTACACAGGTTAACTCCATGCTTATATTTCAGCAGGTTGTATATTTCACATTGTAAACTGACTGCATTAACTACCACCAGAGCTATGGCAGAGCTAAACAAAGTAGCATCTTGTTTGCTCCGTGGTGCCTTACTCATCTTGTGATTTAAGGCAAGATTGGTTCCTGGTTCAAATCTCTGACTACCAATGTGTACCACCTCAGTAGAATGCTAAGAAAACGTTTGCATTGCACCAACTGAACACCAGCCTATTTTTAATTATTTTTATTTTTCCATCAACATCATCTTTTTCTAAAGCCTTAATCTTCATTCATTATTAATTGGTTATAGCTACTTTATTACTGTTATCTGTTCACTCAAAACAGCTTTTCTATTCCTATTTGGTGCCAATGCACATAACCAGAGACTTGGGAAGGTTGGATGTTTTGCAACACAGAATACTTGACATTAGAAAGTATTAAGAGATAACTGTGCACAAAAGCCAATGGCACTCAATCCTCCTCTGTGACTGTCCATGCAAGATGAGCATGACAAACATTTCACTAGCACAGTTAAGAATTGGCAACATCATTGCAAATATTTGGCAGCGTTGTGATAATACACTTAACTTCCGTATGTGGTCCTGAATCATTCCACTAAAATCACTTTGAAACTCCCTTCCACTTTGATGACTTATGCTACATAATCCTCATCTAAGATGAGACCCCAGGACAGAAAACTTAATTTCCGGACTCCAGGAATGCTGTACTTCATGTGAGTAACAGCCGTTCTTATCTTTAACGTGCTCAGCTTCACCACCACATAATTTACTTTTCTTAAAAAAATCTGAGTTATTTGACATCATGGTCTACATTAGTAAAGAAAAAAAATCAAAAAATTTTGATGGGTTTTTTGAGAAATTAATGTGTTATAGACAGCACATTGGTACTGAAGGCAGACAATTGTGGAATGAATGTATGTGACTCCATAATTTGTAATATTTATTTATTTACCAACTTTGATTCAGAAACAGATTTAATTGTACAATATCAAAGCATAAACATTTTAGAAATACATCATTTTTACATTAATTTTTTTCATTGAGTTCTGTCTATGTGAAAATATCGAAAACAATTTATTCCTTTCATCAAGCTGAACTGAATCTTGCACTCTTTGCAGAAAATTCATGCTATTACACTTTTACATCCAGGCCATCTACAGTGATGAGTCTTTTCATCATTTGCAGCCTCTGATATGTGAATAGCACTGTCCTTTCATTTAGAATAACTAGGAATTGTCATTGGAGCACATTTCTTTTAAAGGAGGTACAAACAGTATCCATTTCTATATTTTCATCTACAGATTCATGCTTAATGTTGACTGTGTGGCTCTTCCTGATTGGAAGAGCCGCTCTGATACCTCAATGTGAAACTGCAGATAGTCCTTCATATTTTTTCTTTCTTTTCTTTGGTGCAGTACAATCTCTCCTGTACTCTATCCATGCTGCAGTACATGCAAAATCAAACAAATGCAGTATCATCTGCACTGTCCAGCTTCTTGTTTTTGGACTTTGTACACAGCAATGATATGATCCACTAATTCATCCCCTCCCCTTTTTTCCATTATATTTTTTGAAAGCAAGAGGCCCACTGATATTTATATATTTTTTGTCTTGCTTTGACCAATGCCTGCACCGGCCCAGAGGCAATTTTCGTTCTGCGGATGAGGCAACAACAAGAGATTTATTGTCATGCCATTTAATAATGGCAACCAGTCCACCATCATGAACACACTGATCAACTGAGCCCCAACCTGCTTTTTTCCATTTCTAGATCTTATTAGAGATGGCTCTTGCTTGGAATTTTACAAGATAGTTTTGTTCCTGTATGCTGACAGCCCATTTGAGTTGAGACAATCTAGGAGCTCAACTGATGTGATGAATTGGACCATATAAATTACCATGCAGGTAGTCTACTTGTCTGTCTCACTACTACATTTCCACCAATGTCCAAGTGATTGTAGCCCTCCATTATAGTGTCACCTTTCCCTTCATACCTGAAGCCAAGTAGTAATGAGTTTGGAGACGTGCAAATGAAATTTCTAAAGTCACACCAATTGGGCTTTCAACAAATGTATTGCTGCTGCATCATCATCATCATACACCAGAAAAGAATTATCTGTTCATCAATGAACACCTTCTGTCTCCTAGGAATTAGTAAACAACCGAATCTGACAGTGTTTCATAGAGCACGAATTTTCCAGTACTTATCCTTCAATCCCTTATCACTAGTTACATCACTGTGTGTAACTGGTTTTGGTATACCTCAGATTGCAAAAATCCTCTTGACATTTCCTCCGATACATCAGTTACTCTTTTTCCGAAAGCCCATTACATGTATAATCTGGGCTATCCAACATAAGACATCTTTACTGACATACCAAAAAGATAATAATTTCTTGAAGAGTTGTATTCAGTGATTTCTCTGTGTGTGCGATAGATTACCGACTGCTTCTGGAGGACACGATCTATATATTTAAGAAAATAATCTCATGTCACTGTCTTTCCCCTGCCAAATAGTTTGTTACAATGCTGGTGCAGGTGGTAATGGCTCAAGCATACACTATGTGATCAAAAGTATCCGGACATCTCCAAAAATATACATTTTTCATATTAGGTGCATTGTGCTGCCACCTCCATATCAGCGACCTCAGTAGTCATAAGACATCCTGAGAGAGCAGAATGGGGTGCTCTAAAGAACTCACAGACTTCGAATGTTGTCAGGTGATTGGGTGTCACTTGTGTCATACGTCTGTACACAAAATTTCCACACTCCTAAACATCCCTAGGGACACTGTTTTCTATGTGATAGTGTAGTGGAAACATGAATGGACACATACAGCACAAAAGCATACAGGCCGACCTCGTCTGTTGATTGACCGGGACTGCCGACAGTTTAAGAGAGTTGTAATGTGTAGCAGGCAGACATCTATCCAGACCATCAAACAGGAATTCCAAACAACATCAGGATCCACCGCAAGTACTACGACAGTTAGCCGGGAGGTGCGAAATCTTCGATTTCATGGTCTCGTCGCTGCTCATAAGCCACACATCACGCCAGTAAATGCCAAACGACACCAAGCTTGGAGTAAGGAGCATAAACCCTGGACAACAGAACAGTGGAAATACGTTGTGTGGAGTGACGAATCATGGTGCACAATGTGGTGACCCAATGGCACGTTGTGGGTATGGCGAACACTCGGTGAACACCTTCTGCCAGCGTGTGTAGTGCCAACAGTAAAATTTGGAGGTGGTGGTGTTGTGTTGTTGTGTGGTGTAATGTAGTGTGGTCATGTTTTTCATGGAGGGGACAGGCCTTGCACCCCTTGTTATTTGTAGGGCACTATCACAACACAGGCCTACATTGATGTTTCAAGCACCTTTTTGCTTCCCACTGTTTAAGAACAATTCGGGGATGGCGATTGCATCTTTCAACATGATTGAGTACTTGTTCATAATGCATAACCTGTGTCGGAGTTGTTACACGTCGGTATTGTCCTTGTAATGGACTGGCCTGCACAGACTCTTGACCTGAATCCTACAGAACACCTTTGGGATGTTTTCGAATGCCGACTTCATGCCAGGCCTCACTGACTGACATCGATACCTCTCCTCAGTGCAGCACTCCATGAAGAATGGGCTGCCATTCCCCAAGAAACTTTTCAGCACCCGATTGAACATATGCCTGTGGGAGTAGAAGCTGCCATCAAGGCTACGGGTGGGCCTACACCATTTTTAATTCCAGCATTACTGATGGAGGGCACCATGTAGTTTTAAGTCATTTTCAGCAAGGTGTGCGGATAATTTTGATCACACATTGTATATGCATGGCGCCAAGCAGGGATGCTTCTTTCTTTCTGTTTACCACAGTATCAGAAACAGCATCACATGAATCACCATCAATTTCCACTTCTAGTGCTAAAATGATATCTGCCTTGTATTCTTTGTCACTGGATATGCCTTGGATTTCTTCGACATCTCCATCGAACTCTATAGAGGTCTGTCCAGCTCTTCAAAAACCTGTGCATGTAACACTGAAGAGGAAAAATTGTTTAATTGTCTTACCCAAAACAAATCCACAATGTAATTATTACATCGAGAGATAAATACCACCTGTATAAAATAAAACTAAAGATATTGACTGAATATCACTAAATAATTTTTGTGACATATTCTTATGTACGTAGTAATACGTCTACAGTTCCATTGTGTCCTATCTCACATTTACAAATTCTTTTGTAACACAGTGCAAGATTTTATTTCATGGTACTACAGGGATCACATATTAATGACAACTATTTGTCTCAAAGATTATGCAAGTTATTGTGTTATACAATTTAAATAAATACACAAATATATACTTACAGCATCTCAATGTCACTTTGTCCTCCTCTTGTTGCATACAGTCAGGAAACAATGATTAGACTTGTCAGTTTATGCACCAGACAGTTGAGACTCACAGGACTCCATGTAGACAAGTAGCAGATGCCGGGGAAACTACTTACTGTTGTATCTCTGGCACTACACAGGAGCTGTTTCTATACAAAGTTTACTAATTTGGTGTGTCGTATACGACACACGAGATCTGAGGAGGTAAATGTTGTGTTATTGGGCTCAGTGACCAATACTGCAATGTGTGAGGCCTGCTTCCAGTAGAGTCTCATTAGGTCAGTTGTTGCACATGTATCTTGTGATGCAATACTGTTGGGAGTTTTCAGTTCTAATTGCAGTACAGACCAGTGCATCCTTGGTTATTATTTTCCAATTAATTTAATGCAGCTGCAAACTGCAAGAAGAAATTAAGTCTGCCTTCAGCAGTGGTGAGGCGAGCCTGTTGTGTTTGCGTCTCCCCTGCTGTGCTGCTTGCGAGCGAGCACATGGGGCAAATGAAGATATGTGGGCTGACATTGCGCACCACCATGCTAACCATCTCAGGTTCCGATACTCTGACAGCTATATAAGGGCTGCTGTGGTTGACCGCACGTTTTGCCCTCCAAACTCAAGTTGGAGGTACTGTCAGCTGTTGTGGTGGCCACCTTTAACCCTTACAGCAACCTTATCAGTCACTTTGTTAAAATGTGGAACACGTTCGAACCCTTCTGTGTTTCCAAAGGTGTCTGTCGGACCATAATTTAAGTGAGAGAACATGGGCCTTCTTACTTGGTTATCGCCAGTTGCAGGGCTGTTCCCATGTGCGATGGCGAGCCACATACTTTTGGTCATATCTGTTCGGAATGTCTCCCATGCAGAATGGTTCAGACACCGATCAGAGTCACTGCTCTCTCTGCAGTGCCCACTTACACATCCATGGTGTGACTGACTACCTGCTGCACCCATTCTGAATCAGCTGGTTCCGGTGTCAAATGCTCTCAATGACAAGATGGATGTTTTGCCTGTCTTTGTTTACACTGCCACTGGTGGCAGTACCAAAGGACAATAGCCGTAAGCAGCTGCAAGATGTTTGTCCTAACCCGATGGTTGGTGTTCATGTAGCTGTACCGACTTCCCCTTTTCTTCCACTACCATTCAACACAGCAGCATATTAGTAATCAAGAGTCATCGAGGAAATGGAAGAAACTACATGATTCGCTGCATCCTCCGATGCCCCAGGTTTGGATGACACATCACTCCCTGCCACCATCTCTGGTCAGCATCCACCTATGGACACCAACTTCCTCCACCTGCACATGATGTGGTTGTGTCCCTTTCTGTGTCTAACGTTACCTGTGGGTGCACCTCAAGGTGCTCCACAGAACTGGCATGGTTAGATGTCTGTCCCTGTACACTGATGCTAAGAATGAACTTTCTGGATGTGAACAGGGTGATGGAATCCCCTCAGTGGGGTTGACTCCCTCCCCATCACGTTGATGCACCTTTCCATGGGGCATACCAGCTTTCCAAACTTATTGCATAGCCACAGTCAATGTCAATAACATTTGTGCACGCCATAAACTGGTATTACTGCATGAAATGCTGCATGCTGTGAATGTTTATGTTGCTATCCTGGAGGTGCATGTTGCAGCTTTTTGTGCCCCCCATGGTTTTACAGCACAAGTCTCTCATGCTTCCCCTTCTTGTAGTGGGGTGGCAATCGTCTTACATGATGGTATCCTCACTGATGCAGTTGACTATCTCCGGGATGAAAATTCGGTGGCATCAACACCTATGCACCATTTGGCTGGGGTTGCTGCTGCAAATATTCCACTTTATTCTCAGAGACGCTCACACCCCTCTTCCTAGGCTGGGAGGATGCTGACCAAATGCTGCATCACTCTACATGCATTGTGTTAGCAGCCATTGTCCAGCACTTCAACCTTGTGGACTCTTGGAGCATCTTCATGGTGCAATCATCCGGGGTTTGCAAGTTTGTGCATTCCACTAGTCATTCTTCCTGTGATCTGTATCGTGTTTATATCTTCTGCGATATTGTTGGTGGTGCACAAAATACTGAAGTCAGGCCTTTGCATTTTATGACCACCACCCATGCCTATATCTGTGCCATCAATCCCTGCTGCTGAAGGGTGTGGCATGAAACTGGATATGATCGATCTATCCATCTTACTTCATCCAACTGCTGGCAGGTCACGAAGAACATGTGGACAGCCTGTTGTCAACACCACGATGCGCATCACCCTGCCCCGTCACGGTGGGTCCTCTGCGCAATGTCTGCCCTTTATAAGGCCTTGATTGGTTACGGAAGGGAGGTTGCGGTGTAGCAGCAACGAACACAGGATTTCTAGTTCACTATTCTCCAGGAATGCACTACGAAACTGTATTAACCAGATCATGAGGCGACAGTGAATTGTGCCAAGCAACAGCTCACTGCCCTTTCTCAGTCCCAGCCTCAGGGAGCTATGGTCAGGACGTGCACACATGACGGGTTAGATGAGTGTCCCTCAATGTACCATGTGACAGCAGAATGGCACCACTGTCTGAGGACTTTAATGTTCTTATGACTGATGATGGACAGTGCTTGGATACCTAATTACATTACACTGTACTCTGCACAGTGTGATAACTCTGCCAACATTGACACTCATTTGCCACAGTTCCTCAGAATGCAATGCTGGACCTGCTTGTTGATGTCACAGTGGAGCAAGTCCATGATGCTGCCAAGGCAGGTTCTACAAAGAAGTGACCCAGCCCTGACAGCCTCCCACTGGAGTTTTATTGGACATTTTGTCCTCTACTGGGGCCAGCTTGGATGGAAATTTGTCGTGAGCTTATGTCAACAACCATGCAAATCCCTGATGGTCTCCTCATTCCCATTCATGAGCCTCATGAATACACATCCCGATCCATCACTAGTGTGTCAGGGCTGCCTGCTATCTTCACCAGAGAACCACTATTCAGCAGCCTCTGTTAATGCCTGTCTGGCATGTGTTTCGGTGGCCATGTCTTTTGCTGCACTGCTTGTGTGGATGACCTCATCCTCATATCTTCATAACAGTGCTGTCCTCATATCTTCATAACAGTGCTGAGGTCAGAGTCCTTGGCATGAGTCACCACCTTCGGAGACTCTTCTAGTAGCTGCCTTAACATCCACAAATCAAGTGCTATGGCTATAGATGTGGGGCTTCTTGAGGACCAGGCTGCTGCATTGTGTGTAACTGTTACTATTTGATAACTATGACTACTTCACAGGTGATCTGTGGGGCACAATTGCCCTTTAAACAGCCAGTGCCAACTGTTCCAATTATGAGCTGGGCTCAGAGATAATCATTTATGATAACTCTCACCTTCAACAGACACAGTATTTTAATGTATATTTGGCATTATGTATCCCCCACATGGCACTGACACTCCCTATTCCACCATCCACTGCCTGCCACATGCTAGTGGCACTGGGTTCGTATATTTGCCACAGTTTGCTGTTCAAAATACAATAAGAGTTCCTCACCTTCCCACCGTGTAGGGGTGGATTAGGCCTATACTGCCTCCTTGACAGAGTGACAGCCCTTTCTGTCAGCTCTCAAATGGTGGTGTAGTGCTGCTGTTCAACACGCCCCACCAGCCTCTTGCTGGAGACCCTTACACCATGCTCTCTCAGCTCCTATCCTACTTTCACACATCCTGTGGCCCTTCTTTTACTTCCGCCATTTTTCTCCTTGAACTGAATTATGTCCATACTGTGCTATTGCCGACACGCTTGACATCCACAAAGGCAATCTACTGCTTTCTCCAGCAGAACAGGATACCAAATTTAGTTGGGGGGAAGCATCCCCAAGTCGACTGGCGTGCTGTATGGCAACTAGTATGCACTCCTTGTTTTGCCACTGATGTCCAATCTGCATGGTACCTTATGGTCAATGGGAAGGGAGTATGCCTGTCATGGTTTCACAAGATTCACATTGCAGACACCCCACTGTGTGTCGCCTGTGATGTTCTGGACACAAACGAGCATTGTCTAGTGCGGGGATCAACTATTGGGTCTGGTTCTTGGTGTGAGAGATGCTGGCCTTTATTCCCCGTACAACTGCTCATTAGAAACCACCTCAACCGCTCCTCTTTCCAGACACTGGACACTTCCCACGAATGAAGATGAACTCTGAAGTGGGTTTGTGGACCCACAGTTAATTACACTTGTTTGCCGATGGCGAGAAAATGTCCTTAATTTTGACTCGTCCTTAATGAACGATATTGTGCAGCTGTCCGCAATCCCAAACATCGACAAATTTTCTCTAATTTTCTTTGTAGCATTTTTCTTAACCTACCATAGACTTTGGGCGTTACTGGAAGTTACTCCATACATTCTCCACTCTTAGCACTGACTTGTCTGATCATTGGAATATTATTCTCTGGAAAACTATGCATCAATAGCCTCACCGACTGTGGTGAACTGACACTACCCCTTCCTCATGATGTCAGTCTCCTGCTATGCTTGGTGATGTTTAAAAAAAAAAAAAAAAAATCAGAAATCTGGTCTGATTGATGTGCTTTGTACCTTATGCACTGCAAGGTATTCACTATGCTTCCCTTGGTCCCTGGGGGAAGGAACAGGGCATGGTGACCAGGCCTTGGGTTGGGACCCTGGTCCACAATGCCCACACCCCTCCCTTAAGGTGCCAGGAAGGTTCCACTGGGAAAAAAAAGAAGTTGTCACACACCTGTCTTGTGATGAAACTGCGGCGTGAGTTATTTCTGATCATGGTGCAGACCAGTGCACTTTCTGTATTATTTTCCATTTCATTTAATGCAGCTGCAAATTGCTAGAAGAAATTCTTTAACCAAATCTAAAGGAAACCTTTAATCAGTAAGTCTTCCCGCAGGATCGACTCTGTAAACTGTGCTAAAAGTCATAGATGTCTACATTGTGAATAGCAAGCTTCTTCATTATATAAACGTCCCTGAAGAACTTCGTCAACCACACTAATTAGAGTTTTGTTCATCATATAAGACCCATATTTTGGGCTGAATCTGTGAGATAGCGGTCAGGCACCCGGTAAACATTTGCTGACACTGACGTTTAGCAGATTCCTTCCATTCTGAATGACACAAAAAAATGGGCAGTTTTGTTGATTTAAATCTAATTCAACACCTTAAATATCACTTTGGGTCAGTGTTAACTTCTTTATGAATCCATATGTCAACCTCAAAATATGCAGTGTTCCTGTGTTGCTATAGAGTATGCACTGCAAGACATTCACATAGTTTATCACATATATTTACAATAAGAAATCAAACTATGACAGAAAAACTGTATACACAAATTACTAAGTGTGGCTTGACAAAAACCTACAAATTTCTGAAGAAAAACTGCATGATGAATCCCTCATAAAACGGAAAAAATAGATATAAATCACTAAGAATAAAACTAAACAATGTAGTAAGGTAGTCAGATGGGATCACAAACTATAACAATTTTGAGATGTATGTGCATGTCTGCTTTTGATGCTATTGAGCATGAAATACAAATCATAGACTTTTTTGTGGAGCATCATTCAACAATAGCAAACATTTTATACTCTCCAAAGTGATTAGCGGCAGCTGATGTCTTCGACGAAATGCGAGGGAGTGGAGTGCTGCCACGGAGCCACTGCTGGCTGGCAGCAAGTGGGGACCGTAGAGCTCTGACGCACGTGGTATTCACAGGTAGACAGTCTGTGAGAAATCTTTTGAAAAAAAAAGTGTTATTGGACAGAATTATTACCAGTGTATCAGAAAGTGAAATACGTTGTAAATGTGCTATTCTTACACTAAGGACTTCAAGCATTTGAGCAATAGGTGCTATAAAAATTTAGCAATGACAGTTTCAACTGCAAGATTTTGCATTAAGACAATGTGCTGTTTACTACTAGACCATGGGCATAAATATAGCATAACAACTCTAACAGAAGACAAGACTTCCTCCACGAACTGCTGCAGCCTACAGTGTTGCCAGATTGTGCAGGTAGCCAGACTAACTGTATCATCGGCCTAAACATGTTATTTGTCCCCTTTTGCGATCAGTGCAGACAGACTCTGAGGTGCCTGGCTGCCGGCCAGGTTTTGTGTCACTATGTTAGTCACTCACTGTAATGTTGCCCAGAATTCTTTCAATTTATCCAAGCCCATCTCCTTAATTTTTTTACTTTTCTGCAATTCCTTCTGCAATTTGCAGTTTGTAACCAATATAATTTATGATTAGAGTCCACACCTGCTCCAGAAATTTTTTAAATTTGAACTCTTGTTTTGAGATCTCTGCCTTACAATTACATCTCTGCCTTACAATTACATAATCTACATGAAACCTAGAGTTTCCATGTCTCTTCCACATATACAGTCTTTTCCCATTATTCCTAAACTGAGACTAAGGAATGATTAAATTTTTTCTGTGTAAAATTCTACCAGGCGACCTACACTTTCGTACCCACCACTGCTGAGCAATCTCCTACTAGTTTTTCCTCTCTTCCTTTTCCTGCTATTGAATTCCAGTTCTGCATCACAAATTTTCATCATTATTCATAATCTGCATAAATTATTTTATCTCGTCATAACTTCTTTCAATTTCTACCCCTTCTGTGAAGCTATTAAGCAGACAAACATTTACTAGTGAGGTGGGTATTGGTTTTGTATCTGTCTTGCTAATGATTACTTACATTCCAGTTTTCTTATTCATTAGTAGACTTACCCCTGTGTTACCCCTATTTAACTTGGTATTAGTAACACTGTATCACGTGACCAGAAGTTCTGTTCTTGCTAAAATGACACTTCACTAATAAACAGATATATTAATTTCTCTTTTTAAATTCCTTAACTTAACAACCTGATAAAGTGATCTAACATTCCATACTTCTCTCTGTAGACTGTCAGTTTTGTTTTCTCAGATCATGGAATTGTCCTGAGGAGTTCCCGCCCAAAATTCCAAATAGAGGGCTATTTTATCTATGGGATATTTTAACCACTAGGATGCCATATAGTAGAGCTGCATGTCTTTAGGCAGAATAAGTGCTGTAGTTTCCTCTTTTGGTCTGAAAATTTCAGAACTAACAGAGGCTAAATTGTCACGCCAAGTGCTGCTGCCACTCTGAAACCCGTACAATGTAATTGTGCCTACAGTAAAGCTATCTATACTGTTGAGGTACGCAAGCCACCTCACTGGGGCGAGGTCGATGTTTCTTGGGAGACATATCTTTCAACAAAGTGAAAGACGCAAATTTAAAAGCCAAAGTTTTACAAGAGTAAATCTGATGATAACACTACAAAATGCTGAACTGGTCACAAAGGATGATGTGGCAGTCTCAACTGTCAGAGGTTGTAGAATTGTTCTTTTACTTGCTGGCACATTGTTAGGGCTTTAGTCCCAGGTGTGAACTACTTTTCAGATTATAGCAAACAATGCCATGAAGAACTGATTCATGGCATATTTTGAAATTTATTTGAAAATCCTTTGCTTCCAAATTCAGAAAATCCTGCCAGTAGTTTTTCTTGGTATCATTCAATATTACATCATTATAAAAATAAAGCTCTAAACCTGTGCTCTTGAAAGGAAGTCATTTTTCAGTTTTTATGGCAGTGCAGAGTTATTGTTGATGACATTTAACTGAAAAAAAGGGGTGTTACCAAAAATGGAGTCATTTCAGAAGTGACAATTCCCAACATATATTATTGTTAACGCATTTCTCTACATCCACCTCCAGGTGGGTCATTCCCCAGAACAATGTTTGCAGTACCCACCTGGAGGAGTAAGTAGAGAAACATGTATGTTAGGAATTGTCACTTGTGAAATGACTAGTTCTAGCAATACAACATCAGTTTGTCATCAACAGTTACCTCATACTGTCACAAAAACTGAAAAAAAGACTTCCTTTCAAAGCCAAAGGATTAGGGCCTTATTTTTTATGATGATGTGATACTGAGTGTTATCAAGAATAACTACTGACAAAATTTTCTGAATTTGGATGCAAAAGCTTTTCAAATCAATTTAAAAATGTGTGATGAGTCAGTTCTTCATGGTCTTCATAGGTCTGCCATAATCTGAAAAATAGTAGAGAACTGGGAATAAAGCTTCGTCATGTGGCAGCATGCAAAAGAATAATTCTACCACCTCTGATACTTGAGAATGCTGTACCCTCCACCTTTGTTATCAGTTCCACATTTTGTAACATGATGACTACCACAAGAAACATCACTACATAAACCATGCCATCTGTGTCCCACAGAGCCACACAGCAGCTGATGGCAAATGTGGCAGAGCTGTAGAGTCATGTGACAAAAATCAGGGCGTAGTTCCATTTATACATAAGTGGTTGTTCTACAAACAGAGATTTGGGAATGACAAATCTAACTTTAATATAACATATGGTATATACTGTAGATATCATTAGGAACAAATATCTGAGAAAAGTCAGCAGGTATGGATGGAATCAGAATTCAGTTTCACACTGGCCCCTTACCTAGCTTGCATGTATCACGAATCTCTCACCCAGTGCAAAGTCCCAAATGGCTGGAAAAAAGCACAGATGACTTTTGTATATAGAAAGGGTAAAAGAATGGATCTGCAAAATTACAGACCAATATCTGTAACTTCACTTTGCTGCAGAATCCTTTAACATATTCTCAGTTCAAATATAATACATTTTCTTGAGACAAAGCAGCTTATTTCCATGAATGAGCATAGCTTTAGAAAAAATTGCTCATGCAAAACTCTGCTTCTCCTCTTCTTACATGATATACTGCAAACTATGAACGAAGGGCCACAGGCAGATTCCATACTTCTAGATTTCCAGAAATCATCTGACACAGTGTCCCACTGCAGGCTGTTAAAGGTACGAGCATATGGAATAATATCACAGATATGTGAGTGGCTCCAAGACTTCTTAAATAATAGAACCCAATATGTTGTTCTCGATGGCAAGTGTGTCATCAGGAGTGGACTGGGGAAGTGTGATAGGGCCACTGTTGTTCTCTATATACATAAATGATTTGGCAGACAGAGTGGGCAGTAGTCTGTGGTTGTTTGCTGGTGTCACAATGGTGTACGGAAAGGTGTCAAAGTTCAGTGACTGTAGGAGGATACAAGACGAGTTGGAGAAAATTTCTGGTTGATGTGATGAATGGCAGCTAGCTTTAAATGTGGAAAAATGTAAGCTAAAGTGGATGAGTAAGAAAAACAAACCCAAAATCTTCAGATACAGCATTTGTATTGTCCTACTGGACAGTCACGTCATTTAAACATCTGGGTGTAACACTGTTAAGTGATATGAAATGGAACAGCGTGTGAGGACTGTGGTAGGGATGGCGAATAGCCAAGTTTGGTGTATTGGGAGGCATTTTAGAAAAGTGTGGTCCTCTATAAAGGAGACCTCAAATAGGACATGGGTGCAACCTATTCTTGAGTACTGCTTGGGTGTTTGGGATCCATACCAGGTTGGATTAAAGGAAGACATCGAAGCAATTCAATTCAGAGGCAGGCTCCCAGATTTGTTACCTGTAGGTTTGAACAACATGTAAACGTTACAGAGACACTACGGGAACTCAAATAGAAATCCCTGGAGGGAAGGCAATGTTCTTTTTGAGAAACACTATTGAGAAAATTTAGATAACTAGCACCTGAAGCTGACTGCTGAACGACTACTGCCGCCAATATACACAGTGTGTAAGGACCATGAAAATATGATGTGAGAAATTAGGGACCATACAAAGGCAGACAGATAGTCACTTTTTCCTCTTCTATTTGCAAGTGGAACAGGAAAGGAAATTATTATTAGTGGCACACTGTAACCTCAGTCATGTCCTGTATGATGGCTTGCAGAGTACCTATGAAGATTTAGATGAGTGAGAGTCAAGTTCTTTTATTACACTAGCCTTGAGTAGAACATTCTCAGTCTTCTAACTCAGTATAAACTAACCATAAGCTTACTGCTGCTCTTCCCAATTAAATGCCTGATTTTCTACCCAAATTTGATGTGACGAGAAGACATAATATATTTTATACAAAGAGGTATGTGGCTAGTAATTGTAAGTATTGTGCGTGCCTTTCATACCCGATATTATTTTCACCTATCTGGGTACGGCAATACTTCGTATGTTGTGTAACAATATACGAAGCTAGCAGGAAAATATGTCACACAGAGGTGTCAAAAGAACATGACTGATCACACGGTTGCATTTGTTTTTGACATATACATGTATCATCTATAGTATGATGAAACAGATTAAGTAACTCAGATGTAACAAAATGAGCAATTTCACAAACACATGCATATTTCTGAACTAAATGATGCTTCCAGTAAAGAACTGAACAGCAATTTGGTCAAAGAGTTTGGAGTCAAAATTCTACTGAATGCATGTACTATACTGTACGAAAGAGACTGTAAGAAGGTGATGCAAACACACCTTTAAAGTGCCTCACCAAGAGCCCTGAGTAACAAAGGACTGAAAAAAAAATCCTTTGAGCGATGTGTTACAAAAACGTACGGCCAAACTTTCAGGAAACATTCCTCACACACAAATAAAGAAAAGATGTTATGTGGACATGTGTCCGGAAACGCTTAATTTCCATGTTAGAGCTCATTTTAGTTTCGTCAGTATGTACTGTACTTCCTCGATTCACCGCCATGATTTCATACGGGATACTCTACCTGTGCTGATAGAACATGTGCCTTTACAAGTACGACACAACATGTGGTTCATGCACGATAGAGTTCCTGCACATTTCAGTCTAAGCGTTCGTACGCTTCTCAACAACAGATTTGGTGACCGATGGATTGGTAGAGGCAGACCAATTTCATGGCCTCCACGCTCTCCTGACCTCAACACTCTTGACTTTCATTTATGGGGGCATTTGAAAGCTCTTGTCAATGCAACCCTGGTACCAAATGTAGAGACTCTTCGTGCTCGTATTGTGGACGGCTGTGATACAATACGCCATTCTCCAGGGCTGCATCAGCACATCAGGGATACCATGCGACGGAGGGTGGATGCACGTATTCTCGCTAATGGAGGACATTTTGAACATTTCCTGTAACAAAATGTTTGAAGTCGTGCTGGTACGTTCTGTTGCTATGTGTTTCCATTCCATGATTAATGTGATTTGAAGAGAAGTAATAAAATGAGCTCTAACATGGAAAGTAAGCGTTTCCGGACACATGTCCCCATAACATATTTTCTTTCTTTGTGTGTGAGGAATGTTTCCTGAAAGTTTGACCGTACCTTTTTGTAACACCCTGTATAAAGCACACCAAGAGTCCGATTCACATTACATGATGACACCAGCTACGGGAATGTGGCAACTTGCAGAATGAGACAACCTATAATGGAAGGGATAAGTAATTAAAGCAATCATCAATCTCAAGATTGTTCTTAACACCACAGGTTTGGTCCTGTCGCAGCACATTACACTTGTCTACATTGAGATTCAATTGCCATTCCCTGCACCATGTGTCAATTCGCTGCAGATCCTCCTGCATTTCAGTACAATTTTCCATTGTTGCAACCTCTCGATATACCACAGCATCATCCACAAAAAGCCTCAGTGAACTTCCGGTCATCCACAAGGTCATTTATGTATAATGTGAATAGCAACGGTCCTACGACACTCCCCTGCAGCACACCGGAAATCACTCTTACTTTGGAAGACTTCTCTCCATTGAGAACGACATGCTGCGTTCTGTTATCTAGGAACTCTTCAATCCAATCACACAATTGGTCTGATAGTCCATATGCTCTTACTTTGTTTATTAAACGACTGTGGGGAACTGTATCGAACGCCTTGCGTAAGTCAAGAAACACTGCATCTACCTGGGAACCCGTGTCTATGGCCCTCCGAGTCTCGTGGATGAATAGTGCGAGCTGGGTTTCACACGACCGTCTTTTTCGAAACCCATGCTGATTCCTACAGAGTAGATTTCTAGTCTCCAGAAAAGTCATTATACTTGAACATAATACGTGTTCCAAAATTCTACAACTGATCGACGTTAGAGATATAGGTCTATAGTTCTGCACATCTGTTCGACGTCCCTTCTTGAAAACGGGGATGACCTGTGCCCTTTTCCAATCCTTTGGAACGCTTCGCTGTTCTAGAGACCTACGGCACACCGCTGCAAGAAGGGGAGCAAGTTCCTTCGCGTACTCTGTCTAAAATCGAACTGGTATCCCAACAGGTCCAGCGGCCTTTCCTCTTTTGAGCGAATTTAATTGTTTCTCTATCCCTCTGTTGTCTATTTCGATATCTACCATTTTGTCATCTGTGCGATAATCTAGAGAAGGAACTACAGTGCAGTCTTCCACTGTGAAACAGCTTTGGAAAAAGACATTTAGTATTTCGGCCTTTAGTCTGTCATCCTCTGTTTCAGTACCATTTTGGTCACAGAGTGTATGGACATTTTGTTTTGATCCACCTACCGCTTTGACATAAGATGAAAATTTCTTAGGATTTTCTGCCAAGTCAGTACATAGAACTTTACTTTCGAATTCATTGAAAGCCTCTCGCATAGCCCTCCTCACACTACATTTCGCTTCGCGTAATTTTTGTTTGTCTGCAAGGCTTTGGCTATGTTTATGTTTGCTGTGAAGTTCCCTTTGCTTCCGCAGCAGTTTTCTAACTCGGGTGTTGTACCACAGTGGCTCTTTTCCATCTCTTACGATCTTGCTCAGCACATACTCATCTAACACATATTGCATGACGGTTTTGAACTTTGTCCACTGATCCTCAACACTATCTGTACTTGAGACAAAACTTTTGTGTTGAGCCATCAGGTACTCTGAAATCTGCTTTTTGTCACTTTTGCTAAACAGAAAAATCTTCCTACCTTTTTTAATATTTCTATTTACGGCTGAAATCATCAATGCAGTAACCGCTTTATGATTGCATGGAAAACCTGAATCAGGGCAACTGGACGTGGGTTTGAATTGTCAACTTCCTGCATACGAGTCCTGTGCGGCTAGCCAATGTACAGGCTATGAGGCAAGAAACACCACATATGTTCCCAACATTGATTTTAGCCAATTTCTGAACCATATTAAAAAGTGTTCAGATTCAATTTTACCATCACTGCTTGCTATGTAATATAAAATTCTTAGTGTCTGTAATATACCTGCACACAGGTGGCAATTATAGTCAGTGACCTTATAATTTTAGACAACACAATATTTTTTTCCGAATAATCTGCAATCTAACTTACTGGTCCAGGTAATAGTATACACATGAATCAAACCACTTGTATTTGTCACATCTCCTTTGCAACATGACAGTGAGTCAGCACTGCCTAAGCAAAGAACATGAAAGTTGGGTAAGTCAGCTCTGAAAAAGAATTTTGTATTTGATTTTGCAAGTAGCACAATTACCTCATCTATTAATGCTCTGGCTGCAGCTATCTTCAATCCACTGTATATGTGGCAGAGGATACGGAGTATACCAGAATCATTCTCATTCACTGGCAGATGGAACAGGTGAATAATTGTAGTCACTCCTCTGTATGAGGAGAGATCCTCTGATTTTACTCTCATGGTGATTGCACGAAATGTACACTGGAGAAAGTATACATTTCCTGACTCATACTGAAAACTGGCTCTCGGGATTTTAAGGTTAATGTTCATCACAATACACAATTCCTATCTCGTAATGCCTCTCACTGGAACTTGTTAAGAATTTCTGTTCTGCTCTGTCACAAATTGTTCACCTCCCTCCCTCTCTCTCTCTCTCTCTCTCTCTCTCTCTCTCTCTCTCTCTCTCTCTCTCTTCTTCCCCCCCCCCCCTTCCCACTTCCCATAACAATTTTTAATGATGTGTGCTTCTCATATACAAATGATTTACCACCACCACCACCGTTATATGCAGTTCTGGTTTAGGCATCATTGCATGTTCCAATTTCAAGTATAATGCAACTGATCTTTCAATCTCTTCTTATGACACCCAAAATTTCTTTCCCCTTAAGGTGTATACTTACATATTAGTTTAGTTATCCACTCATCTGCCATCCTTCGAATGTATTTGTGCCATTTCTTTCAGTGTTACTTTATTGTCTGAGTAATCTTTGCACACCCATTTCATTTCTAATTTAAATTATTCTTTTTCCAGTCTATGAGTTTGTAACCAGCTAGTGGTCTGCCACACAATTTATAAATATTGTCAACAGCAAAAATAATTTTACACTATTAAGAAACTCTAAATGTCATATTTGTTCTGATATTCTATTCACATGTGTCTTGTGTGACAGTGAAGAACTATACTGAATGCTTTCAAGAAGTTAAGAAATTCAGCACTAGTGTGGGGTCCATTACCTACATGCTTCCGGATCTAGATCAAGACCAAATGAAACAAACAGTATTTTACATTCTCAGTGCTACAGTTTCTGTAAAAAAGAAAAAAGAAAAAAGGTAGCTATGTGATTCTGCACATATGACCTGTGGCCTTTCTTTCGATTTGAAATGACACTCCACCTACTTGATACAGAATCTAATAGTTCCATATCTGTCATTTTTGCATTCTTGTCATCTCAGATCAATCTGTCATGTTTGTTTCACTGCACTCATAATCAACACTAATGCAGACAGTTCATTTTGGTCCACTAATTGGTTTTAAATAAGCTCTTTGCTTTTTAAGAGATTTTTGACAATTTGGCAAATAACCAAAAGTAGCAGCCCCAACAACGGCAAAAATAACAGCAGCAGCAGAACCACCAACAACAGTTGCAGCAGCAGCAGCATAAAATTACTGAACAAGGAGCCAAAGGCCAAGTATATCAACTTCCCTTAAAAAAACATTCTAAGATTCTTATGGCTTCAAACCAAGGGTGGGGGGAGTGTGACAAGGCAGCCTGCAAATAAGTGACAGGAACCAAGAAAAAGCAATACATTATCAGCTAATGGCAAAAGTAAAAATACTTGCAAAACTGGATAATGCCTCAGAATATTTAGTGCCTCAAGAACAAAGTGTTAGATTTAGAAGTAGCTATGAATAACTTTGCAGTTCTCTCTCTCTTTCTCAATTGTTTATGTGAACACTGATACCAGGTTTATGAACCAAGACACACACACACACACACACACACACACACACACACACACACACACACACACTATCCAGTCACATTAATGTAACCACCACCTATGTTTGATATCAGCATGCAATAACCATTCTCAGATGGCAGCATTAGTAATGGAGGGTATATAAAGCATGTTGAGAGGGGGAGAGCGCAAAACTGCAATCATAATGCACATCTGAAGTCCAAAAAGCATGATCATTGGCTTTTGGGACAAGGGTGTAAGCATTTTCAAAACAGCTATGTGTGTAAACTGTTTGCATGTCACGGTGGTTAAAGTGTACCGAGTATGGCAAAATGGCACTGCCCAAAACCAGCTTTGATGTAACTGTAGTGCATCACATGCTATAGATGAAAGGGTGAATGATGGCTACAGAGATGTGTATGGATGAATAAAAGTGCTACTGTTCAGCAACTGACAGCTCAGATGAACTAAGGGGCTACCAACAGTGTCTCCTCAATAACAACTCAGTGACATTGCTACGTACAGGCCTTCTGGTTCATACACCCACAATGACTGCTGGTTGTCAATTATGAAGGCTGGAATTTGCATGTCTGTGTCGCAACTCTCCTTCCACTGAGTGGAAACAAGTGGCCTTTTCAGATAAATCACATTCCCTTCTCCACTGGACAGATGGCCGTTGATGTGTTCAGCCCTGTAACAATTGTCAGTATGGTCTTGGCTGGAGGAGAGTGTGTTATGGTCTGAGGAATGTTTTAGCGGCATCCCCTCGTCTTTCTAGAAGGCACAATGTCTCAATACAAGTATTCATTTATCCTTTGGGACCATGTCCACTCTTAAGTGCAGTTGTGTTTTGCCTCAGCATGATGGTACCTAGTAGCAGAACAATGCATTGTGCAACACAGCTGGCAGTGTGTGCGCATTGCTCAAAAAGCACCAGAGGGAGTTCACTGCACTCGCCTACGCTAAAAACTGCCCAGATTTAAACTGAATCAAGAATATGCGGTACCACCTTGATCAGCATGTTCACACCATGTATCCTTAACCAAGAAACCTAGTGCAGCTGGCCTCAGAGTTGACATGGCTCCACATCCCTGTCGGTAACTTCCAGTACCTTACTAACACTCTTCCTGCATGTCTTACAGCCATCTGCACTGAAAAAGGTGGTTACTCAGGCTTTTGTCTTCACATTAATGTGTCTGGACAGCATACAAGCAATTTTAAATTAGCATCTCATTAGTGCCACAATGAGTTTAAAAATGGTGGAGTATATGCATTTACACAAGAGTTGTATTAGAATTCAAAGTAAAAACAGAAGAAGACAATTTGAATATTGAAAAACCATTTTGAATCATGCTATAAACAGAAAAAGGGAGGAGAAAAGAAACAAACTAAATGTCCTTATCGATATATAGATCACCACTGGGTGATAAAAACATTTTTTTAAAAACATGGAAGCAGAATTAAACACTTTCTATAATAATGAAGTGAAATTATTATTATGTGATGATTTTAATGTTACTCGTTCACTGAAAATAAAGAAAAAAGGAAATTTTTGAACACTATAAGCAATTTTCACATGAAACCACTCTTTTCAAACGTTAATAGAATAACAGTTGTCATCCTCCCCATTAGAAAACATCTTCACAAATATTGAGTATTGTGTCACTGAGGCTATAAATGTACATTTAGGTCTTCCAGATCACAACACATTAGTAACACACATAAATTGTTCTACACCAAAGATATTAAAAAACCTGGGGGAATATGAAAAGCACTACAACATAGAAAAGGTGACTATGTTTATTAAAATATTAGCAAAAGACACGTGGGAAAATGCATTTTCAAAACAAAATTGTACAATATGAACGCTTTTGTTTGTACACAGGTTCACTTTTAAAGAGTAAAACACACGCAGAAAGGTTAAGTTGGCATTTTAGGTTTAGGGGAAATATCTTCAGAATAATGATATACAAAAAACAGTGTCTTCATATACAAGTTGATATGTAATTAATGTTCTCCAAAACTGTATAATTAGCTTTTGGAATATTGTGAAATTCTGCAAAATACCCCACCACTATTAATTGATTTATGGTGAAAACAGGAAACTTTTGTTGCAAACATAAATTAAAGAAGTTTTCAAACCACATATAACCCTATGAAAAAGCCAGTTTCTGAAATACTGTTTTTGGAAAATAAGCTGTACATAATGACTATCTCAGTATTTTCAACATACCTAATTCAAATATCTAAATGTTCATTACTATTCTAATTATTTATTTTACTTGTATTTGTTTTATGTTCTAAATTGTTATTTTATGTTTTACATTCCTTCTTTTGTTTTCTTTTTTTTCCATTTTACATACGTGTTGTTGTTAGCTGAAAATCATGAGTAACTTATTATTATGGTAGAAAATAATTACAATAATAACAACCTGTGTAGAAAACTTAAAGCACAGAACTTTTTTTTACACTATACACACAAAATGAATGAAATTTCTCCATGTAATAAACACGGTGGAGAAGACAATATAAAACAAAATTGAACAGGATTTCAAAATTGTCACTTGAATACCCTAAATATCCTGATTTGTGTTGCGGCATATTTCAGTACACTAGTTAGCCTTGGCAAAGAGAATTGGTTACATACTAATGACTGCAGATTTATAATATTGTTTCTCAAGTGGAGATTAACATCATAATCAGTCAACAGAGATCTGAAAGTCTAGAAACATTGAAAGCTGCATACGTCCCTCAGCTATACCTGTGACACCAAGTCTTTGGAATCACCAGATGAACAAGTGTTTTGTCCTGGGTTGTGATACTCAGAACAGTTCTTTCACAATGACCACTACAAGAATCTAACAATAATACAGTTTTTTCTCCCTCAGCTGGAAAGAAAATATCTTGCTAACATCTTAGGACCTGCCCAAACACCATTTGTTTACCACATTTTGACAGTGGCACAATGTCATTTGGGACTTCAAATAGAGATTCTCGGATTCTCAATTCAAGATGAGTGGCCAGTGTGACAAACTGTTGAGTAACACACCTGAGAACAAGAAACATCTGGTGATGCCTAAGGGATCAATGTCACTGGTACAGCTGTGGACCACATGTGGCTTCTAATATTGGAAAAACTTTGTGAGAAGATTTTCAGACCTATTTCAGTTGATTGATTACGATGCCAATCTCCACTTGACAAACAACAGAATCAAGCTGCAGTCACTAGTATGTAATCAATTGTCCTCATGAAGACTTACCAATATACTGAAATATGCTCGATACAAATCGGGATACTTAGATGATCACCGATGACAATTTGAAATCCCGCTGAATTTTGTTTCATAATGTCTTCTCCATCATGTATATTACATGAAGAAATTTCATACATCTTATGTGGATGGCACAAAAAACATTATGTTTTAAGCATTTCCTTACATATTATCATCATGGTAATTATTTTCTATCATAACAATGAGTTATTTATTATAAACAAAATACATCTATGTAAAATGGCAAACTAAAAATAAAAAACAAAGAATGTAAAATATAAAAAACTGTTCAAGCTACAAGAACACACAGATAATAGTGAACAATACTTTATTACTTCAAGTATTTTGGTACAGAAAAAAACACTTGCCACAGAGTGGCTGCGCAACTATACTTCAGTCATCATAAGAATAAACCTGATGTAAACAAACACAAACGCAATGATTGCTCAGAAACCGTAGCGCATGTACACTGGTGTTGCGCTCTTTGAAGTAGATTCTACTTATGTATTAGATATATTATTACTAAGTTATATTAAATGAAACTATGATATTCAAATGTATTAACAGCCATCAACGTTTTTCTTAATCATGATTTAGTTATGTAGTTTATATTTAAAAAATTGTGTACCCACTGTTGTGCTCAGATTGTCATGCTGTTATTGCACAGTATGGAAATGGTTGAGATTGGTACCTGTTCTGTAGTGAAAAATGCATCTCGATCACGGTTAAAAATGCCGAGAAATAGGTTGTTCTTAATGTTTTTCATAAATTTACAGAGATAGTTGGCTTTGAAGTTTACGAAGGGGCTGTATTAGATACCATTGAGACACAAACACATACTGATTCTATAGCAGAGTCGGCAGCGTAATAGACTGTAAAAAGTATTACAGTTCGTGGTTTGCTAGTTCAAATCTTGTCAGAGTCATTTTTTGTTCTCTTTCAATTTGAAATACCTACATTTCATAACTATACAATTCATTGTGATTTTTTTTAATGAACAATGCACATCATCTTGCTTCTAATTACATATTGTACATGAAATTACTGTTTTCATTTCAAATATAAATTCTTAATTATCGATATTTTACGAAATACTTAATATGCATTTTTACGTTTTCCATTGTACCATTACAATATGAATCAAACAGAACTGGTCTGGAGCCAAGTTACAAGATTTGAGCTGAGAAGTAACAAGACTTTTTAGCTGCCAGACGCACTGGAACTAAAAAATGCAGGTTTTTCAGTCTCATTGCCAAATGCTGGTGCAATATAGAATGGCTCATCTTTGTGGATTCTGTTGTTGATAGGCTTATTATCAATGAAGCAGGTGAAACTTTCAAAACTGAAATGTATTTCTCCGATTCGGGTAACGAAGGAGCTACATTACGAGATGACTGGCTGTCATTAATACCTCCAGTGGCTTCAGTATTCAACAGTACGGTGACATCCCTGGAGTATGCTTTTGCAGCACACTCAGAAAAATTACCCTGTGCTTAAGTTAGAAATTTTCATCACTCTTGTTTGTAATTAGAATACCATGTCAGGTGAGAAAGAGACCGTTTTATGCTTTCCGTCTGGTCACCTAAGAAGCGCGCGGCAGTGCTGGAGTTTTGCTGAATATTATTTCATTCTCTTTAAAAAAATTAAATGACATTCAATGCTATATTGTTTCTTTGCTTGTCCCTTTTTACACTTGAACTGCAACTGCTCACATCATTACATGTTAGTTGGACCGCTGTCCCAAGTTTAATGCGACGGTAAAGCTGTTGTCCCGTTTTATTGCTCAGTCTATATGCCTGTAACACAGCATAAAACATATCCTTGTGATCATACTTGACTGTACTAGTCATTCTTATGATAAACACAGTATAGCCCTACTTACACTGGCTGAAGTAAACATCAGACAGAGCAAGGCTGGCTGTGCCCAACTCTATAAGCTATCAGCCACCTGGTAGGGTGCACTACAGAAACACTGTATGTGCATCCAAGAGTGGAATCATCTATTGGTGCTGGCATTGTGCAACCTCTGTCGTGTGCCATACAGCTGCACACCAGGATTGCAGGTGTGGAACATTATGCGGGTCACTACACCTGCTGAGAATGAAGCATCACTGATTCCCGAGGCCAAGTTGTGGAGATGGATCCCACATTCATGGACATCTGTGAGCCAAGATGGGAGAGGGGAGAGCAACTTCTGGTTGGCAGAGACCTTAGAATATGAACGAAAGTGGCCAGCATGAAGAGTGCCCCAATGCTCCCTTGTAGGAGCACGAGATGACAGGACTGGTGATGGGCAATCAAAACCAGGATATGAGACAACGTCCGACTGTGGTGGGGAAGGTGGACGTGACTTTGCTGCAGACTGAGGCCACATAGCAGACATTGAACAGGTGAGGGGTGTGAGTGTCAGCTGGGAGGGGGGGGGGGGGGGGGGCGCCAGCTGTAATGTTTAAGGCCCACTGGATGGCACTGACTCAGGCAGAAAGTGAGGCTAGAACTCGGTATATAGGAAGCATCAAGTGACCGGGGGGGGAGGGGGGCACCAGCGAAGGAGCAAAGGTAGTGGTGCAGCCAGGTGGGGTTGATGGGTGACCACCCGGTTTCCCATCCAGATAGTTTAGACATGGAGGCCATTCCAACACATGATGTTTGCCAGTAACCAATCAAAACCACATGCTCAGACTGTTATCCCTGGTGGAAAGCATGGAACAGTGGATGACGTGGAGCAGTGTGTCTGCAGCTGGCACCTGTGGAGAAGCTTGACAGGGCCTTTTAAAAACCTGAACAGCAATCCCAGTAGTGGCCAAGAAACACCGGACCACATATGGAAAACGTGAACACACATCAGTGACTATCAGCCAAAACACATTCAGAAACTGAGCCGTAAAATCCTCATGGAGGCATTCCCAGGGCTGGTTGCTGGAGGCCATGGGGAAAACAAAGCCTTGGGAGCCACCTTCTGACTAGCACACTGGGGAAATGCAGCCATCAAATGCTCCAGCTACCAGTCAATGCCAGACCAGTACACGTGTATGTGAGCCAAGGCTTTGGTGTGGGGAAACCCCCCAGTGACCCCGATGCAACAGTTGTAAGAGCTCCCACACAAGCTCCTGGGAATGACCACCCTGGGAGCAGCATCATCCCGTGGACAGCAGAAGGATTTTGGCTAAGACAGAGACTATGGTACAAGACAAAATAGTTACAAAGTTGATCGGAAGTGCAGTCCAGAAGTCAAGACAACGAACGGTGTTGGATGAGGTGGATGACACGCTTGAGAATGGGGTCAGACACTATGGCCTGGCGATGCTGGTACTAGTGATCGAAAAGCTGTCTACCACCTGGAGGGAGACAACATCCAAATGGAAACACATAAGCTCCTCTCTATCAAACTCAGGGTCCAGACTGACGGGCAGCCTGGGTAAGGTGTCCACCTTGGCATGGTGTCCTGTGTGGTGAAAATGGATGTCGTAGCAGTATTTGGAGAGGAACAATGCCAACCTGTGGACTGCCTTATCGCGGACCCATGCAGATAGACTGAATAATGAAACTAATGGCTTGTGTTCTGTAATGAGTTGGAATTTGGTGCCATACAAGAACACTTGAAATTTGATGACTGCATACACAATGGCCAGAGCTTCCTTCTTCACTATAGAGCAATGGACCTGTGCTGGAGTGAGAGTTTTGGATTCAAACGTCAGTGGCTGTTCTGAGCCACCTGTATTCTGATTGACGAGGACTAGCCCCACGCCATATTGTGAGGTGTCCATAGCCAAAATCAGTGTTTTGCTAGGATCAAAAGTAGCTAGACACAGTGCCAACCTGAGGCAATCCTTCATTGTAGGAAAGGCCTGGTCACACGTGGGAGACCAGCACCCTAGCAGCGAAGACGGTAGATAACTGTTGGTGACAGGCAATTTTACCCAAGAAAGCCTGCAGTTCTTGCAAGGTGAGGGATGCAGCAGGTCTGTAATGGCCCTAACCAGACTCACCAGGGGTTAGACACCCTGCCGTGATGTGGCCCAGATACTCAAGATACGATTGGAAAAATTAGACTTCTGTAGAATGCATCACAGACCCATGGCCCGAAGTTTTCAAAAAGGGCCTGGAGATCATGCAGGTGGTCACTCCTAGTATGTCTGGTAATGATAATGTCATACTGGTAGTTGAAACATTGCAGAATAGTCTATATGACCTGCTCCAGGTGGCACTAAAAATTGTAGGGGTACTTGCCACACCAAACGCTAAACATTGGTGTTCATACAGGCCGAAAGGTATATTAAGAACTGTTACACAATGGACTCGTCATCGAGGGGTAACTGATGATACACTTCAGAAAGATCAAGTTTACAGAAAAACTGACCCCCTGCTAAGCATGGGAACAGCTCCTCTGAATGTGGCAATGGGTATGTGTTGACCGCAGATTGTAAATTCTGAAGCACAATCCCGAGAGATGCAAGCCAAACTAACTCCACCTTGACTTGGAAGTGGAGGGCTATCTGAACTGGCTGAGCATGAAAAAATCTAGGCTGAGCTGACTGCTTCAAGGTTATGTGGGCTTTAAAGTTTGTGGTGCATTCTAGGCCTTCCACAAAAATATCCTGAAATTCAGAGCACAAAGATTCCAATGACTGATAGGGGACATTGGCAGATACTAACTGTATGGGGTTTGTTCTTTCTTTTACTGCTTGCTCAATACAGATTGAATAACATTGGGGATAGACTCAACCATGTCTCACTCCCTTCTCAACCACTGCTTCCATTTTGTGCCCCTTGAGTCTTATAACTGCTGTCTGCTTTCTGTACTAATTATAAACAGCCTTTGCTCCCTATATTTTACCCCTGCCACTGTCAGAATTTGACAGAGTATTCCAGTCAACATTGTCCAAAGCTTTCTCTAAGTCGACACATGCTGTAAACACAGGTTTGCCTTTCTTTTAACTATCTTATAAGGCAAGTCACAGGGTAAGTATTGCCTCATGTGTTCCTACATTTCTCCATAGTCCAAACTGGTCTTCCCCAATATTTGCTTCTACCAGTTTTTACATTCTCTGTAAATACTTTGTGTTGGTCTATGGCAATCCCATCCGAGAGTAGGTATCAGGAGGGAGACATCCCCCCCATCTGCAAAGAGGATGGTCAGGAAATCTGAATGGCGATTGTGTAAGAAACCAGGGGTTTGCTCTGTCTTATTTGTAGAGGGGGAAGCCCCACTTCTATGAGGAGGCTATTGGACGGGACTAGTGCAGAAGGCTCTGACAACCGTACACACCCAATAATTATGAACAGGGTCAAGCAGTTTCAGACGCGAAGAAGCAGCTGAACCATAAACCTGACAATTGTAATCTAGTCTGGACAAAACCAGAGTATGGTAAGGATGGAGAAGAGTAGCATGGTCAGCAATCAAAGATGTGTGTGCCAGGAGGTGGAGAGCATAGGTTTCCGGATGCCTGTAATCTTCAGGTGGTGAATATGGGGCAGACGTCAGTTTTTATCAGAAATAAGGCCCAAGAAATGGAACTTTGCTACAACATCTAGGGGCTGGTTGCCTAAATAAAGCTCTGGATCAGGGTGTACTGTAGGTCTACGGCAAAAATGCATAACCTGTGCTTTGGAGGGAGAAAACTGGAAGCCATGGGAAAGGGCCCACGCAAAGGTCCATCGGATGGTGCCTTGGACCTGGCATTCAGCAGATGCTACTGAGTGGGAGCTGCACCAGATGCAAAAATCATCGGCATACAACGCCGGGTACTAGTGGCTCAACAAAAGGTAGAAGCCAATTAATAGCGATGAGGGAAAGTGTGACTTCTAACACAGAGCCCTATGGGATACCATTCTCCTGGGTCTGAGGGGTGCTGAGTGAGGTGCTGACTTCAACCCGGAAGAGCCAGTGCGATAAAACCTCGTGGATAAAAATTAGAAGCAGGCCACGAAAGCCCCAGTCATGGAGGATACCTAAAATGTGATGGCGCCGTGCTATGTTGTATGCCTTACGTAGGTCAAAGAAGGTGTCTGTAGTTAGTAAAAGCCTGTCAGATTGCTGTTTCCAATTTGAGTAAATGGTCAGTTGGAGATCATCCTTCCCGGAACCAACACTGATACAGGGACAAAATGTCCCGAGATTCAAGTACCCAACATAATTGTAAACTGACCACCCTCTCAAGCAGTTTACAAAGTATGTCAGGTTAATAGGTCAGAAGCTGTTGAGAGGTGTTGGGTTCTTCCTGGGAGTAAGGAAGGAGATAACTATGCTGCCTCACCACTGCAAGGGGGAAGGCACCTGTGAGCCAAATGTGGTTGAAGACTGAGTAGATGTTGCTTCTAGGTAAGGTCCAAGTGACGGATCATCTGGTTGTGGATGGAATCCGGGCCTGGGGCCGTGTCATGTGAAGAGATAAGAGCCTGCACAAATTTCAGTTCAGTGAAGGGTTCATTATAGGCTTCAGCTTGGTGGGGGTTGAATCAGAGGGGGGGGTTCTTCAACTTGTCATTTCCGTCAGAGAAAGCAATGTTATCGCAAAGTGTGTCGCAAGGTGTTCTGCACGGACTGACGAATCAGTACACAGAGCACCCAGTAGGATAAGACACTGGACAGTTGATTGTCACTGGCAGCCCAGAAGGCTATGTTGCTAGGACCAAACCTGCGAGGAAGAAGGGTATGTACCAAAGGAGGAAACATAGCACTCCCAGCATTCTTTTTTACTCTGCTTAAAAAGATAGTGGGTCTTAGCATGGAGACGCTTATAAGTGATAAGGTTGGTCTTTGAAGGGTATCTTTTAGATCGTTGCGTCCTGGACAGTGACTGCTACATCCTTGGTTGACCACAGTACTGATCAACAATGAGGGGAATCTGTTGATAGGGGGATAGCAGCGCCAGCAGAGTGTCAATGTCTTGCACAGCCGCATCAATGCTTCAGAGAGAGGTGCCCAAGTGCACAACAGACATATGTAAACGCCAATTAGCTGTGCAGAATCCCCATCCTGGGGATCTGTCTGTCTGGTGGCGGCAGGGGTACTAAATTTGGTGTTCAACCACCAACTGGCAAAAGCATTAGCCATTGGTTTAAGCAATTTAAACAAACCAGGAGCATATGCAAAGGAAGAAGCACAGGTTGACTGTGTGTGTCAGACGATGTTGTCCGATGGAGTGAAGAAAGTTTTGTGCGCAGTCCAAGTAAGTCTACCAATAAAGCCAGACAAGAATTTTGAATACTCCAACGAACTGTATGGAAAGTTCTGAGATGGCGTTTGCTGTACAGGCCCTACTGATTACAACTTGTGCAGGATCTCAAAACCAATTACAATGGGAAGCGTCTTGCATTTTGTGGTTATGTGCTATCAAAGATTGAGAATGAAGCATTTCTACAGTGTGTAATTTTTAGTGATGAAGCGACGTTCCGCCTTAGTCGAGAAGTCAGCAGACACAATGTTCATATATGGGGTTTGTAAAATCCACATTCACCATTGCAACACAAAGAGACTTATTGAAGAGCTGTGCTGTATCCCATACAAAGTTTTATAGACCATTTTCCTTTATAGAAAGAACTGTAATGGGTATCACATACCTGGACATGTTGGAACAATGGCTGTTTCCTCAAGTTATGAAAGATTCCCATGACTTCATTTTCCAACAGGATGGAGCTGTGCCCCATTGGCACATTGTTGTATGAGGCTTTGAATGGCTCCCTTCCTCAGTGCTCTATCGGTTACAGGGGACTTAGGAACATGGGTCTGCACTTCTGGGCACCGAGATCTCCTGATCTCACACCCTGCAACTATCTCTTGTGGGGTTATGTGAAGGAAGCTACTTACCAACCACTCTGAATGATCTGTGGAACTGGACCACTGCTGCCGCACATTCAGTAACAGCAGATACGCTTTCACATGTGTGGGACAAGTTCGACTACAGCGTCTATGTTCACCGTGCAGCCAACGGAGGCCACATTGAACATTTATAACATGTATCACATTTCTAATTATTAAATAATTATTAAAAACTAATTAATTGCAAATATTTATTAATTATTACATTTATTAAATTGACATAAAACATTATGGAAAAAAAACTTTGACACTTCCTCTTTTCATTTGTATAAGGCGTGTTCATTTTGGATTTGTACTTGAGTAAATACGAACTTTTGAAAATGGGTCCATCATTTAGAATAACCTTGTATTATTGGTGTATGCCTGGGTTTGTTAAAAGCATTCAGTATTATAGATCATGAGGCATTACTACGAAAATAAAAATCAACTAGGCATCAAAGACACACCTTTGCAGACATTAACAAACATGGAAATACAACATATTGCATGCATCAAAATTACAAACCGTTACTCAGCTTACCAAGATATGAAACGCGATGTTCCAAGGATAAGTACTGGGAGCAGTGCTGTTCCTCTTATGTGCAAATGGCCTGCAAACAAACATATATTGTCAAAATATTGATCAGTTTGCTGATGCTACAAGCTTTCTCATCAGTGCAAAGATAGAGACCTTACTATACAAAAACAAAGACAATGGATAACATAGCAGAATGGTTCACATGAAACTAACTGATCACAAATGACGGGAAAACTGTAACACTATTTCCTCAATGTCATGGAAAATGTCCCATAAACTATAAATATCCAGTTGTCAAACAAAGCTGTAAACAGCTGACCTGTCAGCGTTTCTTGGGATCAGGAGCCAGTATAATGTCAGGTGCGAACTCATATTGACAACCTCACAAAAAAAATATGAGCACATCCTGCTACATGATGAGGATCATTGAAAGCTGCTGCAGTAAAGACCATGTACTATGAAAATGCTCAGTCACTTCTTATGTATGGAGTCATTTTCTGGAGAGCTTTCCCAAACAGTATTAAGCTATTCAGAATACAAAAAGAATCATATGAATAACAGAGGTATCACAATCACAAAATCTTGCAAACTACTCTTAAAAAAAAACTGCAAATCCTTCTACTGAAGCAGTGGACAACCAAAAATCTCACTCGTCCTCAACAATGGAGGTCACATATCCACAATAAAAGACAAACAATGGGTCTCCATATGAACTGTGCAAAAACTGAGCTCTGCCAAAATGAAGATGTGCATCTTCAAAAAAGATATTTAGAAAGTTATCAAATAACATATAGTCAATCAATAATGTTACAGGATTCAAGTTGCAGTGAGGGCATATCTAACTGACCAATTCTGTATCCTGAAAGATATTTTTGGTAAATAATAATGTACCATTACCAACAATAATGTATCAGTATTAGGCATAGTAGCATTGTAACAACTGAACGAATACTAAAAATAACATACCGGTAATCTGTATTATAAATGTAAGTAATAAAGGATGTATTATAATGATAGAAACAATGTGTTAAATGGTTTCCAACATCTTACTGTACATTTGATGTAGCCACAAGATCCTATACACAAATCAATGAAGCAAACATCATCTGTCTTACTAATGAGCTAAGCTCTGCTTGCATTGCATAGTAGTTAGTACTGTGTGTAGTTGACAATATAGCAGAATTGTCTACTTTGCTTACATCCATTTTGCTATATCCTATGGCCTCACTTTCTGGGGGTCACAATAGAACAAACCTGAAAAACCATCTTCACTATACAAAAAATGAGAATAATTACCAGTAGTTCAAGGTTAACACCCTCCAAACAATTATTTCAACAGCTAAATATTTCACCCATGCCATGTCTATATATACAAACAGTGTAATTAATATAAAAAAAAGGTACTATGGCAGTTTCAAAATTAACTCAAATCTTCATCAAGAATGTGCAATGTCATCCATACAAAACAGTTAAACAAGACTTTAGCACAGAACCAAACAGACCGACATTCAGAGCACTTAATTGTACATCAAATTTCTGTCACAAATAAAATAAATTAAAAAATTGTCTTCATTTTAAGAAGCAGTATTCAAATTTTTTATGACCAATTGCTATCATATTGTAAATGAATACCTGCAATAAACTTGTAGCAAGTAACTTCTCATGTAATGTATGTCAACAGTATCTCTAATCAAGGGTTTGCTTTTATGTGAATGAGTATTTTAAATAAAAGTGTTATAACTCAGATCACATTTGCATGTAAATGTCATCCATATGCTACATATCAAATTTTGCATACATTTCTGTAATTAATTAAAGTTGTATGTGCAATTTTGAATGCGATATTGTGCAGGGCTCTATGCACCCTTGCAAATTTTTTTTGTGTGTGTGTGTGTGTGTGTGTGTGTGTGTGTGTGTGTAGTATTTTCTGACAAAATCTATGCAGTGTACATTGTTTCTGGACAAATTAACTACTACTACTACTACTACTACTACTACTAAATTCTTCACATTCGTGTTCCCAGAGTTAAATATTTGCTGTTAACTGCTCAGATAATTTGAAAAAAATGTAACACCACTTGACAATGTGATCAGCAATAAGATGCTGGATGAATTTAATGTGTAATTATCATACTGATTTTGGCATGGGAAGTCCAGATACCAAACGGAGATTTCCTGGAAGAATCTCACAGAACAGCATTTCACTCATGAAGGAGTAATCAATCCTTGGGTGCTGTTCATCAGCCTCACCGAGTTGCATTACTGTAGGTGATGAAGACTGAAATAAGATGTACTCAATCCATCAGAGGTTTGTTTAATCAGTGTGAAAACAATTTTAATACTCAATAAACTACAGTAGGTGCTATGTTATTGTGCAACACAGACTGCCTTAGTCTCAAAATTCTGAGAGACCACATTCTGATGTCAACCAATAAACATATTTCCTTCTCTAACACTTGCATAAAGACCACTACAGGAATGTTACAGAAATGAGATCTTAAACAGAGGGGTATTGACAACTGGCCATCAACCATTCCATCTACATATGGAATAGAAAGGAAGGAAATGATTAAAGCACACTTTGTACCCTCTGCTGCAAACTTTAAGGTGGGTTGTGGGGTACAAATATACTTGTAAAAGTAGTAGTCCATGGCAGAGGAAAGTTATATCTGCACAACACAATGTAAAACTAACTATGGCTGTCAAAGATGAAATTCATGGACGTTTGGAGGGGATTGGGGGATCAAAGTTGTTTTTACAATATTTTCTTGATAGTTACATATCATAGTTTGATAGTGGAATGTTTTACGTATAGTATTAGTTGGTAGCAACATGCCATATAATTTGGTTGGCAGTAACACACTATGTCCCACACCCTGTTTTCATCCTATATATAATGAATGAATGAATGAATGAATGAATGAATGAATGAAGGAAGGAAGGAAGGAAGACTTGACACAATGCACAGTACCACATCCATCTCATAATGGTAATCTTGGAAAAACACTTTTTAGGGGCATTTATTTGATAAGTTTGCAACAGTGTTCAAGGCAGCATTTGAATCTAAAGGACCTGAAGAATAATGGATTGTGCTATGTATTCAAGGACTTACAGAAGTGTTGTGAAAAGTGCATCAAAGTAGAAGGGATACCTACAACAGTTGTGAAAATAGAATGATAAGTAAATATCTGTGAAATAAACTCCAAGTCATTCAGATATAGAGCTTATAATGTGATGACCCTCTCAGCATGCATAAAGGAAATATGTATGTGTCATTCTTACGATAACACAGTGACATTACTTTACCGGTGCCAGACAATGGTAGGTAGTAAAGTACTTTCATTTTAATGAAAGTTCTATGTTATACATCTGGTTCAAAAATGGTTGGCTCTGAGTACTATGGGACTCAACTGCTGTGGTCATCAGTCCCCCAGAACTTAGAACTACTTAAACCTAACTAACCTAAGGACATCACACACACCCATGCCCGAAGCAGGATTCGAACCTGCGACCGTAGCAGCAGCGTGGCTCCGGACTGGAGCGCCTAGAACCGCACAGCCACCGCGGCCGGCATCTGGTTCTTTATTACTATACTGAGAAAGGTGTGTGTGTGTGTGTGTGTGTGTGTGTGTGTGTGTGTGTGTGTATTATCTTCAGTCCCTCAAGTTTTTGCTTTGGTTAGGTTGTCAGATGATGACAAGATGTGCACAGATATGCGAGTGGCTCAAAGACTTCTTAAGTAATAGAACCCAGTATGTTGTCCTTGCCAGTGGCATGTGTTCACCAGAGATATGGGTTTCATCAAGAGTGCCTCAGGGAAGTGTAATAGAACTGCTGATGTTGTCTATATACATAGATTATTTAGCAGACAGGGTTGGCAGCAATGTACGGCTGTTTTCTGATGCCTTGGTGTACAATAAGGTAGTGACGTTTAGTAACTGCAGGAAGATATAGGAGGACTCTGACAAAATTTCCAGTTGGTGTGATGAATGGCAGCTAGCCCTAAATGTGGAAAAATTTTAGTTAATGCAGATGGGTAGGAAGATCAAAGCTGTAACATTTGGATACAGTATTATTAGTGTCCTGCTTGGCAGTGTCAAGTCATTTAAATATATGGGCTTAGCATTGTAAAGCAATACGAGATGGAACGTGCATGTGAGAACTGTGGTAGGGAAGGCGAATGGTCGGCTTTGCTTTATTGGCAGAATTTCAGGAAAGATTGGTCCACCTGTAAAGGAGACCACATATAGGACACTGGTGCGACCTAATAGAGTACTGCTAAAGTGTCTGGGATTTGTATCACGTTGCATTGAAGGCGGGCTGCTAGATTTGTTACTGGTAGGTACGAACAACATACAAGTTTCACGGAGATGTTTTGGGAACTCAAATGGGAATCCCTGGTGGGAAGATGACCTTTTTGAGAAACACTAATGAGAAAATTTAGAGAACCAGCATTTGAAGCTGACTGCTTAATGATTCTACTGCCGCCAACATACATTGGGCGTAAGTAGCACGAAGATAAGATATTAGAAATTAGGGCTCATATGATGGCATATAGACAGCTGTTTTTCCCTTGCTCTATTTGTGAGTGGAACAGGAAAGGAAATGTCAAGCAGTGGTACAGGGTACCCTCACACTGTATGGCAGCTTGCGGAGAATGTATGTAGATGTGGAGAGTAGGTCACTTTGACACTTTCACATAGTAAAGCTGTCCTCAACCCAAACGTTGTTTCGAACACTGAAGTGCTTTATTTAGCATGGTCCACATGGAGGTGTTATTCCTTTGCTTCCTCCAACATTGACCTGACTTTCCTAGTCACATGAGAGTCCACAGTTCATTGCAGACTCCAAGTCACAGTGAATCTTGACATTTTTCAAACCAGCTAATCATTGCCAGATGTGAAAGAACTGATATCTGACAGAAAAAAACCAACTGTGGATTAAACCCTGGACTTTTGGATATGTAATCTGACACTTAGCCACTGAACCACACACCAGTTACATCTGTGGACCTCTACATAAGGAAAATACTGGAATGATTATAATTAACAGTTTCTCAATAACTGTGATTTGAAACAGAAAGAATGCAAACTTGAAACTTTCAGTTGAACTTCATATTATTTATCATGCAGTATAGTATGTAGAGGTGGTGGGAGAGGAACCACACACTTGGTTATCTCCTGTATAATCATTCAAATATGCCCCATGAAGTAAAGTTACAGGGTGAGCCAGTAGAACTGTTCAAGATTATATGCATGTTTATCAAACCATGTCTGAGCAAAGCTAACAGAACATTAAGGATGTATCATCTTAGAAGTGAGCTTTCTCCATACATGCCATAGAAGTACAGGGTGTACATAAAGTCAGGGAAAGAACTAAACATTGTACAGATGTCATACATATTGCATTTTGAAGAAAATGCTCCGAAAGTTTTTTTTTATAACATTCAGTATGCAAAACATGTGTGACCTGGAAGAAGTCAATATGGCAATCTAATTCTTGCCATACCCATCCCAGCATGTCTCACATGCGCTCCACATTCACTTCACTCACACTGGGACGTTCGCTTCTCCTTGCCGGGCACAAGCAACCCATTGTAACAAATTTGTTGTTCCAGTGGAAAATGGCCTTCCTTCTTGGTGGCTTCTTACTGTACTTTGTTCTAAAAATCCGTTGAACAGCTGTAGCACACTTGTTTTTGTCGAACTCCAACACACAGAAAGCTTGCTCTGCACCTGAACTCGCCACGTTGGCAAATAGTGCTGACTACTGGCAAATTACAAACTACGCTGTGGTGGTATACACAGCTAATCATTGCCAGATGTGAAAGAACTGATATCTGACAGAAAAAAACCAACTGTGGATTAAACCCTGGACTTTTGGATATGTAATCTGACACTTAGCCACTGAACCACACACCAGTTACATCTTTGGACCTCTACATAAGGAAAATACTGTTCCAGTGGAAAATGGCCTTCCTTCTTGGTGGCTTCTTACTGTACTTTGTTCTAAAACTCTGTTGAACAGCTGTAGCACACTTGTTTTTGTCGAACTCCAACACACAGAAAAAAAAAAAAAAAAAAATTCAGGGTTTCTCTTCAAAATGACATATGTATGATATCTTTACAATGTTTGGTTTTTGTGCAATAAATAGTTGAAAGTGTTGCCAGACTTTACCAGGTGTACTGGTATGAAATGAGCGTTAAGATACAAACGTGTCAATAAGGAACATTTGTTGTGAACGAGCCTTAATATTTTTGTTTGGTTGGTATGACATCTGTCAAAGATATTTAGTGTACATCAAGTCATGGAACAAACAACATCATATGTTTTCATTGTGTTAACAGTGTCGAATTTTGTACCAGAAAGTGATGATTTGCGGAAAGCATTAATTTTTTGTTTTCATTTGAAAAAAAGTGCTGCAGAGTCGCATCGAATGCTTGTCGAGGCATATGGTGATCATGTTGTCAGAAGCAACATGCAAAAGATGGTTTCAACAGTTCAGAAATAATGATTTTGATGTAAGAAATGAAGAACGTGGAAGACCACCAAAAAAGTTCGAAGACGCCAAATTGCAAGCAATATTGGATGAAGATGCTACTTTGAGTCAGAAGTAAATGGCAGCAATGCTAAATGTTACACAACAAACAATTTCTGACCGTTTGAAAGCTATGGGATAGATCCAAAAGTGTGGAAAATGGGTGCCACATGAGTTGAATGAAAGACAGATGGAAAACTAAAAAACCATTTATCAAATTTTGCTTCAAAGACATGAAAGAAAATCAATTTTGCATCGAATTGTTACTGGTGATGAAAAATGGATTTATTTTAAGAATCCTAAATGGGGAAAATCACGGGTTAGTCCGGGACAACCATCAACATCGACTGCAAAACCAGATCGATTCGGCAAGAAGACAATGCTCTGCATTTGGTGGGATCAGAAAGGTGTGGTGTATCATGAGCTTCTAAAACCCAGTGAAACTGTGAATACCAATTGCTACAGACAACAAATGATCAATTTGAACTATGCATTGATCGAAAAAAGACCAGAATGGGCCAGAAGACATGGCAAAGTAATTTTTTTTACATGACAATGCACCTGCACACAAAGCAAAACTGGTTCAGGATGCAATCAAAACACTTGGCTGGGAGCTGCTACCCCACCTGCCGTATTCACTAGACTTGGCCCCTTCAGACTACAATTTGCTTTCATCAATGGGACACGCATCGGCTGAGGAACACTGATTCCTACAAAGAAGTTGAAAATTGGGTGTCTTATTGGTTTGCTTCAAAAGATGAACATTTCTATTGGCGTGGTGTCCACAAATCGCCAGAAAGGTGGTCAAAATCTATAGAAAGCAATGGTCAGTACTTTGAATAAAGTGTTTTTACTTTTCAATTCAAAATTAGTGTTTCATTTTCACAAAAAAACGCTCATTTCATACCGGTTCACCTGGTATGTACACCCTGTATTTATCCATTAAAATTGTCCACATTATTCTTAACCATAATTAGTCCTAGAAAAATAGTAACAGTACCAAAGTAATACAATGAAATTGTGCTCAACGCCATCACACAGCCTCCTTTCAGACTGTGCAAAGTGCACAGTCTGTTGTAGAGGATTCTTTAGATGTCATCATAAATGAAAGCAAAGAAATTAAGGAAAACTGCATTGTGTGTGCTGTCATGGCCAGCACTGACAGCTACCACCCATGCATCAGAACTGTTCAGCTTCTGTTAGTACAGATCGATAAAACAAATATCACACAACACTTATTTGAGATGGCTCTGTTGAACATGCATGTAAAATTACACTTCAAAGAATTTAGTTTGTGCTGGGAAACAAACTGACCCTATCTGTCCATGTCATGAACAGGATTTGTTTGGGCTGACTCTAGCTAAACATCACAAAAACAAAACTGCAAATATCTCCTCAAACACCAGAGAAAATGTATCTGATGACTATTAGGAGTGATACCCCAAATGACTCGTCTGGGCACAGCAGTAATTTTCTTTACATGCAAGTGTGTGGGCATCAAAGGCACCACACCACCATGGCTGCTGCAGATGGCATGGTAACTTGCAGCTCCAATCGTTGCTAAAAGATGTCACTGCAAACACCAATGAAATACTTATTGCATAGAGAACATTCGTGTCTTCTAAGAACTTGCAGGCTCCAGTGGCACTCTGGTGCTAGTATCAAAATCCTTATACTAATTCCCAAGATTAGCCTTCATGTACAGGCCAAGAAGGATGAAGAAGGGCTTTAATTTATAGCTGCACAGTTTTAAATTGCTGTCTTCATAAGCCCCAAATATAGAAGACTTCTCAGCACCCATTAACCATCATAAATATGCTATGGACACTTCAGCAGATGCAAGTAAGACATTCAATAGTAACTCTGAAACATTATTAATTTATAATACTGGTAATAATAATAATTCCATGTGGCTCAATGGACTGGTGCAAGTCATTCAATTGGATGTCACTTTGAGGACCTAAATGTCCCTAACCAGTTCTCTTACGATGGAAAGGAGTCCAAATCCTGTTTCATTTCTGGTGAATCTCCACATCATACGGAGGTGAATGCAAGGTCAAAAGGTAGAGTTAAAAACTGGTTGTCCAGCTGGAATCTGATCAGGTGGCCTTTCAGTTTCCGGGCACACACTACAGCTACAGGCTTCAATGCTCTCAAGAGTTAAGGCAGCTGTACTGCTAAGTGGCAATGGTATTGATTTGACAAGGGCAGATGACTTTACATCATGATAATTCAGCCAGTTTCCATAAAGTATTTATAAAATATACACACAGACCTTCCTTGTGAATCAGTCTACCCATCAGTCAAAATTGGATCAAAATCCCTACAGTGATTCCTGAGATTTCTGGTCACAAAACCCGACAATGGCTGGGAGAGCAGTGTGCTAACAAAATGCTCTCCATATCCACATCCAGTGACACCTATCAGCTGAGGATGACACAGTGGTCAGTTGGTACTATTGAGACTTCCTGAGACCTGTGAACGGAGTTCCTGAGATTAGCCTGATCATACACATGGACAGCGCAGCACGAAATGGACACACAGTCAAAGTTGTAAAACTATTATAAAATAATTGTAGCTTGTTTCAACACTCACTCTAAAAGGGTGAATCAGTCACTAAGATACATCAAAATAATCTACTCAGTACTTTGTACAGAATCTGCAGAACACAAAAGACTTTAAACCCTTTTCCACACTCATCTCATTGTATTTAAAACAGTGGACAAATCATTATCAAGACAAACTGCTGCCCTTTTGTCAGAATATTAAATGTAATCAAGGAAAATGTGGCACACCAGCACTGGTACACAACTAGCTATGTACCTTGGTGGGTCATCCTGCTGGAGGAGTTGCCTTTGTGTTAGAGTACAGTGCCCTTTTCTCTGACATGTTAAAGCCACTAATTTCTACCTGTGACTGCAATGATACCCATCATGGAAAATTGTTGGCTTCAGCAGCCTTAATTTTTTACTTTGTACTGCCAGCCACTCATCTCCCACTGACAGCTAACTCTTCTCCTAAACAAGTAGCAACAGCCAAGGGGGGCAGCATGGGATAGTACACTAATTTGGTTGCAATCACCCCTTGCTGCCCTGTTAGCTTGCTCATTTCCATGGATTCCTGCATGGTTTGACACCCAGAAGAATGATACTTCCTTCCCTTGCTATTGTACTAAGTGAAAGGTGTCTTGTATGTTTTGAACTGCTTTGTTTACTGGGTACATTTGCTGAATGGCCTATATCACACTTAGGGCATCAGAGGAAGTGAGAGCATTATTCCATCAATTGCACTTCATCTGCTCCTTAAGACTGTACACATCTGGAAGTCTAATCACAATGCCACTACCAGGGGAAAATACTGAGTGGCGATTAGTTTGTCTCTGTTTACACTTATGAATGTAAATAACTGTCAAATTTTAGTGCTCATCTAAGAATTCATAAATAGCTCATTTAAAATAAAATCTGGTGCACAAGATTTCTTGTGCCATACTTTCTCAAATTTAAAAAGAGCCTGGGCCACACTACTAACCATAGAGCTCACTTTCTGACCCATAGTCCCAGAATTAACCTTTACTGGCAAGAAAAAACACAGACATCCTACAACAGGTCAGTTTGATTGGAATTTGAGCATATACCTCCAAACTGTGTGTCCAATCCTCCTGCAAAGGATCATCCCACTTTGTAACTGGAGAAAAGCCACACTGATAGGACACATAATGGAAAGTAAATTACTGCCTTTATGCATCCCCAAATATAAAAGACTCTTCACAGCACCCATTACCCATCAAATAAATATGCTCTGGACACTTCAGCAGATGCTAGTAAGACATTCAATAGTAACTTTGAAACTTAAGACACACCAGTTTCTGCTGGATGCACAGAACAGTTTCCTAGTGTCATCAGTGTCCTTTTAATACAACGTAACAGTTGTTTAATTGTATGTATCTCTGACTTTAGGAGGAAAATGGTACCATGCAATCAATCAAACTTATCTACACGAACATCTATAATCCATTCATATGGCATCATCCCAGCTGGTGAAACAGCAAGCCCCCCAGATGTAGATTTTGTTCCTGTCCATGTGAATGCTGCCATTGCATATTCTTGCTGGTACTAATCCAAATTTATTATTTATTATATTTATAAGCTATATTTTGCCCAAGTGCAAATCAACTGGAAGATTTTCACCCTCTCTTGTTCTTATGAGGTTTTAGCCAGCTGATGTGGATATTTTATGTAACTTTATTTCTCAGAGTTACAATGGTGCATCTCTCACAAACAGTAATTCTTTAGGTGTACAGACACTTCTTAAAAAGCGTTTTAGACATGCTTGTTATTTTAGGAGTTGTGCTCATAAACGTAACACCAACAACAGTTCCCCTCCTCTCCCCCCTCCCCCTTTGCTGGCACCAGTAAGATTTCTAGCTTCCCCTTACCCACCTCTTCCATATGAACTATGACACTACACGATAGAGTGAGTAGGGAAGTCTCATGTTTCCAACAAAATGGAATTTTAAATCAAGAACAATGCAAATTGAATACAAAAACTGTCACAGAGACAACCAAACTTTCATCTCAACAAACTAGTAAGATTACACCTGCAAGAAGGTGCCATCTAATATGACAACTATCACAACTACCATCACTTTAATGGTGCATGCAGTTCTGCCACAATCTCACTAAGACCCCAGGTGTCTGTTGTACACTGGAACACGCAGGGAGTTTGTTTGTACATCACAGGAGGATCATCACTAAAGGTTGGTTGGTTGATTTGCAGGAGGGCACCAGAAAGTGAGGTCATCGCTCCCAGCAGATTAGGAAAGCATATGGAAGGAATTCGGCCATGCCCTTTCAGAGGAACCATTCCAGCATTTGCTAACCACTGTGCCACCTTGCTAGGTCAGGCAGCAAGCGATAAACATTATACACCACTGATCACAGCAGGCATACTGTACACACCTTAGCGCGCAGCATGTATGTCATGCGACAATTGCATGCATTCCATCAACATGTTAACTTGTGCCACGTGCACGCCACTATTGCTGGTGCCAGTTGCCCATCATGTCAGACACCTAGTGATGCACCCACGGAGGTGTGTGTGCGCGAGCGCGTGTGCGCACGCGTGTGTGTGTGTGGGGGGGGGGGGGGGGGGGCGCTGTGCATGACACATAGTTAAAGATGGAACATTACTCATCGTGAGACTTGGCAGACATGCATTTAATGTACCTTGGGGCAGGATGTGGTGCCCACAAAGTAGCAAGAATGTACATAGAACACTTTCCCCAATGTGTCATCCTAACTGGAAGAAGTGTATCTCCCTGGATCTTACGAGAGAGGGGGGTCATTCACACCATAGAGAGCTGGATAAGATTCCCACAAAGGACATGTCCGAACACCAGACTGGCATTGGATCATGTGGTTGACCACCCAGCAATAAGGAGCCATCAACTTACCCGTGAAATGTATGATTTGAAGGATACAGTAAGGAGAGTACTGGTGGAACAGGTATAACACCACTATAATAAAGAGTGAGTGCAACCACTGGGACCAATGGATTTTGACCACCCCATTCACTCCTGTCAATGGACTATCCACTGCAGTGCTGAATTTCGTACTGTTTTTAGTACGAAGAGGCCTCATTCACCCAAGATGGTGTTTTCAACAGCTACAACAGTCATATCTGGAATGAGGACAATCCCCATGCCATCCACATTGGTGGCCACCAGCAACAATACTCTGTCAATGTATGGGCGCGCATTGTCCAAGAGCACCTAACAGGACCTTATTTTCTGCCTCTTAATTCCACTGGCCCATTTTAGCTGGTGTTCCTACAAGATGTACTGTCAGAGTTCTTGGAGACTATACAACTTTTTGTCAATGAAAGGATGTGGCTTTAACAAGATGGTGCACCAGTCCACTTTGATGTTAACATCTGTGAGCACCCAAACAACATGTACCTTGGATGAGATTTTCACTCTGCAGCAAAGTGCGTGCTGATATGAAATTTCCTGGCAAATTAAAACTGTGTGCCGGACTGAGACTCGAACTCAGGACTTTTGCCTTTTGTGGGCAATTGCTCGAACAACTGAGCTACCCACGCACGACTCACGACCCGTGCTCGGTCCCGCACACAGTTTTAATTTGCCAGGAAATTTCAAACTGTACCCTCATCGCTGGACTGGAAGGGGAGGTCCTGTCCCATGGCCAGCACAATCATCACATCTAACACCTCTATACTTTTTCCTCTGGGACTATGTCAAGATGTTGGCTGTATGAAAACCCTGTAGAAATGGATGAAAATCTGCTTGCTAACGTCCAAGTTGCCTGCCTCCTGGTAGAATGGACACCAGGGATCTTTGAGAGAATGCAGCAGGACTTCATGCGCCATTGACAAGCTTGCACTGAGACTGGCGGTAATCATTCTGAACTATTATTATGAGCTTTGTTGTTATTATGTGGTTACATTGTGGATGTTCATAACACAATAAATATGCATTTCTCACAATTTTTTCTGTATCTTAGTGTTATCAGTTGTAGATCCACTATCACCCATTTCAATTTGAGTGAAAAGGTTTCTAATACACTGTGTAGTGGTTTTCAGCAGCAGTGTAGAATGCAGGAGCTGGAGGTCAATATTTCACTAAATATATTTATAGCAAGAGCATCATTTATCCCTACATTGATCACAAAACAAGTGAAATATTTGCCTCATGCAATATATTGTCTTCCAAACAAACATGAAACATAGTGTGTAAAAAGCTTTTTTATACTCTATAATCTGCAGATTGACACCATCAAGAATTTGCATGGTCAAAATCACAAAGGGAATTCCATCACATGAAATGATTTATTATCTTCTGTTCCTTCTTAAAGTTAATTGCACGCCATTTTATTTGAAACAGCAGGCAAAACCTGTTTTTTGATGAATCATGAAAGTGAAACTTCCTGGCAGATTAAAACAGTGTGCCCGACCGAGACTCGAACTCGGGACCTTTGCCTTTTGCGGGTAAGTGCTCTACCATCTGAGCTACTGAAGCACGACTCACACCCGGTCCTCACAGCTTTACTTCTGCCAGTTTCATATCAGCGCACACTCCGCTGCAGAGTGAAAATCTCATTCTGGAAACATCCCCCAGGCTGTGGCTAAGCCATGTCTCCACAGTATCCTTTCTTTCAGGAGTGCTAGTTCTGCAAGGTTCGCAGGAGAGCTTCTGTAAAGTTTGGAAGGTAGGAGACGAGATACTGGCAGAAGTAAAGCTGTGAGGACCGGGCGTGAGTCGTGCTTCGGTAGCTCAGATGGTAGAGCACTTGCCCGCGAAAAGCAAAGGTCCCGAGTTCGAGTCTCGGTCGGGCACACAGTTTTAATCTGCCAGGAAGTTTCATATCAGCGCACACTCTGCCGCAGAGTGAAAATCTCATTCTGCAATCATGAAAGTGTTCCATAATCGTATATGTAACTTATGTTTTCCTCTTGTATCGTTATTTATTTATTTATCTTAACCAGAGTGGAGCAATACCCATAAAATATCAGTTGTTCCGCATCAAGGTGGACTCAATCACAGAAACTACTATGAAAATCACCAGTCCATTCTAGTTTTCAAGATATTGTGTGGTTATGGATAGAAATGTATCGGGGTCAGATGAGTAGCTTCCACAACAACATAAAACAATGCAGTGTAAACTGAATGATGAGGTAAATGTCTCAAATTGTGTAGAAGTAAAGTTTAACTGTAGCTGTGACTTATGCAACAGCTATACTCCATCTCCAAAATATTTAGGAAGGGTTGGTCACTCAAACCCCAGGATGAGAGCAGCCCACCTGTTGGCAACAGTTACTTGCCCTTCCCTTTCAACCTTCTCCCAATCTATTCCACTAATATTTCTGAAAGCTAGGATAATGCAATGTACTTTTATATATGACTATCTGCAACACTAATTAGCAGAATTAGTTTTTTCTGCCGATGACACTACTATTGTAATCAATCCAAGTATGTGTAAAGAAACAAGAGAAAAGGTAAACAATATTCTCAAAAGTATCAGTGACTGGTTTCCTGCGAATGATCTCACCCTCAGTTTTAAAATGACCCAGCACAATCTTTTCAGTTCATCTAGATGTATTACACCAACGGTAAGGAAATAATAAACAGGGTAAAAACTTCAAAATTCTTAGGTATCCATATCAAAAAATGGGAAGAGAAACCAGTAAGTTGACGTTTTGGATTAGGCCCATTCAATCAATAATGTCATATAGAATAATGTTCTTAGATAACTCATCTTTAAGAAACAATGGAAAGTCTAGGATAGAATAACAAATACATTATGAAAAGGGTAGATTACTACTTGCCATATACAGGTGAAGTTGAATTGCCAACAGACACTGAATCTATCCATTTAAGCTTTCAGCAGGTCTTTTGAATTAGAAAACATACACACATCAACAGAAGCACAAAGCACACACAGTGTGGCTGCTGAGCTGTGTGTGTGTGTGTGTGTGTGTGTGTGTGTGTGTGTGTGTGTGTGTGTGTGTGTGTAGTATAAAACATTAAGTTTGTCTTTAGCAAAAAAAAAAAGGGTACACAATGTTGAAACTAAAATTTTTGATCACTTACCCAGTAATATAAAATGTCTGACAGACAGCAAAGTAATATTAGGAAAAAAAATTGAATAAGTTTCTCCACAGAAGAATTTCTATTAGTGTAATCTGTAAAATCGTCACAACATGCAACATAAGGCAACTGTTATGCACAGTGGGATATGATATGGTAAAGGGACAGATTTTCACAACACTATTTTACTTTTTATACAGGGTGTATCCCCCCCCATGAACCATGGACCTTGCCGTTGGTGGGGAGGCTTGCGTGCCTCAGCGATACAGATAGCCGTACCGTAGGTGCAACCACAACGGAGGGGTATCTGTTGAGAGGCCAGACAAACATGTGGTTCCTGAAGAGGGGCAGCAGCCTTTTCAGTAGTTGCAAGGGCAACAGTCTGGATGATTGACTGATCTGGCCTTGTAACAATAACCAAAACGGCCTTGCTGTGCTGGTACTGCGAACGGCTGAAAGCAAGGGGAAACTACAGCCGTAATTTTTCCCGAGGGCATGCAGCTTTACTGTATGATCAAATGATGATGGTGTCCTCTTGGGTAAAATATTCCGGAGGTAAAATAGTCCCCCATTCGGATCTCCGGGCGGGGACTACTCAAGAGGATGTCGTTATCAGGAGAAAGAAAACTGGCGTTCTACGGATCGGAGCGTGGAATGTCAGATCCCTTAATCGGGCAGGTAGGTTAGAAAATTTAAAAAGGGAAATGGATAGGTTGAAGTTAGATATAGTGGGAATTAGTGAAGTTCGGTGGCAGGAGGAAAAGACTTCTGGTCAGGTGACTACAGGGTTATAAACACAAAATCAAATAGGGGTAATGCAGGAGTAGGTTTAATAATGAATAGGAAAATAGGAATGCGGGTAAGCTACTACAAACAGCATAGTGAACGCATTATTGTGGCCAAGATAGATACGAAGCCCACACCTACTACAGTAGTACAAGTTTATATGCCAACTAGCTCTGCAGATGACGAAGAAATTGACGAAATGTATGATGAAATAAAAGAAATTATTCAGATTGTGAAGGGAGACGAAAATTTAATAGTCATGGGTGACTGGAATTCGAGTGTAGGAAAAGGGAGAGAAGGAAACATAGTAGGTGAATATGGATTGAGGGACAGAAATGAAAGAGGAAGCCGCCTGGTAGAATTTTGCACAGAGCACAACATAATCATAACTAACACTTGGTTTAAGAATCATGAAAGAAGGTTGTATACATGGAAGAACCCTGGAGATACTAAAAGGTATCAGATAGATTATATAATGGTAAGACAGAGATTTAGGAACCAGGTTTTAAATTGTAAGACATTTCCAGGGGCAGATGTGGACTCTGACCACAATCTATTGGTTATGAACTGTAGATTAAAACTGAAGAAACTGCAAAAAGGTGGGAATTTAAGGAGATGGGACCTGGATAAACTAAAAGAACCAGAGGTTGTACAGACGTTCAGGGAGAGCATAAGGGAGCAATTGACAGGAATGGGGGAAATAAATACAGTAGAAGAAGAATGGGTAGCTTTGAGGGATGAAGTAGTGAAGGCAGCAGAGGATCAAGTAGGTAAAAAGATGAGGGCTAGTAGAAATCCTTGGGTAACAGAAGAAATATTGAATTTAATTGATGAAAGGAGAAAATATAAAAATGCAGTAAGTGAAACAGGCAAAAAGGAATACAAACGTCTCAAAAATGAGATCGACAGGAAGTGCAAAATGGCTAAGCAGGGATGGCTAGAGGACAAATGTAAGGATGTAGAGGCCTATCTCACTAGGGGTAAGATAGATACCGCCTACAGGAAAATTAAATAGACCTTTGGAAATAAGAGAACCACTTGTATGAATATCAAGAGCTCAGATGGAAACCCAGTTCTAAGCAAAGAAGGGAAAGCAGAAAGGTGGAAGGAGTATATAGAGGGTCTATACAAGGGCGATGTACTTGAGGACAATATTATGGAAATGGAAGAGGATGTAGATGAAGATGAAATGGGAGATACGATACTGCGTGAAGAGTTTGACAGAGCACTGAAAGACCCGAGTCGAAACAAGGCCCCCGGAGTAGACAATATTCCATTGGAACTACTGACGGCCGTGGGAGAGCCAGTCCTGACAAAACTCTACCATCTGGTGAGCAAGATGTATGAAACAGGCGAAATACCCTCAGACTTCAAGAAGAATATAATAATTACAATCCCAAAGAAAGCAGGTGTTGACAGATGTGAAAATTACCGAACTATCAGCTTAATAAGTCACAGCTGCAAAATACTAACACGAATTCTTTACAGACGAATGGAAATGCTAGTAGAAGCCAACCTCGGGGAAGATCAGTTTGGATTCCGTAGAAACACTGGAACACGTGAGGCAATACTGACCTTACGACTTATCTTAGAAGAAAGATTAAGGAAAGGCAAACCTACGTTTCTAGCATTTGTAGACTTAGAGAAAGCTTTTGACAATGTTGACTGGAATACTCTCTTTCAAATTCTAAAGGTGGCAGGGGTAAAATACAGGGAGCGAAAGGCTATTTACAATTTATACAGAAACCAGATGGCAGTTATAAGAGTCGAGGGACATGAAAGGGAAGCAGTGGTTGGGAAGGGAGTAAGACAGGGTTGTAGCCTCTCCCCGATGTTGTTCAATCTGTATATTGAGCAAGCAGTAAAGGAAACAAAAGAAAAATTCGGAGTAGGTATTAAAATTCATGGAGAAGAAATAAAAACTTTGAGGTTCGCCGATGACATTGTAATTCTGTCAGAGACAGCAAAGGACTTGAAAGAGCAGTTGAATGGAATGGACAGTGTCTTGAAAGGAGGATATAAGATGAACATCAACAAAAGCAAAACAAGGATAATGGAATGTAGTCTAAGTCGGGTGATGCTGAGGGAATTAGATTAGGAAATGAGGCACTTAAAGTAGTAAAGGAGTTTTGCTATTAAGGGAGCAAAATAACTGATGATGGTCGAAGTAGAGAGGATATAAAATGTAGGCTGGCAATGGCAAGGAAAGCGTTTCTGAAGAAGAGAAATTTGTTAACATCCAGTATTGATTTAAGTGTCAGGAAGTCATTTCTGAAAGTATTCGTATGGAGTGTAGCCATGTATGGAAGTGAAACATGGACGATAAATAGTTTGGACAAGAAGAGAATAGAAGCTTTCGAAATGTGGTGCTACAGAAGAATGCTGAAGATTAGATGGGTAGATCACATAACTAATGAGGAAGTATTGAATAGGATTGGGGAGAAGAGAAGTTTGTGGCACAACTTGACCAGAAGAAGGGATTGGTTGGTAGGACATGTTCTGAGGCATCAAGGGATCACCAATTTAGTATTGGAGGGCAGCGTGGAGGGTAAAAATCGTAGAGGGAGACCAAGAGATGAATACACTAAGCAGATTCAGAAGGATGTAGGTTGCAGTAGGTACTGGGAGATGAAAAAGCTTGCACAGGATAGAGTAGCATGGAGAGCTGCATCAAACCAGTCTCAGGACTGAAGACCACAACAACAACAACAACAACAACAACAACAACAACAGGGTGTATTTAATATTTTGAATAAGAACCCATGTTTGTAAACATACCAGTTCTATTCTACGACTGCTTCAATTCAGATGTTTACCTCATCCACTTCTATCTCGGGAACTGCATTAGGCATGACACAGTACGATTATTAGCAAACAATTATAAAGGAAACTTAATGAAAGATCCATGTATTATTTTTGGAAGGTGACTATCAACAGCAGTCAAGTTATGTATAAAATGCATCTTTGACCATCAGCTGCTTTTATTTTAAACCCAAATATAAACCGGTTTCAGTCATTGACTATCTTCACAGATAAGGGTTAAAATGGTTTAAGCCACCACATTGGTTGCTTGGTTGGTTGGTTGGTTTTGGGGAAGGAGACCAGACAGCGTGGTCATCGGTCTCATCGGATTAGGGAAGGATGGGGAAGGAAGTCGGCCGTGCCCTTTCAGAGGAACCATCCCGGCATTTGCCTGGAGTGATTTAGGGATATCACGGAAAACCTAAATCAGGATGGCCTGACGCGGGATTGAAGCGTCGTCCTTCCGAATGCGAGTCCAGTGTAAGCCACCACATTATATTGTTCATTACTTAAATAATGTGTAGAGCATGTCATGAACATAAATAAATGACACAGGACTTAAGCAAACATACCAAGTGTACACAGAGCAGTTCTGAAGATATGATCAGAACTATAGGTATTACATTGTACCTATGCAACACTCTTCAGCATTGCTCTGTGTACACTTGGTATGTTTGCTTAAGTCCTGTGTCATTTATTGATATTCATGTCATGCTCTACACATTATTTAAGTAATGGCAAATGTTACGTGGTTGCTTAAACCATTTTAACCCTTATCCTTAAGGATAGTCCATGACTGAACCCAGCTGATATTTGAGTTTAAAATAAAAGCAGCTGATTGTCGAACATGCATTTTATACATCCATTTATCACTTAAGCACATTTATTTGTATTAACACTTCCACATAGTGTGTTTACATTATTGCAAAACAAAAAGGAACACAACACACTGTACACACAGAATGTAATGTTTAAGTGTTAATACAAACAAACATTCTAGAATCATAAATGGATGTTTTGTTATGTTTCCTTTTGAATGTTATCTAATAATTTTACTGTGTCATGCCTAAATCAGTTCCTCAAGCACAAGTGGATGAGTTAAACATTTGAACTGAAACCATTATAGAACAGAAATGGTATATTTCTGGAGATGGATTTCTACTGAAATTATTATGTACTCATGCTTTTCTACAAGTACTAGAAGTTTGTAATGGAAATTTCTTAACAACCTATACCTGTGGGGAAGCAAATTTATACTGTTCTTCATGAAAAGTGGGTTTTAATTTTATTTTCTTTCCCCAAACAATGGACAAGACAAGACTGTAACTGTAGTAGAAATTAAAACTTTAGCGAGTCCAAAATAAAGAATGGATTTTTCCATTGATCTGTAGATATATAAGATGTTCAAGGATGAACTTCCCAATATCTCACAGGTGATCAGAAATTAGCCTGGAAAAGCACAAAAACAGAAAACTATAAATATCTAACAAAAATACCTTCTGGAGTGCTATGACACTTCTTTAAGTTACACTTCTTAAATTTTCACCAAGACAACTATTCAGACAACAGTGGAGCTATCAATGACAAAGACAGGAAACTTTTCGCCAATGAATCTTTGCAGAAGAAAGGATGATTAGAGTTTATAATCTCGTTGATAACAAGGATGTTAGATATGGAGCAAAAAGTTTGGACCTAGGAAAGGAAACAGTTGACTCCTTTTCAAGTGGCATTTGTTGTAGGCAAGCTAGAAAAACCACAGAAAACTTATCAGGATGGACGAACAGGAATTAAAAATGGAGTCCTCCTGAATATGAGTCCAGCATCCCATAAAGGAATCTTCAAACTCTGAATGAAGGCATCATGAATAGTGAGATCAATGATAGCCAACAGGGTGAATATTCATTGGTGAATCAACAGTAACGTTAATCTTATGGCATGTATAATGTGCCTTTGATGAAACGGCTCTGAAGTAGAAGGGTATGGGAAATACATACCTTTTGTTTTAAGCATAATTCTGGCAGCATGGACTACCTAATAAGAACCACAGCTGAGCTCTCATCTTAATGTCCATTTTAGAGCTCAGTACCCGGCTAAAGTTACAAACTGGACCCACCCTGAAATATAGGGTTGTTGTTGGAGACTGATTTGTAGTGTATCCTGAGGTCTAAGTTAGGTTGGAAGGTGACAATATCGTTTTAATTTGGTGAAGCTAATTAATCTTGAAGTAGAAAATCTGGTTGTACGAACAAATTAACTGGTAACAAAGCTTAACATTTACATCTGCGCCATGAAAAAGGGAAGGAGGGGAAGGGGTCCAGTACATAACTTTTACCCATAATTTTGTCATTCAGAAGGGATCCTCTGTTAAATTCTCGATATATCTCGCACATCACTAAGAATTGTAAAATTGCTGAGAACCATTAAATTAGAGTATGTAGGATAAACTTTGAGACAATATTTTAATTTGTGCATTCTATCAGACACTGTTACAGCACTTTTACTATACCTGGTTCCTAAACTAGCCAACAAGCAAGCCAACTTGTGTAAATATGCGTTCATTGGACAGTTCACCCTCCGGATACAGTACAAAGCAGCAAGGGCTAGCCTCTCTGGCCTCCACTCATTCGTAAGATATTTTGAGGCAAAAAATGCTTTTACCCATGAAGTGAGATATGCTTGTGACAAAATGTTAGTTTAAAGGACAGACTTACCAACTTCAATCTTAGTTGCAGTAAGAGTTAAGAAGCATAAACTTTTTTAAATTCATAAGACTAGTGACCATAGTTGGAAAATTACATATCAAGTTATGTCTGGTCTTGCACACATCATTGGTAAATAAGAGGTAACATGCAACGAAACTATTTTCCAGAATAACTGAAATGGCAATCCTGCTATCAGATAATCAGAAACTAGGAAACACCAGAAAGATAGTACGAGGGCTATGTGTAATAGTGGTGAAGGAAATCGATAATGATGAAGACAACAACAACAACAACAACAACAATTTTGGCAGTTTCTACGCATAGCATCATAAACAAATAATGCATCTTACAGCACCAACATTGACAGTTAAATCATCAGAACGAGTCAAAATTGGTCCAACATGTTTATCTCAGCTAGGTTCTTCGAAGGAACATTTCCATAAATATGTTGAGAAACAATCATTTCAAATGGTAGCATATTTACTGATAGAATGCATAATAATCTATAGAATATTTGAATTCCATGTCTTAGAGGCTTATTTCTCATAATTTAACAAATATTTTGTAATTTATTTTGTTTTATAAATGTAAAGCCTCAAGTACAACCAGGCCACATTAAACCCAGAACACTAATGAAGAGAAAATGTTGCACTGCCACTAAACTATCATCATAAATTGCACTACTATAAATTTAGTCAACTCAAGTCATAATTTGCAAGTTATACATTAGTTAGTTACAACTAGTATATCTCCAATGGTATGTTACATACCAAAATAAGTACAAAATGCCTTGTTTTATACGCCACTGCAATCAAATTTGACAAGGGTTTAGTAATCTACGGTTAAATTACATAACATATGAAGAAAGTTACTGAAAGGTTAGCTGCAAAATGATTGCTATAATTCTATAAGCTATAGGTATTGATTTAATTCTGTAGTGATCATGCATATTTAGTTTCCTTCATTACTGTTGTTGCTGTCACAAACTCATGTTCATTGCCTTCACAAGTGGTGTCCAACTATTTCAAAGCAGGTATATGTTGCAGAGTTTTGTAGCTAAGTGTTGACTGCTCTGCTGAAAATAAGAAATGATGTAGAAGAAATTTTAGTGTTTTGTGGTATTATAGAATGATTAACTCACGTCCAATGTCATTTTCGTGAGTATGAAAGACATAAGATAGAGAAGATAATTAACTTCTTGCAAACAAGAGAAACAAAGCATAAATACATTGACCCCGGTCCAGGTTTAATTTCACGGGCACAACAAACACAGAATATTTCGATCATCTCATTTACATTAGATACTCTGATGATACACAAATTTGTAACAGTGCCAATACTCTCACTTTTTATTAATTTCTTCATAGTTTTACATAGACCGAAGATCACACATAAAGGAAACAAGCTGTTAAAGTTACAGCTTTGATACAACACCACCAAGAATTGTCTTTAAAGCAGCTATACTAAGTATTTAGTAAAGCTTACACAAAATGCCGAAAATCCAGTGACAGTCAGTGCAATGTGATACATATGAGAAATTCATACAATATATTTTCTTCTAGATTCATGCCACAATTTGAAATGTGATTCCCTAAGAAATCAGTGAGGGCTAATTGTTCAGAACAAAATAATAATAATAAAATACATAAACTTTGGATAACTACAGGTATTAGGATTTCCAGTATAACCACGAGAATACTGAACAAAGAAATCAAAATATACACAGATCCACAGTTTGTGAAATATGTAAAAACATTATAGAGAAATAAACCAAAAGACAACAGTGAAGAGAGTTGCTATAAATTGACAATTTTATGGAAAACTCTGACAACAAATCAAAAACTACATGGGAAACTATAAGAAATGAACTAATATCATTGGAGAAGAGGAACAAATAACATCCTACAATTGTGAAAATTATAATACAGAAAAGAAGAAAAGGGCATACTACATTAATATCTATATTCCAAATGTTAACTTAAAATTTTCAAAACAAAAAAAAAAAAATAATAATAATAATATAGGCTCCTAGGGTTGCCTGTAGCATGAACATTCCTTCAACAAATGAACAGGAAGTAATTAGGGTGACTAGGAGCTTAAAAGCAAAAATGGCAGCAGTTTTAGATGAGGTACTAGTTTCAACCGTAATAAAAAAAATTCTGTGCTGATTTCAAAACCTTTAGCACATATTCAAAATTTATCCTTTAGTGAAGGATGCTGCTAAAAAGTTACCTGCTAAAAGGTCTCAAAAGTGAGACCACTACTTAAATCTGGAGACAGACATAATATAAAACTACTGTCCCATATCTGTTTTCTCAAAAATATTAGAAAAACTGGTAAACTTTAGAGTCACTATTTACCTACACAATAATGAACTTGTTATCAACACTATTTTCATGCAAAAAACAGCATACAAATGGCAGTCTTAGACTACACCCAGGAAATAATTAAAAATTTGGAGAAAAACAAAAATGTACCAGGAATCAATTTAGATGTGTCTAAAGCCTTCAGTACCATCTGCCATGAAATCCTCCTAGGTAAGCTGAAAACAACAGGTATTAGACGATGGGCTAAAATGTGGTTTCAGTCATACGTCACAACCAAACTTCAGATTGTACAGCTTCCCACTGTTAATTCAAATCAAAAAATACGCTTAGTTTCAGAGGCAAAAAGAATTCTTTAGGAGTACTCCAGGGCAGCATCTTTGGGCCACTACTTTTTCTCATATTTGTCAATGATTTAAAGTTGCAGTACAATACAGCCAAAACTGTATTCTCTACAATTGACAAGTCTAATAGTGAGCAGTTTTGAAAATGCATTACATTCACTACTGATAAAATCCAAGAAGTATTTGGACTTCATTCAGTGCAAATAAACTTATGCTGAATGCAAAGAAAACAATTTGGTAAAATGATCCAGGATGAAGACATTAATGCAGAGCTGGACAGCAGACTAATGGAGAGTGTGCAGTTTGTAAAACTGTTGGCAATGCATATATATGAAGTTACAAATTGAAAACACCATGTAAGATTCCTTACACACAGAATTAATTATTGTCTGCTCTGCACTGAGAATTATCACAAATGTTTTCATCTTAGAAGGCATCAGAATGGCTTACTTTGGATATTTTCATTCTGTTGCCTCATATCCTTTAAGATTAACAAACTCATTTTATAAATTAATCTCGGATATATGTAATGTATGTGATAAATCCTGTGAGAAGTTTCTGTGTGCATATATCTCAGTTTACAATGTACTGCCATGATATCTATATTACTATTTATTCGACATGTAGTTATTACTGGGAAACAAATTATTACAGATTATTCATATGCAATGAAATTGTAAATTTACTAGTATCGTTGGCAGCTTCATTTAGTTCATTCCATGTTTTTAATTTCTATGTACGACATTTCCAGTATCGTATGTACAATGAGGCGGTTGCGAAATAAATAATTCTACAACACAAAACATCGCACACTAGCTGACAAGAATTTTTCAGTGTTAACAATGGAACTATTTTGAAGCAAACTGTTGTCCACAAGTACCTCAAACAATAATAAAAATGTTATGATTTTGTCTCATTCTCAATCACAGCAGCAATACAACATAACTTTGCAGTTACAATGACAATTACAAAATGTACTCACGTATGAACAAACACAACCTTGAAATATTCTTTAAATGCGTCCGTACACAACCTCTACTCAAAAACAGTACAGTTTTTCCTACTCTCATTTAACTTTTTATGAAATTACTCAGCAATCTATTCACACAAAACCACTATATCTTCAAAAGCATTACTACAAAAACAAGGCAAAACAAAATTTAAAATTTAAGCTTTCCTTACTTCTGTCTTTCTCGAAGCAACTGCAACGAATCTCTGTCCACTACTTCATGCAATGATAGCTCGTCGGACGTCGAAGTTGACTCACTAACTCACTATTGATCCAGTCTCCAACATAAACGACGCCTGCCTTCTACAAGAACTTTGCCGTATCAACAGAGACAAAAAACATGAGGTAGTCCCAAGAATACTGGGATTGTCTCGCGCCAGTGAAACGTCTGGCTGCGCTGACGTTTTAGACCAAAAACTGACATAACGTGGCCACACTCACATGGCTTCACAAAACAGCTGGCTGCGCGCGGTCTACCATTCTAAAAGTATCTTCTAGACGTGTGCTACGCTTGCCTACTCCCATGTCGCTTGCTTATTCTCATTTCGCTCGCTTTCTTTATTATTTTTTTGTTTCTGTTTTATATTTGCTGCCGGAATTTACTGATTTTTATATACATTACGCTATTAAAGAGATGAATACAGTAAACAGGTCGAAAATTATCTAGGTTGCAGTAGTTATTCGGAGATAAAGAGCTGTGCACGGGATAGAGCAGCGTGAAGAGCTGCATCAAATTAGTCTTAGGACGGAAGGTAACAACAACATTGTTATGGAGATGATCGTCACAGTTTAAATAGTCTACTATTCCTTGTCCATTACGTTGGTTTTAAGAAACGAGTGTTTTCATACTGTAAAAACATGGTAAAGGTAGAATACCTGGAAACTTAAAAAGGGGGTTACAGGAGTTTCTAGATTTACATCCTTTATGATCCTAATGGCCTTTTTTTATTCTGAAAATTAATTTCGCTGCCACCCAGTATTCAAGATGGGAATATTCAAGATGGGAAACACAGCAGACACAATAGATACTCTTAATTTTTTTTTTTCACATGACATCCATGTTTTAAATAACATTGAAGCTGACGTTGCTTACGTTTGCCATCACAAACTGTGATAGACTTAATAAATACGGTCATTTAGACGGCTAGTCATTCACATACATCTCAATTTGATATGGTAGGCGCACACTCAAAATGTGTATAGCAAGCTATTAAAAGTGGTTTCATCCTTCACAAATTAGGAACCGTTGTAAGTGAAAAACAGTTGCTTACATGTTACATTTTCTTCTGATAACATTTACTGCTTTGTATTAGTCTCTGTGGAACCTAGACTGAAGCGCCAAAGGAACTGGTATAGGCATGCACAGTCAAATACAGAGATATGTAAACAGCAAAATATGGCGCCGCGATCGGCAACGCCTATATAAGACAACAAGTGTCCGGCGGCTATGCCTGCTCTACCCCCTCATCAATCCCACCTCTTCACTCCCTACACACCTTGCTGTCAGATTGTACTCCTCCCTTGTACGTCCCATCCTTGAATACACGGCGGTGGTATGGGGCAATGCTGCCCCCAACCACATCCGCCGACTCCAAACTGTCCAAAATCGGGCTCTCCGGCGTGCACTCCACCTCCCTTTCGACTTCCCTACCCAAGAACTCCACATCCTGGCCGAGGTGCCACTCCTTCACTCCCGCATCCATTCCGCAGCCGCTTCCTTCTACCAATAAACCCGCCACTCTCCCAATCCTTTAATCCTTTCCCTGGGCACCCGTGTCCACCGTCTGGCCACCACCCGCTGGCCTGACCTTCTCTTCCGCTCCTCATGACTCCCTATTCACTAGGCACTTTCATTTTATGTCATCTTATCTATCTCATATCATCGCTCCATCTCATCACCACGACATAACATCCAGGCCCCCCTCACGCCACCCCCACTATCCCTCACGCCCCCGTCCCCCAATGTCGGCGTAATCCTTAAATGCCCTTCCCTTTTCACTTCTCCACTTGCCACTCTCCGACTTCTTTCTCTCCTCCCCCCCCTCCCCGACTTTGTCTCTTCATGACTGTCTGCCACTGCCGTCACCGACGCCGCCATGAAGATGAGTCCAGGATAATGGCCTTTTCGTTTTCATTCAACTCTTACTGTCCCTCCTCCTTTCCTTTAATCTGTCATATACTTGCAAGCTACCAGCTAGCCAATGGGCCGTCCGTTTTCCTCACTTTCCTACTGTTACTTCTACTGTTCCTTCTACTGTCATTTTTAAATATTACGATGGCCAGCCAATTGGGCCATTCGTTTTCCTGCTTCTTCTGCTATCCCTATAACTATTCTTTCATCTTAAAAAAACAGCTCAACGCCAATTCCAACTTAGCACCACCATGTAATTTCCCCCACACCACATCAAGCGAGAAGGAGAAGCGCCCTAGGGGCACTAGCACTTCACCAACAGCCGAGGTTCAAGCCTCAGTTATGTGCGTCTGCGTCTGTACAGCTGCTACAGTGGCAGGTTATCAACATTTGAGTCTGAACATGATGTTATATCAGCGCACGAGTGATGGGACACGGCATCTCCAAGGTAGGGATGAAACGGGGATTTTCCCGTACGACTATTTCGCGAGTGTACCGTGAATATCATGAATCTCATAAAACATCAAACCTCCGACATCACTGCGACCGGAAAAAGATCCCTGCAAGACCGGGATCATTGACGACTAAAGAGAATCGTTCAACGGTACTGAAGTGCAACCCTTCTGCAAATTGCTGCAGATTTGAATGCTAGGCCATCAGCGAGTGTCAGCATGTGAATCATTCGATGAAACATTATCAATATGGGCTTTCGGAGCTAAAGGCCCACTTGTGTACCCTTGATGACTGCACAGCACAAAGCTTTACGCCTCGCTTGTGCCCGTCAACACTGACATGGGGCTGTTGATGACTGGAAACATGTTGCCTGGACAGACGAGTCTCATTTCAAATTGTGTTAAGTGGATGGACGTGTCTGGGTATGGAGACAAGCTCATGAATTCATGGACGCTGCATGTCAGCAGGGGACTGTTCAAGCTGGTGGAGGCTCTGTAATGGTATGGGATGTGTACAGTTGGAGTGATATGGGACCCCTGATACATCTAGATACGACTCTGACAGGTGACACATGCATAAGCATCTGGTCTGATCTTCTGTATCAATTCATGTCAATTGTGCATCCGATGGACTTGTGCAATTCCAGCAGGACAATGGGACACCCCACACGCCCAGAATTACTACAGAGTTTAAACACTTCCGCTGGCCACCGAACTCCCCAGAGATGACTATTATCGAGCATATCTGGGATGTGTTGCAACGTGCTGTTCAGAAGCGATCTCCACCCCCTCGTACTCTTACGGATTTATTGACAGCCCTGCAGGATTCATGGTGTCAATTCCCTCCATCACTACTTCAGACATTAGTAGAGTCCATACCACATTGTGTTGTGGCACCTCTGCGTGCTTGTGGGTGCTTTACACCATATTAGGCAGGTGTACCAGTTTGTTTGTCTCTTCAGTGTATGTTGAGCAGTAACAGTATTCCTGTGGCAAAAGGAAACAACCAGAGCTATCTAAGGAATATTAAATACGTGACTGAATCATATAGAGCACTCTTTTCAGTGATTTACAACATTAATTATATTACCACTGTACTCTAAAAAATGCCTAATTCCAAAAGCAACAAAATTAGGTGAGTGATTATCACAAAAACGTAGTGTACATAGACACTACTCTACATATGACAGGCACCAAACGCTAACAGAGACGTGTTTATGAAATTTGAAGATTTTTTACTTGGTTTAGACACTCAGTTAGACAATATTAAAGTAATTTCTTGGCATAGAGTTATAATTACATTTCAAATATCCATCAAATGTATTTAAAGTAATTCTCAATGTGCCAGCAGCATATTGTATGGTCTTGTTTTAATTTTGTGTGAATATCTCCAATGCCATAATACATTTCTCAGTAGTTAATATGCAGACAATTAACTTGACTATGTACGTTACAACAGATGTTGACTACCATTTGAGGGGCTTATTTCAATAGTGGTACAAGTCCATTACCTCCACTTTTCTGCCTATAATGCTTCTGAAATTAATGATCCAAACAAACAGAAAGAAAGGTTCATCTCTAGCAAGAAGCCATATGCTCGAATATTTCTGGTATCTCAACTCCAGATTTTTCAGCGCTCATTTAACTTTAGGGCTCTGTGTCTCACAATCAACAAAAATGGGGCTTGGACCACTATTGAAATAAGCCCTTCATTTGATCTCAGGTCTACTTCTACAACAAGGTTACACAAGTGTTACAGAAGTGATGAACACACGGTTTCTTTCAGCCAAGTGAACGGTCTTATGCACAACTTAAAACATAATTCACAGAATATTTTTCCCTTCAGTAGCAGTCAGCCATTTTAGTATGCTCGCTAATTTCTTTAGTGCCTATAGATAACTTAGGGATCGAAATGAACAAATTTGTTGTTATTATTTATTTATTTAGTTATTTTATTTCCAATGAACGATACATGGATGTACAGATTGCATAAGCAATGTCAAGGTATAAATGTATGCAACAGTATACAATTTAAATCATGATAAAATTATAAATAGGTACATTTAGAATTTATGGCCATTCAATTCCTACAGAGTATAAAAACGATTTTGAATCAACAAATTCTTGACAGAGTCCTTAAAGTTCGTCAGCTCTTAATTAAGTGTGGTAGCTTGTTGAACAGAAAAACTGATGTGATCTTAAACCTGTGTTATATTTTAGAATAAAAACTGTGTTCTTTTTAATATCATTACATTGTCTTGTGTTATAGCTGTATACATCAGAATTTACAGTAAAAGTGGACGAGTTTTTCTTGATGTATAAAAAACGCTGATGTACTTTGCAAATTAGTCTGACTGCTTTTTTGTGCTATAAAGAGTCATTTGGAGTAACAGTTGTTATACCACAGGGTAGTCCCATTGGTCAGGTGGGAATGAATGCAGATATAGTATACAGAAAGCAGGGCTTTTTCATCTACTGTCTTTTGCAATATTATAATCATAAAAATACACTTAGAAATGGCTGACATCAAATAATTAATATGTTCCTGCCACCTGAGGTTATTCTGTAACACTATCCCAAGGAACTTAATGGACAGCTCTGCATTCTCTGTTGTTCTTTTTTTGTAGGAAATATTTAATTCCTGCATTTTTCTATTCATATATAGTTTATTGGAATTGAACCAGTCAGACAGTATATTTGTTTTAAGTAAGGCAGTGTCATCAGTGCTGTTGTTGAGAGTACTGGATGTCACACTTAAACAGATATCATATGCACATAAACAGCAGTTTGAAAAATCATCTGTCATATTGCTTGGAAGGTCATTCATGCACAATAAGAAGAGGAGGGGCCCAGGACTGACTCTTGTGGTACACCATGAATGACACAGAAGAAACAGGAAGTTGCTGAAGAAAAGAGTTTGAGTTCCATTCCATAAGTATAACTTGATAATTTCAGCAGCAGGGTCAGTTTTTAGTTTGAGCAGTATGGTATTCTGGGACACCAAGTGAATGGAGTTTGTTAAATCAAAAAACTTTTTTATTTACATTAAATTTTCCTTCCTTTGCCTCAAGGCAATTACCTATGTAGTTCATAACAGCATTTTTTGGTTTGAATAGTAGAATCTTCTAGGAAGCATTGTGAACAAAGTTTGTTAAATCAAAAAACTTACTATTTACATCAAATTTTACTTCCTTTGCCTTAAGACAATTAGCTATGCAGTTCACAACAGTATCACTGGTTGATAAATTTTTCCTAAGTCTGAAATGGTTTCGGGAGTAATTGATTATTTTCCAAAAATCTTATTATTTTAGCACACATGAACTTTTCAATTGCTTTAGAGAAAATGGGTGCAAGTGGCTGAAGGTGATAGCCATATTTTTGTCACTTTTTTGTGGATTGGAATTACTTTTACAACTTTAAGTTTTTTGGAAAATGGCATTCATCAAAGCACTTATTAATTATGTGACAAAGACCTCTGCCATAATACAACTACTAAGTGTCAGTATCTACGAATTAATATGACTGTTACTAATTGAAAGAATGGCTGAGTGCACATCTTCAAAACGAAACATATTTTGCATAACATTTTTCATTTTATAGGCCACACCTGAATAATAGCTAGTTTCAAATTTGCTATTGGATATATTACTTATAACATTGGTTACACTATTTAGAAAGTGATTAATAATAGTTCTTGCACTAATCTTGGACATAATCAGGATCTCTGCTACTTTACTTTAAATTGTCATTATCTTCCATATTTGTCTAGGTTACTGATAGCCCGTGCAACCAGTTGGCAATTATATTCTAATTTACATCCTATGATGCCCACTCTGTATTTCAGGTTCAGTTGTTGATACTTTGCTGAGGCAAGCAAACAAGAGTTCTTTGCTAAGGAGTACTATTTAACACACTGGTCTTTAAGTTTTTTGTAATCCTGGTGTGTACCGCCTATGCATATTTTTAGTAACTGATGCACTATTTGTTGTAACAATTTTGTTCTTTAGTCGCAAAACTAAATTATCTGCCCACTTAAAATTTTCAAGGAACCTATTGAAATGCTCATCTGTCTCATCATTACCATACACAGATAGCCAGTTCATTTGCCTGGGATGGCCTAATATTACAGATATATCGTAGTCACTAATACTTTGCTGATCTTATACACCATAGATGACTTGGAATTATTGCTAACAACTGTTTCTGTATTTACATTCATAATGCTTGGAATAATGGTTGGAATACAGTGTGTGAATAATGTTTGTGCAATATTTTGGGGGATGAAAAGTAGCAATAATATTATGTGCACAAGTTCCACTGTTTATGTGGCTAGGCCTAGTTACACCGTTTTTCAGCATACTGTTTAAACCATAGTTTTTTATTAGGCTATTTAGTTATAAATTATCTGAATTACTCAGGTTGAAATCAATATTAAAATCAGCCATTATAATTATATTCACTTTCACTACAAATAATGTATTTTAAGAGTGTCTCAAATATTTTGAGAAATTTTTTCTTATTGTGTAATCTTGGGGTTTTGTAAATACAAATAATTGCTGTTTTATAAGTTAAATGTAGCGGGCAGACACTACAAAAAATTCTTTGGTAGCTGAATTATTTATAATAGGCATGGTTCAGATGCAAGATGATTGGTGGCTCTGAGCACTATGTGACTTAACTTCTGAGGTCATCAGTCGCCTAGAACTTAGAACTAATTAAATCTAACTAGCCTAAGGACATCACACACATCCATGCCCGAGGCAGGATTCGAACCTGCGACCGTAGCGGTCACGCGGTTCCAGACTGAAGCGCCTAGAACCGCACGGCCACACCGGCCGGCTTGAGATGATTCTTAACTAAAATGACAGAGTAGTCTCTCTTTTCATTTGTGCAGCAAAACTAAGAATGTACTTTAAAATTTGGGATACAAGTTAAATTAATGAGATTAGAGTTCATTCAGTGTTGAGCTATACCCATAATAACTAGGTGCTTTTATGAAACCAGCACATACCAAATTTATCTGTTAACCTTTGAATGTTAATACATACACAGTATTGTTCGAAGAAACTTGCACAAATTTTATAGCTATGAATATACAATCATATTCAATTCGGACATAGAGTTCTACATTAGCTGTCCACCTTTCCTAGCAGCTAGTCATGTGATGCTGGTTTCTGGTCCGAGACATCTATGTGGCCAGGCACTTCATTAGTGCAAGATACTCTTAGCAAATAATGCCCATAAAGCTGGGTTCACAAATGCAGCTAATGTGGCCCCACAGTTTGTGGTTTCTTGTAATGACATCTTGAGCTACGTTCACGCCATAGATTCTATGTAGTTGCATAGCTTTCAGTTTTGTTTCAACTGAAATCGCGTGGGCGGGTGTGGATGTTATAGTGAAGGTCATGGCACTAGAGCTGTGACAAGAGTTAAATTCAAGGAAGACAAAACCCAAATCTTGGATCCTGACATGCAAATACCATCTACAGACACACCGCTCTTCCAAGACTTTAGATCTTATTGTATTCGCTGATATAGGCACTTCTGATAACCAGCTTTCAGTTAACAGCTGCCACATCACATCAGCTTTCTCCTACATATAATCAACAATTTATACTATGTTTTGTCTTAAAAATCACAAAGTTTATACAACTCACTTTTTAGGTATGTATATTATGTTTATTTATTTATTGACTCAAAAATCTTTTGGAATTTGAGATATGTTATTGGTTTGCAAATATTGCTCTCTCTCCCTCCCTCTCTCTCTCTCTCTCTCTTTCTCTCTCTCTCTCTCTCTCTCTCTCTCACACACACACACACACACACACATACATATATTGACGCAGAAAATCCTGTAGTTCCTCTGAAACTGAATGGAGTGCAGCAACAATTAATTCACGGTAACTGCAACAGAATACTCGTGTTCCGAAATACTGTACCAGGGAGGAGTGGTGGAAGGAAAGTGGGGCAACAAAGTTCAACAAAATCGAACTGCGCCACTAAAAACTGGGAGTCCACACATATACCTGCAATATGCCACTTACTGTGGTGACATTTTTGTCTTGTGTGTGATCCCTGCTTAAATATCTATAAACTGAGCGTTCATATACCCATTGTTTCTGCAACATCTGCTACTGCTCAAGTCACGTGATTTTGGTACAGCGCATTGTAGGCCATATAGCGCTTAGCGTATTTGAGTGTTATTTCTTAGCTGCTACCGATAGGTAACCTTCAGAAGTACAGTAAAACTTCGTATACATGTTTTATAGACATCGTAACAATTTGGTATCAAGAACTGACGTTGGCTTAAAGATGTAAAGAGTAATGATATGATTTTTGCCACAGTATCATAGCGCAGATTCCACTTTATTTACGTTTTTCTGGTAACTGGGTAAGAAGTGACAGCCAACAATATTTTTTTACGTTTTCTATTGCATTTATTAATACTGTCGAATCTCTGCTCTAATTAACAATATTTCAATGACACTGTAGACGGTGCCAAAGTGTCATGGAGAAACAACTCGTTTGGAACTATAAAACTGTTACAGTAAACACAGCAAGTCATTTGCGCCACCTGCTTGTCCGTTATTTTTTCAATTTTTCTTGATTTACCTCTCTGCTTTTTATAGACAAGTAAAACACCTATAACATTTTTTTCGCCATCTCATCAGAAAAGTAAAATCATACCCTACACACTAAACAATAAACAAATACTAAATCAGGGATCGAACTTTGGAGTAATGGCAGAAGTGACAGCCAAAAATACTTTTTTACGTTTTCTATTGCACTGATTCATATTGTCGAATTTGTTCCAATTAATTACATTACAATGACACTGTATAGGAAACTGTCTCATGTAGAAATACTCAGATACATATAAGACTTTAAGAACCTGCATAAAGATGAAATTAATCAAACTGTCATGTATAAACTTTATTTGCATATGAACATAGCACTGGTCTGTATGTACTGACTGGATGTTTACTCAGACACACTTTCAAATTCATCTAGCATCTGTCTCATAAACACCTGGCCATAAAATCGCACAAATTATATCTACAATAAAAGACTTTATAGTACCATGTTTCGATATTTTTCGTCATATAAAGTGCCTCAAATCAGTACAGCATTCACAATTATATGTTTGTTGTACATACCTATGAAAAGTGACTGGTCCTCCTGTCACACACTTCCCTTAATATCTCTAGCAATGACAGTACTACACCATAGCTGTTAGTAAAGCTCAAATGTGCAGGAACATATATAAAACAAGGTGAATACGTGTAATATTGCCGCGAATTGTAGACAAGCAGTGTCGTCCCAAAAATAATCACGTGACAAGGCCAGGTGCAGGGTGAGAACATGTGCAGTAGGCTATGCTCACTCTGTAGATATGCAGTACATACTCTATGGTAATACCTTGTTTTGAGGAGCGTTTCAGAATCCCTTACAGCAAGGAGTAGGTAATTATCCTATCGAAATTAAAGAAACTTTTCACGAGACGGTTTCAGTCTTCATGTGTCCTCTTTATGAGAACTATATTATCAGTCCAATCTGTTACTCCGATACTTATTTATGCAATAGGGAGAAGATGGAAGGTAAAAATTAAAAAAAAAGGAACGAGGTGACAAAGAAACAAAAAAAGATGAAAGGCAGAAGATTCAGAGACTGAAATGTAACACTGGTGTATTTAAATTGGAAAAAAAAGGAAACAGATCTTTAACAAGCTACTTCAAGTAGCTGCTCACGAAATATTAACTGAATTACTAGGAAACTCTCACTGTCTATAGCACTGTATTATATAACTACAGGGCACAGGAATCTGAGGCACCAAAACAATAATAAACCCAGATGGCTATACACAAATGTGATAGAAACAATTAGAATCAGTGCGTTCATACATACTGACACTTCAAAAACGCTAATTAAAGAAAGAGATAAATATTTTAGTAATGGTGCCATTTTATCTAATGAGTATCGTGCAGCACATTTCCCATTTCGGTTAACATGTTTTCACTGGAATGTAAAGGGGAAGGAACCTATGGCAGATGAAATTCTAAGGGGCTAGAAATCATGTACTGTTGCAGCTGAAGTCAGGTGACACAAGCTGAGGTCAGGTCACTGGCAGAAAAAGTCAGATCATCCACAACAGAGGCCAGGTCACCTACAGAAGAGGTTGGGATACCTCCAGCAGAAGATCTTACACTGGCAACGGAGGACCCTGCATCGATATTGGAGGACCCTGCATTGGCAGCAGAGGACCCTGCATTGTTAGTGGATGACTTTTCACTTGTAGCAGAGGACACATTACTGGCAGTGAGAGACCCTTCACTTCCACCAGAGGACTTGCACAGGCAGCTGGAAATCAGACACCAGCAGTAGTAGAAGGAGACCCTTCGCTGGCAGAAGTTGATCCAGCCTCACCAGTAGCTGCTGCAGAGAGCATTACAATGCAGCCAAAGGGAAGACCTTCAAGACACAGAAAACCCACAGTGTTCACGGATTTTTGGTACCCTTCCTCAAAACAGGATTAGCTATATGACACAGAGAAGTGTGAAAACAGCTTTTACCAGTCTCTGTTCTGGAGGTTTTCTGAGAAATAAATCTTTTGAACATGAAGTTAACAGTTAGCGATGCTAATAATAACTGTATTTGTAACATGGAGCACTGATGAAGGTATTTTGGACTAAGCATTGTTAACATTAATCATTATAATTTGCCTAGTCACATTTGTAGGAAGGATGACAAAAGTGGTGAAGTTCGTATTTCTCTTAAATCCAATGTAGAATATAAAATGAGGTGTGAGGCAGAAGCACTGAGTATTAAAAAGCAGTTGGAAGCTGCTGCTGTTCAGTCACATGCAGAGCTCGCTAAAGTAATAAATATAGCAATATATAGATCACCTAGTGGGCACATAAACACCTCCATTAGTAAACTGGAGTCTTAGGTAGACATACTGTTTACTGAAAGAGCCACTATATTTGTCTGTGGGAACTTTAATATAGACATTGTGAACGATTCTGCATCAAGGAAGCTGTTCTTCACTGTACTACAAAGCTTCAACAAGTCTTCTCTTATAAATAGCCCCACAAGAATAACAAATAGAATGGAAAGTCTTATAGACAACACATTCAAAGGCAGACACCCTGCAGATACAAATTATTAATACTGACTTGGGCCTATATGATCATAACGCCCTCATCCTTGCAATTCCAGACATAACTAGTGAAAGAAAGGGATGCACTTCTTTCGTATGGAAGAGCTTTTTCTGCACAAAACTGTGTTAGTTTTGTTGGTAGTCTAAGTAATGAATCCTGTTTAAACTTGCTTTCACGATGCAGTACTAACAACCTTGTGATGTTTTGCTTCAATATTCATGTCCAATTTAGAAACATATTTTCTGAAGAAACTGACCAGAGACGATTCATGTTGGATTACTAAATATAGCTCCTGTATTACATCGGGAATTAAAATTTTCTGTAGGACTTTAAAAATGCTGATTTCTGAGATGAAAAGATCCGCATGTCTCCATTTTATAGGCTATGTAAAGTCTTATAAGAAAAGACAGGCAATTGTAAAGCCAAAACTACTTATTAACAATAGTGTAATAATAATGCCAGGCAATAAATCAATGGGATATTTTAGAAAGTAAAACAGGTAAGATGGATGAAGAGTACAAAATAACACCTACACATTTTGATAATATAAATATTGGCAAAAAAGAACTGTCAAATTATATAAATGATTACTTTATTAATCCTTTCCAAACAGTTAGCTTAATTTCCCAAATCTGGTTAAACTTAGCTATCATACACAAGCATACAGCATGAGGTTAGTTAACTAATGAACATGAATGGAGTAGTGAAGGTGGTTAAAATACTCAAACACAAAATGTCAGCAGATGTAAATGATTTACTAGTATCACTGAAAATCGGTATTTCTCTACAAATTGCAAAGTCATTTGTTCATAATTATTAATTTATCGTTTGGTGAGAGAGTGTTCCCCATAGATTACAAATATAGAAAGGGATACTTTTATGCAAGATTGGTAACATAAAATAGAAAATTAATGATCCATTTCACTCCTTTCAGCACTCCTAAAGTAACTGAAACGACCATAGTCTCCCGAATAATAATCAGTACAGCTTTAAAACAGGTAGAAGTATAGAAAGAGTGGTAACTGCTTACATAGATGAAATAGTTAGAAACTTTGATAACAACAATTGTATTTTAGGAGTTAATTTAGATCTTTCTAAAGCTTTCTTTGAAGTCATCAAGATTTCTTTCTAAAGCTATCAATACTGTTAGTCATGATATTCGTTTAGAGAAGCTGGAAGCATTGAGAATAAAAGGGATAGAAAACAAGTGGTTACAATCACATTTGCAAAACAGATCACAGTTTGTGGAACTCATGTCAACTCATTCTAATCATACAATCAGATTAGTATCTGATACAAAGAAAGTCAAAACACAGTGTAGTATGTCAGGTCCTCTTCTGTTCCTTATTTATGTAAATGATATACACATGTCAGAAACTCCAACCAAGTTCATGTTGACATCTTGGATATTCGGGAATCCAGCCAGATGTTCGCGTCGTTCTCGCACGATATTTCAACAGCATGCCTCGCTGTTTTCTTCAGGTGCTACCTAAGACTGGCCTGGAAGGAGCTAGGCGTTCCCTAATCGGTCCGCGCCGCGTCGTGTGTTCTGTCTGCGGTCCGCGCCCGCCAGACGCGGCTACATTGGCCCTCTTTGGTCGCCGGTGTTCCGACCGCCGTCCACGCCCGACCTGGCCGTCTTCTGAAATGGAGTTCATGATCTGGGGTGTGTCAAATCTGGTCTCTAATGTCCGACACCTTTTCTCACGGCTGTTCTCTCGGTCTCCAGTTCTATTTCTTGTAGAATCCCGGTGTGTCCTGCGTTGAGTTTTCACAAGCTCAAGCGCTGGATTCCAGGCAGTGCTGGTTTGGTATCCCGAGTCACGGTTGATTATATTGTCTGTGAACTTCATCTCAATGGCTTCTTTAATGACACTGTCCCAAAATCTTGAGGTCCGTGTCACAATGGTAATCCATTGAATGACAAGTTCCAGACAATGCTCTGCTATGGCTGATTTAGTTGTCTGTCTGACTCTGGTGTGCCTCTGGTGTTCTTTACACCTGATGTCCACAGTTCTGGTGGTCTGGCCAATGTATGACATCCTGCACTGGCATGGTATGTTGTAAATACCTGACTTGCATAGCTCCAGGACATCTTTTACATTCCCCAGCACAGCCACAATTATGGTGGGTGGGCAAAATATGCTCTTGATGTCATATTTCTGGAGAATCCTGCTGATTTCGGCAGAGATAGGTCTGGCGTATGGCGGGTATGCCATCTTCTTGGCTCTTCTGGTTCTTCTTCTGGATTCTTTGGCTGACTGGCAGGTTGAAGAGCATTCTGGATATCTCTAGAGGAGTAACCATTCCTGCTGAACACTGATCGTAAGTGTTCTATTTCTGTGGCCAGACTATCAGGATCTGACAGAGCTTGTGCTCTGTGGAACAGTGTTTTCAGCACTCCATTCTTCTGTGCCGGATGGTGGCAACTGCTGGCTTGTAGGTATAAGTCAGTGTGCGTAGATTTGCGGTACACACTGTGTCCAAATGTGCTAACTGCCCTTCTCTTCACTAGAACATCCAAGAACGGAAGTAGTCCATCCTTCTCCATTTACATTGTGAACTGAATGTTCGGATGGCAAGAGTTCAGATGTAGCAGGAATTCATCTAACTTCTCCCTACCATGGGGCCAGATGACAAAGGTATCATTCACATACCTAAAAAAAGCACTTGGGTTGATATGTGTCTGAAGAGAGTGCCTCCTCTTCAAACCTCTCCATAAATAGGTTGGCCACCACTGGTGATAGAGGGCTACCCATCACCACCACTTCTGTTTGTTCGTAAAATTGACACCCATATAGGAAGTATGTCAAGGTCAGTACATGCCTGAATAGGTCAAGGAGAGCCCCATTGAACTTCCCTCCAATTAGCTCAAGTGACTCCTTCAGTGGTACCCGTGTGAAGAGACACACCACATCGAAACTAACCATGATGTCTGAGTCTGTGATGTGTTGCTGGCTCAGCCGTTGCAGGAAATCCTCTGAGTTCCGGATATGATGTGCACATTTACCTACATGTGATGTCAACATCTTCTTCAGGTATTTCACAGCAGGGTAAGTTGCTGCACCAATATTGCCGACAATAGGTCGCAGAGGAACCCCTTCCTTGCGAACCTTGGGGAGTCCATACAGTCTTGGTGGTGCCCGCACTTTGGGATGCAGCTTCTTGACGACTTGTTCAGGCAGGCCCGTCTCCTTCAACAGAGCCTTGGGTTTCCAAATATCCAAGATGTCAACATGAACTTGGTTGGAGTTTCTGACATGTGTATATCATTTACATAAATAAGGAACAGAAGAGGACTTGACATACTACACTGTGTTTTGACTTTCTTTGTATCAGATACTAATCTGATTGTATGATCAGAATGAGTTGACATGAGTTCCACAAACTGTGAACTGTTTTTCAAATGTGATTGCAACCACTTGTTTTCTATCCCTTTTATTCCCAATGCTTCCAACTTCTCTAAACGAATATCATGACTAACGGTATTGAAAGCCTGGAAAGCATGAAGAATTACATCAAGTTCATGTTATTTGCAACTGCCACTAGTGTAATAATGAGTGATGTTAAAGAATTTCTGTCCACAACAACTGATCAAGTCCTCATGTACTTGTATTCATGGTTCAGTGTTAACAGGCTGGCCCTTAACATGAAGAAAACTAATTATATTCAAATTGGAAAGATGAATCAAAACCAAGATCTCTAACTGGTGCTGTATGTAAATGAGTTAGAAAGGGTACAATGCACAAAACTGTTAGCGATATATGTTGATCAAGACGTAAACTGGGAAGACCATGTAACTAAACTCTCCCAGAGAGTCAGTTCTACGTTTTTCCCTGAGAATTATTTCTTAAATTTACTCCTGATACATTGCTAGAATGACATAGTTTGGTTACTTCCAGCCCCTTGTAGCTTATGGAATAGTTTTTGGGGTAAAATTAATAGTCAATTAAATGAAATTTTTGCGTTATAGAAAAGGGCTTTTCGAATCTTGTCACATAGCTCTGCTAGTGCTCATTGGAAGCCCCTGCTTAAAAAGTTCTGTTTGCTTACTGTACCCTCCCTGTTAATATACAAATGTGAGTTGATGAGGAGAGCTAGATTTGGTGACCTGGAAACCAACTGTGATTACCACAGTTATAATACTCACAGCTGTGGGACCCGTCATATGGAACAAGTTAGAACAACCCATACTCAAAGACCTGCGAGACACTTTGATGTCATTTTTTATAATGCAAATGTTAAGTGCATAATGCAATGTTAACTTACATAAAGAGGTTGGAGAAGGAAAAGGATTTTAAGGAAGAGTCAAAATCATTTCTTGTTGAATAGTGTTTCTATAGTGTAAGTGAATGAGTTAGCTTGCAGTAATACTAGGCCCTCATCAATTGTATATTTTTGATTCTGTTAACTGATGCACCATCTATGTTACGTTTGTTTTTGCAAAAGAATGTTCCTGCTGCTGGTTTTCTTTCTCCACTGATTCAGATGCAGTGCGATACCCTCTTCTGAGAAGGGATCTGGTGCTACATTAGTTGTGATGGATATAGTGTCTGCAGGTATCATGTATTCGTGTGTTACACTGTTCAGCGGTGTTATATAATATGTTAGTGTGTTTTTATTTTTTCAGATGTGTTTGATATCAAAGTTTCACATTCTAGTTATATCATTGATCTACTTATTATGCATATTGTACTTTCTAGCAGTGTTACATAATGTATTTATGCGTTATCATTTTTCAGTGGCGTTTATCAAAAGTCATGTCAAGATTTTGAATATGGCCGTGGTTCAGCTACTATGCATGCAAGAGCTTCAGTGGATTAGAAATAACAGCCGACCAGTTACAAAATACAGATTTACTGTACCTTGGCCAGGTTTCAACAGTTTTAAAACCGTCTTCTTCTGAAGATGTAGTACCTATTAACAAGATTACAGCATTGTGTATGGAACAAATATAGGAACATCACAATAAACGAAATTAGAGGAAATGTTTACTCATATAATATCACATTATCTATAGTCAATGTGGGAGTCATTGACTCTGTCTAGTACATGTCATCCACTTTATCACCATTTAGAATACGTTACATGAAGTAGTCACCGTCCACTGAATGGATTCGTCTTAAAACTTTCGTAATTTTTTTTCTAAATATCACGAATTTTACGCCAGATACAACAGCATATAATATGCTACTTGAAAGATTTGTATAAAACTGACATTTAAATATAAAACGTGGCATCAGATCCTACAGAGCGTAAATATGTCATGTTCAGAGCTATTGACATGCAGCAACTGGCTAAAGAGTAGAGGCATTAGCTTTATGCCACCTCTGGTTGGTGACGTTCCTGTGTGTCCTATATGCATGTAGCTTCAATGAGCAGCATGTGTGATTTCACTACTACATATTATTAACAGAATTAATATCTTAACCAAATAGTGGAAAAGAGGGAGAGGAGGTGGTAAAGAGAGTGCCATTTCAGTTGAATAGCTTATAAAGAGCCCACAGGTTCAGGTTAACATAGCAGATTCTTTACAGACTCTACAAACCACACAAGAAGCATTTGTGTGTGAATATGTAACCAACACAAGCATGTGTATCTCAGCAAAACTGCTTCAAGGAGCATTATCATTGTATAAGGGGCCCAACATTAGACATATCCAATTGAGCCCTGCCCCACAGGACTACTATAAAAGGACACACTATGACACAGAAACTGCAAATATTGATAGAGAAATGCAAATTACGGAGAGAACTGGTGTGGAAGTAATGGGACAGATCACTCATAAAGTATCATAGTAAGGGGAGTGTTCATACTGATAAAGCATGCTATATGAACAAATATACTAGGACGGGTTGTGTGTTATTAAATAACTAGTACAATAGTAAACTGAGCCTCGCTAATTAGTGTAAATGCCTCAAAATCACGATGTTGTCGGTAGAATAAAAATACCCTAAAAATAAATATAAATGTCGTAATCCTTTTAATAGGTACTATAATAAACTATTGAAACCATGGTTAAGGTTTAATAAACCTGTATTTTGCAACTAGTTTACTGTTATTTGAAAATTTTATGTTCTAGTTATATAATTGATTTACTTCTATCGCATGTGGCAGTTGCAATGTAGTCTATGTATTTGTGACTCCTCTTCCACTCATGTACCGAGTGAGGTGACTTTGTCAGTCTTAATGCACTGGACGAGCATTTGGGAGGAATGGGGTTTGTTCCCTGTCTGGCCGTCCTGACTTCGGGTTTCCATGGTTTTCCAAATTGCTAAGGTGAATGGTAGAATGATACCTTTGACTAGGCCATGGCTGACTTCCTGCCCACTCCTCAGCTAATCCACTCTTACTTTGTTCATGTTTGAAGGATGTGTAGATTATTTCTCTGATATATCTGACATGTCTGAAACTATTGTACTGAATAATCTAAGGATGAATAAATAAATAAATAAATAAAATAAAAATAGAACATTTGATTTTCTGCTAAAGAACATAAAACCAGATTACAGTGCCACAACACTGTCTCTAAACTGAGTGAAGTGGTAGGAATGTATTGGATTCGTGTGTAGAAAATGATTACTGTAACGAGACAGATACTGTGGAACATCCAACAGTATACCAATCACAGTTAATTCTAAATATACAGGTTGTAACAAAACATTAATGGCAAACTTTGAGGGGTCTTGAGGAATAAATTAATAACCAGAAACATCATCTGACAACACTACAAAGTTTCATGGTTATACGGGTCAACAGTTGCCACTGGGCTACCACAGTGGTAGATAACATGAGTTTGTACACTGGTAGACAACAAACACAGCTCCTCGCAGTGAGCCTAACAGTATTAAGTTAGACGGCAACGAAAGTGTCCAACCGTCTATCTAAAATTCTTTAGAGCATACAGGCTCACAATTATTATCAGAAGGGTGGCCTAGAGGTAGGCAACGGCCCATATAACTTCTCTGATCTTGAGCGTCGTGCGGATGAGGTTTCTGGAAGTAGGTTCTCGTCCTAAATTTATTCCTGAAGCCACCCTCTACAACCTCTCGAACTTCGTCGGTATCTTTCTGTTACACCATACTCATTCGTGAGCCAGAACACTGTGATCACCTGCTTAATGCCGTATTGGTGCACCTTTGAAACACTATACGGTAGCGATCCTACGTGGTGTGAATTAGACAAGTTCTTGATAGGTTTCCAGATGTACATAGCACTAGATTCCTATGCACAGGCTACGCAGTTGCCGTAAATTACGGGCCGATGGTTCGTGAGCATAGAGCTAGTGTCCATATTGTGTCCCATATGTGTTCCATTGGATTCAGATCGGGCCAATTTAGTGGCCGAGTTATCAATATCAGTTCACTATTATGTTCCTAAATCACTGTACAACAGTTATGGCCTTGTGAGACAAACAGTTATCCTACTGGAAGATGCCTTCTCTGACAGGGAAGACATCGAGCATGAATGATACAGGTTATCCACAATAATGCTCATGTAGTCCACAGTTGTCTTGTGCCTTAGCTTACTTCCACATATCACATGGTAGCCCCGGTGATGATCCCCCATATCATAATACTTACCCCATTGTCCTATATCTGTGGTACAGTGCATATTTTGAGCACCCATTCACCTGGACGATAGTGTTTCCTGACACAACCACGAACCACGTGTAACAGTAAACGTGATTTATCCAACTAGGCAACACATTTCATTTTATATATGGTCCAATCTCAATGACCATGTGGTCATTACATTCATAATTGATGATGCCATTGGATCGAAATGAGAACACACAAAATGTCATGAGAGTCACAGACAGAAGATCCAAAGAAAACTATAAATACATATGTGTAAATGTAGAACCAGAACTATTAAGTAATGCAAATTACGATGAATCATCTCATCTACTATAGAAAATGAGATTCGAAACTTTCAGAAAACATCATTCATATGAGAGAAATATCTGAAGCAAATGGTGTATCTATGAGAACGTTAAGTCACAAGAAAGCTCCATTTGTGTGCATCACTACTTAAAATCAGCATAAAATAGAAGGTAATATTGAAAGCTAAGCTACAACTCGAGCTGTAGAATTGTCAAGCTCAAGAATTATTTGCAAAGACGTCATATATGCAGTCCAGTATTCTGGAGGGTGATACCCGAGAGGAAACATTGAGGATTTTTCAGCTGCAGGATTGCATTGCAGGGCAACTCGTAAGCACTAGGATATGTGTAACAAAGTAAAGGATACAGGTGCAGATTGCACAGTTTTAGAGGGAGGAAAATTGTGGGAGAAGAGAGTCAGAAGGGAATAGCCTATTGCAAGATGCCAGAGTAAGCAGAGGAGGTGCAGAGAGGTTGTGAGGACTCGTTGATTGAAACTGGGCCCCAGGACTTGAAGAGCAAGATTATTACAGAGAAGATGGGAAGAAGTAATAGAGAGGACAGAGAGAGGAGGAATTACGGTTGCAAAACGTTCGTATGAGACTAGACAATGCGAACAGGTGTCAGGAATCGAATCGAGGATTGTGGAAGATCCTGTAACTTTACTTCATTCACAAAGTACTAGCAGTGTGGAAATAACAGAGAGTAATCTAGTAGTGTCAGCTCCAATATCATGTGTAAATGCGAAGTCTTAAGTATCTGAAATGCCAAACGAAGAAAGTGTGTTGCATACAGAAGCAAATGAGTGTGTGAGAATAGTAGGATAATGTATGTTTTGAAACAAGTTGTCAGTCCAGGTTGCTCACATTCGGAGGCAAACTTGATTGATTTGTGACACCCTCCCCTTGCCCTGTTAATTAATTTATGACCACCTGGGGATAATCCATTCTTCTGAGAACCCCCCTAACCCCCTCCCTCTCCACCTCTCCTACCCCTCTGGGAAATCCACTCACCAATACAAGCACATCTTTGATATCAAATTAATTGATCCATTAACTAAATCGAAAAATTAAGTAACCCCTCCCCCTCTGGGAAATCCTACAGTCCTTGCCCCCTGCCCACCACTTGCCCTCCACCCCCTTCCCCTCATTTGGAGACTGGCGGGAAAAGGACTCAGTCTGTGCTTGAGAAGAAGGATCTCACGACAAGAAATTCAAGTCAGTGTCTGTTACATTGCAACTGACAGGCTATTTTTTTATAAAATTCAGTTCACAGGGGTAGGTTCTCTCTTTTATTTGGTGGGAAAAGCTCATCCTTCTCTGCTATTTTGGAATATGCAGGTCTTGTAAAATACATCGAAAATAAGTAATTAAATAGATCGCCTTTTTGTCTGATCGCTCAAGGAATATCGTTACGAAATCGACATCAACATAACTCACTGCACGTAATTACACTGTTAAAAAACTTTCAGTTGGCACACCGGCCGCTTTGCTGTGCTACACCATGCGCCAGTATCTGAGCCTACCAAAAGGCTGCAGTACACCCACTCAGGTTCGCGATATTAGCACGCCTCAAGGGGCCATTTCCTGTTGCATGCCACTGATGGGCCTGCACACGCTATAAGTTGTGCCTGGACAAAACTGCAAACAAAGTAGCGATTACCTGAGAAACCCCCAAGCCTGCAGGATACTGGTGCACATGAGAACTCCTTCCGAGGCAAATGCCTGACTGGGAATAGATCCAGAAAGACTGCTGAAGTCAATAAGTTGATTGACTAATTAATTTCCAGTCACATTATCGTAATGTAGGGGCTATAAGGCCTGGCATGGTAACTCATCAATCTTCACAGAAGAAGCACAAAAATTAGTACTCATTATAAGTCGTTGCTACTATCACCGCATGTAGGAGTTACTCCTCTTCTTTGCCAAGTTTTCTTTCTTTGATTAACTCCATGTCATAGTCTGTGGACGCTTATTGTTTCTTCTTCTTTGTTCAGAGGCCTCTGGTGTGTCTGGAGTGGCAGCAACATCCAGCATGTCTGGACCAGCAGTGGTAGCAGCACCATGGGATCCTTTACCTCAACTGAGCAACATGTTGGAGCAGGACAACGAACTGCTGTTATCTATCCTGCTCATTAATTTATCTAATGAAGACACGCAACGAGTCCCTGACTCTCAGAAGAACTGTGCTTGGGACTCAACATCACACAGTGCATGTCAGTACTGGTCTCCGACATACGCACCATCCCAGAACATTCCAATGTCACTGCAAGGGCAGAGTGTTGATGCGGTGGATGAGAAGCTGCCAATTTCTCCCACTGCTCTACTGATTTTCACTTTGACTTATAATTTAACAGCTAGCAGATCAAAGCACTTAAATACTGGTGTAGAAGCATCAGTGCACGGTGTCTGGTGTGTTGTGGTATGGATTGAAAATACATCGAGAAGTGTTAAAGTGCAGTTTATAGAGTTTGAAAGAATGAACTGTGTTGTAGAGAATGTTGCATCAACTAACACATGACCTCTGAGTATTCTCTATCTCCAGACATTTGCTGTGCAGGTCTGACGCTATCTATAAAATCAATGTATGATGGCATGACACTCATGGTGAGATCTGGAGGACGATCCATTTATCTGCAACACTCTACCATTACAAACTTGTTCCGTCTACAGATGGTGCTATCCCTTGTGCTGCAAAGATTGAACCGTGGCCTGCCATGTGTTCAAACTGTGTACAAATTCATCATGAGCTATCTCCATACATATAGTGTGCATGCAGATGATTTAGAACAGTGTATCAGTACAGTGTCAAAGAAAAAGCTAAATAAACACTCATCAGTTTGCGAGAAATACAAGTGGAATTTACTACTTATAAGAAACAGTTATTCGAGAAATAATGTAAAAAATTAATCAGTTGTTTTTGCTGTTGATGTAATGCAGCCTATGTATCATGCTGAAATGTAAATATAGAGGGTAAAAATCGTAGAGGAAGACCAAGAGATGAATACACTAAACAGATTCAGAAGGATGTAGGTTGCAGTAGGTACTGGGAGATGAAGAAGCTTGCGCAGGCTAGAGTAGCATGGAGAGCTGCATCAAACCAGTCTCTGGACTGAAGACCACAACAACAACTTCGCAATTATTTGTTGTTTTTCTTATTTAACTACCCTCTCATTATATATAATGTAAGGTGTAGCCATTGTAGCTCAGTTGGTAAGATGACTGCACTATAGTGGCTCATACACTATGTGATCAAAAGTATCCGGACACCTGGCTGAAAACGACTTACAAGTTCATGGCGCCCTTCATCGGTAATGCTGAAATTCAATATGATGTTGTCGCACCCTTAGCCTTGATGACAGCTTCCAGGCTCGCAGGCATACATTGAATCAGGTGCTGGAGGGTTTCTTGGGGAATGGCGGCCCATTCTTCACGGAGTGCTGCACTGAGGAAAGGTAATGCTGTCGGTCGGTGAGGCCTGGCACGAAGTCGGCGTTCCCTCACATCCCAAAGGTGTTCTGTAGGATCCAGGTCAGGACTCTGTCCAGGCCAGCCCATTACAGGGATGTTATTGTTCTGTAACCACTCCGCCACAGACCGTGCGTTATGAAAAGGTGCTCAATCGTGTAGAGACATGCAGTCGCCATCCCCAAATTGCTCTTCAACAGTAGGAAGCAAAGGTGCTTAAAACATGAATGTAGGTCTGTGCTATGATAGTACCACGCAAAACAACAAGGGGTGCATGTCCCCTCCATGAATAACACAACCACACTATAACACCACCGCCTCCGAATTTTACTGTTCGTACTGCACATGCTAGCAGATGCCGTTCACCAGGCATTCGCAGTACCAACATCTTGCCATCGGAACGCCACATTGTGTGACAACGTTTTTCCACCGTTCAGTTGTCTAATGTTTACACTCCTTACACCAAGCGAGGCGTCGTCTGGCATTTACCAGCGTGATGTGTGGCTTATGATCAGCCTCTCGACCATGAAATGCAAGTTTTCTCACCTCCCACCTAACTGTCATAGTACTTACAGTGGATCCTGATGCAGTTTGGAATTCCTGTGTGATGGTCTGGATAGATGTCTGCCTATTACACATTACGACCCTCTTCAACTTTCAGCAGTCTCTGTCTGTCAACAGACGAGGTCAGCCTGTACGCTTTTGGGCTGTATGTGTCCCTTCACGTTTCCATTTCACTATCACATCGGAAACAGTGGACCTAGGGATGTTTAATAGTGTGTAAATCTCGCGTACAGACGTATGACGCAAGTGACACCCAATCACCTGACTACGTTTGAAGTCTGTGAGTTCCGCAGAGCGCCCCATTCTGCTCTCTCACGATGTCTAATGACTACTGGGGTCGCTGATATGGAGTACCTGGCAGTAGGTGGCAGCACTATGCACCAATTATGAAACATGTATGTTTTTGGGGGTATCTGGATACTTTTGATTACATAGTGTATATTACTATTATACACATTCATTTTTCTATAACAGCCCATTACACACCAAAATCTGACATAGTTGGTATCATGGCCGGGTGACTGAAGCATCAGGACTTTGTTGTAACTGATTGGCTCTGTGATGGTGTGGAGGAAGACTGGAAGAAGAAGTAGAAGAATGGGGTACTCCTACCCAACAATATGCAAGCGAAAATTGTAGGCCCATACAACTGTGGCAAGACAAATGTTCTTATGTCAGTACTAACACACCCGGATGGAGTCTGCTTTGAGCACATATCTTTATTTTCAAAAGTGCTGTTTCAACCCAAGTACCAGCTACTGCAAAAGATACTGCAGGGTGTCAGTGGTGTAACATACATGACATTCAGTCAGTTCAGTAAAATTCCCGCACCAGAAAAAGTAAAGCCAAACACAGTCTTCGTATTTGACAATGTTACTGTGGAAAGCAAAGATCAACTTCTGTTTTGGTCTCATAGGGGTTCAGACAAGACAATTTGAATCGAAAACATGTTCACCAGGTGTATGTAGGAACCGACATGTCATTAAATGATTTTGTAAAGATATATGCAGATTTCTGGAATCACACACACTATGAGTTTCTTGTTATTGATAAATCGAGAAAACTGAATGACGGTAAGTATAGATGGAACTTCCAGAAGTTTCTCTCTCTCTCTCTCTCTCTCTCTCTCTCTCTCTCTCTCTATATATATATATATATATATATATATATATATATATATATATATATATATATATATATATAGCTATGAAAAAAGTGGTGAGTATGTTAATTTACATCGTACCATGGATAAGTTCATAGGTATGTCAGGCACTCAGCCTGAGAGGATAAGTGTGCATAGACAGAGAATGTGTCTGTACATAGATGGCAAATTTCAGTCTCTTGAATGTAAAGTTAAGGAACTAGAGACGTATGTCCAGACCCTTCTGAGACTGATCAATGAATTATATTCTGATAAAGAAAGTAGGTGACTTAGCTGTAAAGGTTGAAGTAACTGAAAAGAAAGTATATGACTTAACTGTAAAGGCTGAGCGAAATGTATATTATGTGCAGCCTCGCTTAAAATGACGACGATGGTGCTATTGTTGGTTTAATTAGCCGCTACAGTGATGCTAGATTAGACAAAACATTCAGTGTCAACGGCGAAAAACTATACATGTTGGGCATGCAGCCTATATCTTTAAATAAAAAAAAAGTACAGATATCGGATAGGTAATTTCAAAGAACACTAAGTCTACTGAACCTCATTTTCCTTAAGTCCTCAAAAACGCTAAAATTTTCATCCAAAGATCTCCAGATGTATGCTGAAATATTACAATTGATTGGTGTACACAGGAAAGCAGGAAACCAACGCAGTGCGAAATACAGAGACATTATTGAACCATTATTATTAGACAGTCGGTATAGCTGTGGTGATGGTATTGACACTCGGCATGAAAGCGTCAGCAGTCAGCCTCGTCGGTACATATACTATGACGACACCAGTGATATAATAGATCAACTATAACTGCTCATGACATTGGCTGCTGTGGGCAATACTGCTCATTCGAATGAGTAGTGGTCATAATATTTTTTGATCTTAGAGAGAGCGAGGTATAACCGAATGAGTGTGAAGACAAAGTTCGAGAACTGCACAAACCAGCATAAAAAATATGACCTCGTAGGCCTATTATGATTAAAGGTTTGGATGATTTATGGCAGGCTGATCTTTTACACATGAAGGAATATTCACATGAGAATAATGGATTCAAAGATGTTTTAATGGTTATTGATACCTATTCCAAGTTTGCTGGGCATTGCCTGTCAAAACCAAAACTGGGAGAGATACCGCAGATGCGTTTCAGCATTAATTGCAGACAGGTATGAAACGATGCCCGGTCAACCTCTAAACCGATTACGGTGGAAAGTGCTGTATGGAATACATCACTACTCAAATTTACTCATCTGAAGCCGAGTATCATGGAAAATCTGAACAGAACAGTAAAAGATTAAATGTTGATGCATGTTAATCTTTGCAGCTCATACAGATGGACAGATATCATTCCAGAACTAATTGTACACTATAATCAAACCGAACAGAGCACAATACAAATGAGACCAATCGATGTTCATGATAATGGACTCATGGATACGGTGTACTAACGTATTAAAATGCTCGATCCTTGTAAAGAGAAATTTAATGCAGGTGATTTGATATGTATCTCTAAACACAAGATAGCATTTGAAAAGTCATGCCTCCCAAACTAGTTGAGTGAGATATTCCCACTTTCCAAAGTGCAGAAAACAAATCCCAGAACTTAAATCTTAAAAGATAGAAGTGGCACTGAAATTTCAGGATGCGTTTATACCGAGGAAATGCAGAAGAGCTCAGAACCACATATGTATCTCATAGAACGTTTCATAAGACGTCGAGGGAATAGAGCACTAGTTAAATGGCTTGGTTTTCCTACAACAGAGAAACACTGGACTGACACAGACGACTTGCTATATAATGGGGTGCACAGAGCACAAGCAGCACAATAGCATAACATGATAGGGACGCGCCGGCCGATGTAGCCGTGCGGTTCTAGGCGCTTCAGTCTGGAACCGCGCTGCTGCTACGGTCGCAGGTAGGAATCCTGCCTCGGGCATGGATGTGTGTGATGTCCTTAGGCTAGATAGGCTTAAGTAGTTCTAAGTCTAGGGGACTGATGACCTCAGATGTTAAGTCCCATAGTGCTTAGAGCCATTTCATTTTTTTTTTTTTTAGGGACACATTATAGGAGGCAGTGGTATTCTCGATAAACTTCCCGTTCAACTGCAGATTCTAGGGTATTATTACTATGGACCTTGTACAAAGTTTCAAAAACGTTTGGGGATGCGGGAGTTAACCTGCTTGATGAGGCGTGTTTGGCACACAACATTGCATATGCAAAACATAAAGATCTCTCTGGACGTTACGTTGCAGACTGAATTTTAGCTGATAAAGCCAAGGCAATACGTGCGAGAAAGGATACTGGGATAGGACAGCGCACTGCAGCATTTGTAATTGATAAAACCATGCATGTAAAACTAAGTTGGGCTTGGGTGTGAATTTCAAGCAAGTTATGGATGCTGAACGTCGTATACTGAAGAAGAAGAAGAAGAAAAATGGTTCAAATGGCTCTGAGCACTATGGGACTTAATTTCTGAGGTCATCAGTCCCCTAGAACTTAGAACTACTTAAACCTAACTAACCTAAGGACATTACACACATCCATGCCCGAGGCAGGATTCGAACCTGCGACCGCAGTGGTCGCGCGGTTCCAGACTGTAGCGCCTAGAACCGCTCGGCCACTTCGACCGGCGAAGAAGAAGAAGAAGAAGACAACGATGAAGAAAGAAGTAACCTGAATCATAAAGGACCGGTTAAAGCACCCAGGGTTCTGCCGATACCCAAGACATCAGGTGGAATTATCCCCTTCCTCATTCCTGTTCTCGCAGGTCTCTCACCGATGGGTTCACTGGTAATAGGATATATAAGTTCTGTCTCTACCACATAACCTACATCAGAATCAGCCGCCATACCCCCACTGATTTTTCCACCTAATCTCTTGCATTCATCTTCATGCACCCATTGAAACTCGCCAACCAGCTGTGATTGTTGCATGGTGTGCCCATACAAATTATTTAATTCCAATTACATGATATAACTTGAATCAAGGGATACCTTGAACCTGTCACCCTTCTGTGGGTTATTTGCCTTCACACGCGTATGGACACTTTGGCAAATTCCTCCATGGATCCCTCGCTCAAACAAACGAAGCATGTGGGGATCGGTCAATAGCTAAATGTTGCTCTTCGTTTTCTTGAACATGGAGTCCCAGAAGAGCAAGGTGCTACGTAATAAAAGGCAGGATCCAGAGAACATGTGGTCAGGCATAGACTCCGGAATTTCTCTAAAACATCTGCAAGCAAGCCCACGTTTATATCCATGTAAAGCCGTGCATACTCTCCTAAAGTGGAGATGTCGGATTCCTGCCAGACGTTAATGGCATGCTCATTTTCTGCGTTCGTTATGACATTGACTGTAAGGTTGTTGGAGAATGCAGTTACGTTGAGTAGCTTGATTTCGTTGAGTTTTGCGATACTGTCAAGATACCCATACAGAAAAAACCCTTTCCTAGTCACAAGTTTCTTCGTCGGGGAATGCAACTTGATTCATATACATATCCTCCATAGATAGAGTTCAACGACTTCCTGGAGTGGCACCTGCTTAAAACGTAGCGAGTCAAGGAAGCAAAGCGTAATTCTCGCCGTCATTCGTTTGGAAAATGAAATATATCTCTCAACGCTCTCAGACAGGACACTGACCTGATTTTTCTCCCAGCCGAATCGGCCAATTGCTCAACAAAAAAGTGAGCGTCATACCCACTTAAATTATGAAAAAAAACATGGCTATGTGCCTTCATAACTGGTACTTCAAATTGCGCGTATTGTGGGCTGCTCCATGGAACTTTCTCTTCAGATGACAGTAGCCCCTACGAGGAGTTTCCGCTTTTCTATCTGTTGGCAGCCCACAAAAACGAGAGTCACCCACATTTTCATACAGATCTTCATTCTCCTTCAATCTGATCATGGGAACGTTGTCGCTGTAAAACGTGTCAACCTACCACAAAAGTTTTTCAAACTCAGTGAGAAGCCAAATCGCAGGATTACCTCAACATAAGATTTGTAACTGTTAAGAACTGAATCACAGGATGATACAATTTCTTATGCAGCTGTATATGGTACATGTTGTTCTGTAAAGGTAGTGTGTGAGGCTGTAGGATCACAGGAGCGAGGAGGCGTTCAAAGTAGGTGTACACTACAAATAGGCATCGCTCCTGGTGGTAAACATTTTTAAACTTTATGAATTTGTCTTCCTCAGTAGACATAATAACGCGTACTGGGTCCTTGGAAGTGCAATCTACTAGATGCCTGGCTAGTAACATCTCTGAGAAAAAATAATTGAGGCACCTTATGCAGATATGCTTTACACTATGATCGGTTGACAACTGGGAGGAAAGGATTCATGACATGTCTTTGATCCAAACATAATGATAATTACCTTTCTCCTTATTTTTCTCATCAGAGAATAGGAGCATGCTTAGATACATCTTATACTCACCGGAAAATTTTGAGAAATGGAGGAGGTCAACGACGATATGCCTACTTCTGCTCATCTGACTTGCGTTTATCCAGGCCATAATAATGAAATGATATTCCAGTATTCTGAGCCTCAAATTTAGATATGTCCTGGATCTTGTCGGGGAACTCAATACCATCAAAATTATAGCACTTACGAACATCAAGGTAATTACAGAAACTGAAGAAATGCATTAAAATTTGCACCATGACCGGGACTTTTTTTGTAACCATATATATTTATTTAAATTATTTACAACGATACATTTTTAAAACATTTCTTTCTATTAAGCTATTATATTCCTACAGTTAGTTAACATTACTGTCGTTTTCATAGGTTTTCGTTTGTATATTCCTTTCTTTTGCATTTTTCTCTTATTGTTGTTCCTCGAACCCTTTTCTATGGCCATTTGTCGTGTTTTTTTGTGGATAAACTATTGCAAGACAGGCAAAATAATTTATATCTAGCGCCAGCAAATTGATTATGAGTTCAGATTTGTGTATCTGATGCACTTTGTGGTGCCACAGGCATATTTTGCATGCTGGTTTGATATCTTCCACTAGTCAGCACTGTTAGGTGAAACAGTATTAGAGAAAACATCAGCATGACAGATGGAACAGAAGTGCAAGAAAAACTTTTACATATACTATAAACTAAAAGGTAAATTGAAGAAGAAATCAAAAATAATGTCATATTATATAAGAGAAGCAGAGAGGAGAGTATGAGTAAACAATATAAATTTTATAAAGCACATAGTAAAAGAAACATTCAGTTTTTATGAGTAATTGACACTTTTCACTAAGTAATGCTTTTATCCTAAACAATATAGTACAAATAATGAAGTATACTTGGATGCTATGCAACACCGCATGACAGGAAAAAGTGGTGTTTTTTTTAACAAACATACATTTAGAAAGACTGGTAGTACTATTGGACATACTTTTGACACTGATTTGGATGTGAGAATGACAGATGTATAGTGGTAAGCACTTTGTAACACTGATTTCACTGAGAAGAATCACTTAGAATACTACACTTGACTATTTGAGGCGAGAAGAGGACACTTTATCTTTTCCGTAGCACTTATTCACTTTTACTGCATACTCTCTTCCTGTGGTGAGTGCGGTGGGGCGGCTGGTGGCGGTGCTGAGGGTCACAGGCTGGGGAGGACTCTGCTGATTGCTGCCTGCAATAGAATCTGCAGGAAGTTTTTGAAGTTCTCACAGTAGCGCCTGTGCTGCTGGGCCATCTTGTTCTCCTCCCAGAGGTCCATCAGGAAGGCCAGATGGTCGGTCTGCCTCCTCGCTACAATGGCGTGTGCCACCATGGCGACGATCCAGAGAGTAGCCAATCGCTTGGGTCGTGGAAATGGGTTGGAGTCTGAGGCGGTGACTGCTTCCACTGTGGTGCTTCCCGGCACCATTCTGTTGATGTGGGCCACCATCTGCTGGCACACTTTCCAGATGCTGGTGGCCTTCCCACAGGTGAAGCGGTGCTCGAGGGTGTCGGTCGTGGCACATACGTCGCACTTGTCAGTTGCGACGATTTTTATCTCCGCCAGTCTTTGGTTGGTTGGTACCGTTCTGTTTACTGTTTTGTACCAAGTCTCCTTCGCATCTTTAGGCAACACGTTTTCCGAGACATTAGCCCATATCTGTTTCCAATTGTACTGCAGAATTTTGTTTCTCGGTGGTTTCCCCCCTGAGGGCCCAGTATATTCTCTTGGCTGTTCTGTGGCCGGGGTTCACCACAGTGTCCAGAGCATAACTTTTGTTGACGTAGTGCAGCCTGACGTGTCGCATTCTGAAGGGGATGTGCCTCATGTCGAACGGCGCTTCTTCTGATGCGGGCTTGTATCTTGCAATCACCGTGGCTGTCACACTGTCCGGGTTTTTGTCCTAGATGGAGAGCGTTCGTTTTAACAGAAGTTCTGCAAGTTTGATCTTTACATCAACTACACCTAGACCCCCTTCCTTTGTCGGCAGAAAGCACATTGCTTTCGCCACTTTGAATATATTTCGACGTCACAGCAGGTAGTACTATGCACTCGTAAGTGCCCCACTTCAGTGGAGCAGGCTTCGCTGTGCCCAGTACCTGCACCACAGCATATTCCCCTGACACAGCTGCTGTAGAAGAGAGAGAGAATAACGAACATTAAGTACAATGTTCCAGACATTACCAGCTGCTGCTGTTGCTACAAAGAAAGAAAGAATAATAATTATTATTATTTGTCAGCAGAGTGAGCATGTATTACCTATTTTGCTGTGGCTCCTTGGCAACTCCCTCAGGTCATCCAGCACTTCCTCACGGCGACAAACGTCTCTCTCTATGTATTCCTCTCACTGTGCCATTTCGTCCTCGCCTGAATTGGGGAAGAGACATGTGCCCATCTTACCAATATCACTTAAAAACTGCACATTAGCCGGCCGCTGTGGCCGAGTGGTTCTAGGCGCTTCAGTCCGGACACGCGCTGCTGCTATGGTCGCAGGTTCGAATCCTGCCTCGGAAATGGATGTGTGTGATGTCCTTAGGTTAGTTAGGTATAAGTAGTTCTAAGTCTAGCGGACTGATGACCTCAGATGTTACGTCCCATAGTGCTTAGATTAGATTAGATTAGATTAATACTAGTTCCATGGATCATGAATACGATATTTCGTAATGATGTGGAACGAGTCGAATTTTCCAATACATGACATAATTAGGTTAATTTAACAACATACTTAAGTTAATATAACAACTTTATTTTTTTGTGTTTTTTGTTTTTCTTTATTTTTTTATTTTTTTAAATATTTTTGTTTTTTTTCTTTTTTTCTTAATTTATATCTAAAAATTCCTCTATGGAGTAGAAGGAGTTGTCATTCAGAAATTCTTTTAATTTCTTCTTAAATACTTGCCATTTGAACCATTTGAACTGCATATTATTTTTTTAATAATAAAAACAAATACATATGGAAAACACTATGAGACGAAGGATATTTTTTAGAATATGCACTTACAGGAGACCTGTGATGGCGCCTGCTTATCCTTGATGCATACCCCTCCCTATTCCTGTCCTTCTATCAGGAAATCATCTACAGCAACAACAAAGAATATGCACATATATGATGCATTTTTTGTCAGACAGCAACGTATTATGTAGACGCAGCACTATGAAGAACAAAAACATATGTACTACTTACAGTGCTGATGCTGCTGCTGTTGTTGGCTTTCAGCAGCCAGCTCACGAATTATACACTCCTGGAAATGGAAAAAAGAACACATTGACACCGGTGTGTCAGACCCACCATACTTGCTCCGGACACTGCGAGAGGGCTGTACAAGCAATGATCACACGCACGGCACAGCGGACACACCAGGAACCGCGGTGTTGGCCGTCGAATGGCGCTAGCTGCGCAGCATTTGTGCACCGCCGCCGTCAGCGTCAGCCAGTTTGCCGTGGCATACGGAGCTCCATCGCAGTCTTTAACACTGGTAGCATGCCGCGACAGCGTGGACGTGAACCGTATGTGCAGTTGACGGACTTTGAGCGAGGGCGTATAGTGGGCATGCGGGAGGCCGGGTGGACGTACCGCCGAATTGCTCAACACGTGGGGCGTGAGGTCTCCACAGTACATCGATGTTGTCGCCAGTGGTCGGCGGAAGGTGCACGTGCCCGTCGACTTGGGACCGGACCGCAGCGACGCACGGATGCACGCCAAGACCGTAGGATCCTACGCAGTGCCGTAGGGGACCGCACCGCCACTTCCCAGCAAATTAGGGACACTGTTGCTCCTGGGGTATCGGCGAGGACCATTCGCAACCGTCTCCATGAAGCTGGGCTACGGTCCCGCACACCGTTAGGCCGTCTTCCGCTCACGCCCCAACATCGTGCAGCCCGCCTCCAGTGGTGTCGCGACAGGCGTGAATGGAGGGACGAATGGAGACGTGTCGTCTTCAGCGATGAGAGTCGCTTCTGCCTTGGTGCCAATGATGGTCGTATGCGTGTTTGGCGCCGTGCAGGTGAGCGCCACAATCAGGACTGCATACGACCGAGGCACACAGGGCCAACACCCGGCATCATGGTGTGGGGAGCGATCTCCTACACTGGCCGTACACCACTGGTGATCGTCGAGGGGACACTGAATAGTGCACGGTACATCCAAACCGTCATCGAACCCATCGTTCTACCATTCCTAGACCGGCAAGGGAACTTGCTGTTCCAACAGGACAATGCACGTCCGCATGTATCCCGTGCCACCCAACGTGCTCTAGAAGGTGTAAGTCAACTACCCTGGCCAGCAAGATCTCCGGATCTGTCCCCCATTGAGCATGTTTGGGACTGGATGAAGCGTCGTCTCACGCGGTCTGCATGTCCAGCACGAACGCTGGTCCAACTGAGGCGCCAGGTGGAAATGGCATGGCAAGCCGTTCCACAGGACTACATCCAGCATCTCTACTATCGTCTCCATGGGAGAATAGCAGCCTGCATTGCTGCGAAAGGTGGATATACACTGTACTAGTGCCGACATTGTGCATGCTCTGTTGCCTGTGTCTATGTGCCTGTGGTTCTGTCAGTGTGATCATGTGATGTATCTGACCCCAGGAATGTGTCAATAAAGTTTCCCCTTCCTGGGACAATGAATTCACGGTGTTCTTATTTCAATTTCCAGGAATGTATGTTGGACTTATACTGAAACAATAAGACGACATGTATTCAATACTACGAAATACCTAGTGAAAAAGTTACTCTTATCGATTTTGATTTTTGAAATCATGCACAACATCAAAGACTCACTGACTGACCATTAAATAACAGCAGCATATTACGTACACAAATAAGAATATATATACTGCTTACGATGCTGTTGCTGTCACTGCAGTCTCTCCACCTCTAACTCATCCACAATTTGATGGATGTGTGCTGAAACAATTAGACGAAATGCATTTAATATTACGAAATTCTTACTGGAAGAAAAGTTCAGTTTTCGATTTGAATATTAACTTACCAGGTAATTCCCACTGCCTCGGGCACTTGCTGCCACTTGCATTGCCACTGCTGCTATTGCCCCACTTCATTTTTCCAAATAAACGGGTAGCATGCATACAAGCAAGAAGGAGACCTGAAGCACAACAGCAGAACCAAGCTGGTGGTTTCAAAGGAAGATGGATTATCCTCAGGTGGTCGTAAATCAGTTAACAGAACAATAGGTTAAGGGGAGGGCGAGTAGGTCATAAATCAATAAGTTTGCCCCAGAATGTATGCAACGAAGGCTAACTAATTGTCTTAGAACACAAATTACTCTACTGCTTGTGAATAGCAACATGGGTGATATTGATTTAGGTGCAGTAGTGTCTACACCATTGGGTGATAATGGTTGTTGTTTTGAGACTGTGGAGCATGGGTCTGACGTACAGGGAAGTACATGTTCCACTAAGTTTTGCGTCATGCAAAGTAGAACTGCAGACAGTGGGTGTAAGGTAGATACTATCAAGAGCCCACAGCAAACTATTGGTGGTGGTGTTGATATTGAGGATATTATGGATTATGAAGTGGTACAGACGCATTTTTTCCTAAGGACACAGACTTGTTCCCACTTAGGGTGGCAGCACCATCACCAAATGGAGTAGGGAGGAAGAAAAGAAATAGGAGACATCTCAGTAAGGCTAAAAATGGAGCCCACAAGACTGAATCCTTCCAGAAATGTGTGCCTGAGGATGAGAGTAAATTGGATCATGCTTGCGAAGTTATACTAAATGGAGTAAGAGAAAACTTCATGTAACTGTTTTGTTTTTAAAAGCATGGTCAAATTCAGGGAGACACTGTTTCAGCTCAAAAGAGGCAATGTTGCAAGTGTCTACTGCCATGAAAGAAGAATTACCTAAACTGCATATGGTATCGTTAAGAGTCACTGCACACAGTAAAGTGCCAGACAGCACAGGGTAGTTGCTTTTGGAAAGGAAAAGTATAAGGAAGCCTGGCACTGCAAAGCATAGTCAAGCTGTGAGCCAGTGTAAGAAAAGGGAGGCAACTGGAGCTACCAACCAGTGTATTATATATGGAAATACTGCAAGTAGTTGTTGTGTAAGCTTAGTTTTAAGGAAATGTAGGGAAATCTTTTGCTTCAAAGACAAAGTTCCAGATGGCATACCAAAACAGTGGGTCAATAAATCACCTGATAGAATAGAAAAACTGTAAAATTTTTGTAACTTGTAAAAACAGAAATAAAGATAAGATACAATAACTGGAAAATAGTTTCAGCACACCAAAACGATACACAATTAGGAAACAAAGAGACAATCCTTGTAAGTCAGTCCTCATGAGCAACAAAATTGGTACGTTGTGCACAATGCAAAATTCTGTAAGTCTATGACATTACTGCAAACGATAATCAAAGGAAAAATTTGGGACAGATTTGTTGAAACAGGGAAGGACTGTTGCGCAGCAGAATAATTATAGTGCACATGTTTCAATTTTTCAAAGTTCCAGCAGATGAACTGAAAATAGAGAGGGTTAGCACTGAGCCAGAGTACCAGTCGGAAATTAACAATACATACCACCAAAATAACAGACGTCAGGACAGGAATGAGCGTTGCCACAAAATCTTGGGGCAAGGCAGATAGAAACAAATATATTGCTGTGCTACATAACAAGGCACTGTGACATAACGCTATGTAGCTTCACTACCCAAGCACCACTGCAAATCAAACATAGGCAGAAAGAACCGAGCTCGGCAACCCAAAATAATTACAGCAGTACCAAAGTGAGGCAAGAAGTGGTAACAGGTCCAATAAATGAAGGAAAACACGATCATACAACAAGACCCACAACGTCATAGCCATGGGCTCTACCATTTAAATAGTGAGACATTTGGAGTTCAAGAACACATTCTGTCATGCCGCCATTCTTTCCATATTGCTAGAACCAGAGAGAATGACAGTTCATTGACTTTCATGAAACCACAACAAGCTGAGTGATGGTGGCCAGCCTGCTACCTGGCTGACTTCAGCAGCGACATGCATCCAACCTGAGGCAGGGCACAGCTGTGATCAGCCACTGCTGCCAACTAAGTCATCATGGATGAGAAAACTGGTGTGCAGCCGGTCCTTCTACACTATAGGTCATTGTATATGATCCGCAAGCTGCCATTCTGTTTTATGTTGTCTGAAAACAAAAATCAGAGGGATTTTTGAGATGTGTGTCTCAGACCTAAAATTCTCATAGTGCCTCTCATAAACTGAATCAAACAACAAAATAAAAATGGTTCAAATGGCTCTGAGCACTATGGGACTCAACATCTTAGGTCATAAGTCCCCTAGAACTTAGAACTACTTAAACCTAACTAACCTAAGGACATCACACACACCCATGCCCGAGGCAGGATTCGAACCTGCGACCGTAGCAGTCCCGCGGTTCCGGACTGCAGAGCCAGAACCGCACGGCCACCGCGGCCGGCAAACAACAAAACATTCCGAAAACAATTTTATTGATGTCTGATATAGAGAAGCCAGCTTGTAAAGACATTTAAGGGCGGCACACACGAAAATAAAGTCCGGAAGAAAGGATGTCCTATTGATGACAGAGTCATAAGACAATTTTGAGAATCTTTCAGTAGCTTACCAGTACCTCCTAAACTTCCGTTTTCAGTGTTCAGATACAGAGTTGAAGAAAATAATATGACCACTCTCGTAAAAACAACTGATTTCCAATACAGCAGTGAATCTGGCTATTTTGGATACCAAAGGTTGTCCTACAACATGTTAGGTAAGTGTACATACAGTATGATGTTGCCCAAATGCCATGCAGTTTTCTTGAAATGTGCAAGCAATAAAGTGACCAAATGATCAATATAAAGATAATTACAATGTAAGTAACCTATCTGAGCACCAAACAATTCAGGCTTACAGATTTAAAACATGCCACAAACTGTAACTGTATAACAACATCTATGTAATGCCTTCTTTGTAAATTACTTTTTGTATCACTGTGGCATTACCACAATGATCAGTTTATGGCATAATGTTTTTTATAGTGCAATATTTGTAACAGTGTTGAAAATACAAATGGTAAACACAAGCTATTAGGGAAAGAAACTAATTATAAGATTACACCAGAAATTTTTGTGTATCTCTATAGCACCTCATGCAATGAGGCTTCACATACTCCTATGGCGCTTTCATTTTGCATCAGTAGTGGATGTAAAGCTGTACTGTAATTTCATTTATATTTACAGTAGAAAAGTTACAGATACCATGGCATTTATTGTCTGTTATAGCCTAGTAAGTGAGAGAACTAAAACTGATGACACAGAGTCAAAAAGGAAGTGGCAGAAAGTAGGATTTTTGTAGTTGCAAAAAATTTAAATTGGCTGAGATTGTATCATAGATGCCTGTGATTCAGTAAAAATGTCCAGTTGTCCTTTGTCACAGCATATCATAAGTCATACATTGTTTCTTGAATTTAATGTCAGAGTACTTTGGACGTATTGTGAATTGCATGCCTAATGCCTGTCCTGCAGTTAAACAGGGCTCTGTTGGACTTGTCCATAACGTTGTTGGAAGGTGACTGAAACTATAATTGAACTAGTACAAATGGAGGGAGTTGGATTGTTGCAAACTATCCCGGTGAAAACACAAAAAAGGACTTAATTCACACAACATCTGTAATGGTATAGCAGTTAAGAATAATGAAACATGTGTATGAAAGTTGAAGCAATAACATGGGTAAATCTGTTGAAAACTCTTGACTGATCTGACTTAACTATAAACTTGTTTACCTAAAGAATGGTTGAAATATGTGTGATACTGAAAACTAATAACCTGACATGCTCTTAAGATTAACCAATGATGCACTGGCTTGTGAGATGATTTGGTGAGGCAAAATACAACTGAATCAGGGCACCAGGAACCCAATTAATGGTCCTTGGCTTGGTAAACTCTCCAGTATAATTGTGTACCTAGGTCGTTTTCCTGGCTTCATTACACGAACTTCACCCCTGGTTCCCTATGTTGTTCACATTTGTAACAACAGGAATAGTTCCTGAACACAATAGCAAAGTAACAATAGTGACTAAAAATAGTCAGTCTCCTCAACCACAAAGATGGAGACTGGTAACCAGTCACACAACAAATATGAACACTCACTTTTCATAGCTGTTATGAATATTGTTAACCAAACTTTTGTGTTCCTTGCTGATCTAAAACCTCTATAAATGTTTAAATAGGAAGTTTAAAGAGAACCGAAGTATTAACAGTTTAAATTCACTTATGTGTCACTAAAAGTGCATGTGAAGATAAAAAATATGAAATATTGCAGAGTAAATTACTGGAACACACTATTTTGCACCAGTACATCATCTCACACACCAGTGCACCATTGGTGAAGCTATATGAGCATGTCAAGTTATTAGTTTTCAACATCATACATATTTCTACCATTCTTTCGGTAAACAATTTTGTAGTTAAGTCAGATCAGTCAACAGCTTGCAACAAATTTAGCCATGTTATTGCTTCAACTTTTCACACAAACACGTGTCATTATTCTTAATTGCTATACCATTACAGATATGGTGTGTATCCAGTCCTTTCTAATGCTTCCACCTGGATAGTTTGTAGCAATCCAGCTTCCTCCATTTGTACTAGTTCAGTGATAGTTTCAGTCACCCTCCAGCAACGTTATGGACCAGTCCCACAGATTCCAGTTTAACAGCAGGTAAGTCAGTAGGCCTGCACTTCACATTATGTCCGAAGTACTGTGACATTATAATCAAGAGATGATGCATGACTTATGAAATGCTGTACCATAGAACAGCTGAACTTTTTTAGTGGAGCAAAGGCGTCTATGGCACAGTATCAGTCAATGTAACTTTCTGTTCATGATGATGAGTCACACTCACAGATCTATGTGAAAACATTCCTCTAAAGTAAAAGAATTTTTCACACAAAATGTTCTATGAAGATGATGTCCTGTCTGATTACAACTACTGGGAAAATATTCAGGCGTCTGAAAGAGAAGAAGCACACTCTTCTAATTCATTCACCTTCAGTGGCATTTTATACACCTTCTTTTAAAAAACATACTCTCAAATGTAGAAATAATCTTTCTGATCTTGTCATTTTCAGGAATTAACATATATGAATAAGATCTACCTATTTTCTTCATTACATAACCCAGACATATTTATACTAGGTTATTTGCTTAACTAATTGTTTTTATGAGCATCAAACTTATTTTCCACACTTCGAACTGAGGATTAAATAATTTTAAATGATCAATCAGAACCCTCTTTCATTAATGCATTTCAAGAACAAACAAAAAGTGGGATAAACAGAAAAAACCTATTTTGAAACGTTTTTCTGCAGTAACCAAAATTTAAATCTTTAATATGTTCAGAAAGATCAATCGTTTATCAAACAAATATTTCAGCTTGGAAAAAAAATTCTCTCAGAAACAGAGAAATCAAAATACAAATGTACAATTTCTGCTTGTGTGTTGACTAGAAAGCAGAATTTTGAATGCATTCAAATATTAGATATTAAGTTTTCTCATTTTTCCATTCACAAGTGCACTTTGTCTTCTGCAGTGTAGTGTCATCAACTCAGTGTGTATGTAGGTCTGAAACTACCACTGTGGTAGCTTAGTCTGATAGTGGCTTCATATGTTTCATGTCTTATTTCTTAGACTAAATTACTTTGTATGTTGTGCCTTCTGGGATATATTATATGTCATGGAGGATGTATGGAGCAAGGCAAACATGAACTTGGAACTGGCTTTGTGAACAGAGACTGGATCAAAACACAGGAAAAGAAACTCTGTTCAGTCAGCAAAAGGATTTTGTATCTTACCATCAGTCTACAAATGCTAGAAACGTAGGTTTGCCTTTTCTTAATCTATTTTCTAAGATAAGTCGTAGGGTCAGTATTGCCTCACGTGTTCCAACATTTCTACGGAATCCAAACTGATCTTCCCCGAGGTCGGCTTCTACCAGTTTTTCCATTCGTCTGTAAAGAATTCGTGTTAGTATTTTGCAGCTGTGGCTTATTCAACTGATAGTTTGGTAATTTTCACATCTGTCAACACCTGCTTTCTTTGGGATTGGAAATTATCATATTCTTCTTGAAAATGAGGGTATTTCGCCTGTCTCATATATCTTGCTCACTAGATGGTAGAGTTTTGTTAGGCCTGGCTCTCCCAAGGCTGTCAGTAGTTCTAATGGAATGTTGTCAACTCCCCGAGCCTTGTTTCGACTTAGGTCTTTCAGTGCTCTGTCAAACTCTTCATGCAGTATCATATCTCCCATTTCATCTTCATCTACATTCTCTTCCATTTCTATAATATTGTCTTCAAGAACAGACAGACTCTCTATATACTCCTTCCACCTTTCTGCTTTCCCTTCTTTGCTTAGAACTGGGTTTCCATCTGAGCTCTTGATATTCCTGCAAGTGGTCCTCTTTTCTCCAAACTCTTTAATTTTCCTGTAGGCAGTATCTATCTTACCCCTCTACCTCTTAAGCCTCTACATCCTTACATTTGTCCCTTAGCCATCCCTGCTTAGCCACTTTGCACTTCCTGTCGATCTCATTTTTGAGACGTTTGTATTCCTTCTTGCCTGCTTCATTTACTGCAATTTTTTCTCCTTTCATCAATTAAATTCAATATCTCTTCTGTTACCCAAGGATTTCTATTGGCCCTCGTCTTTTTACCTACTTGATCATCTGTTGTCATCACTATTTCATCTCTCAAAGCTACCCATTCTTCTTCTACTGTATTTCTTTCCCCCATTCTTGTCAATCGTTCCCTAATGCTCCCCCTGAAGCTCTCTGCAACCTCTGGTTCTTTCAGTTTATCTAGGTCCCAAATACTCAAATTCCCAGCTTTTTGCAGTTTCTTCAGTTTTAATCTACAGTTCATAACCAATAGATTGTGGTCAGAGTCCACATCTGCCCCTGGAAATGTCTTACAATTTAAAACCTGGTTTCTGAATCTCTGTCTTACCATGATATAATCTATCTGATACCTTCTAGTATCTCCAGGCTTCTTCCATGTATACAACCTTCTTTCATGATCCTTGAATCAAGTGTTAGCTATGATTAAGTTATGCTCTGTGCAAAATACTACCAGGCGGCTTCTTCTTTTATTTCTTCCCCCCAATCCATATTCACCTACTACGTTTCCTTCTCTTCCTTTTCCTACTATCGAGTTCCAGTCACCCATGACTATTAAATTTTCGTCTCCTTTCACTATCTGAATAGTTTCTTTTATCTCATCATACATTTAATCAATTTCTTCATCATCTGAGAAAGCTAGTTTGCATGTAAACTTGTACTACTGTGGTAGGTGTGGGCATCGTATCTATCTTGGCCACAATAATGCGTTCACTATGCTGTTTGTAGTAGCTTACCCGTATTCCTGTTTTCCTATTCATTATTAAAGCCACTCCTGCATTACCCCTATTACATTTTGTATTTATAACCCTGTGTTCACCTGACCAGAAGTCTTGTTCTTCCTGCCACCGAACTTCACTAATTCCCACTATATCTAACTTTATCCTATCCGTTTCCCTTTTTAAATTTTCTAACCTACCTGTCCGATTAAGGGATCTGACATTCCACGCTCATGATAACGACGTCCTCTTAAGTAGTCCCCGCCAGGAGATCCGAATGGGGGACTATTTTACCTCCGAAATATTTTACCCAAGAGCACACCATCATCATTTAATCATACAGTAAAGCTGCATGCCCTCGGTAAAAATTACGGCTGTAGTTTCCCCTTGCTTTCAGTCATTCGCAGTACCAGCACAGCAAGGCCGTTTTGGTTAGTGTTACAAGGCCAGATCAGTCAATCATCCAGACTGTTGCCCCTGCAACTATTGAAAAGGCTGCTGCCCCTCTTCAGGAACCACACGTTTGTCTGGCCTCTCAACAGATACCCCTCCGTTGTGGTTGCACCTGTGGTACGGCTATCTGTATCGCTGAGGCACGCACGCCTCCCCACCAACAGCAAGGTCCATGGTTCATGGGGGGGGACTCCTGTAAATAAGAAGGGTAAAAGAACGGACCTGAAAAATTACCGACCAATATCCTGAACATTGGTTTGCTGCAGAATTCTAGAGAATTCCTAGAGACCAAGAAGCTCGAGCGAAGTAGTAGGATAAGTGTGGCACGTCCATTATTTTGATATCTAATTAATATCAAATTAATTAAATTGATCAATCAATTACCCCATCCCCATTTCCACCCACAGACTCACCCATCCCCACCACTGGACGATGTCATGTGTTTTCCTCTGCCTACACGTTGGTTCACGCCCCATCCCCCCTCCCCGCCCCCAACTCATCCACCCCCACATACCCTATGGGAGGAATTTCGAATTTTGGTGGAAATATCGAATTTTGGTGGAATTGCTCTGTCCCAGAGCTGTACCGGCATTCACATGGAAACTGTCCAAATGCAGGAGAGGAAAGTTATGTTGGTGTACTTTATTTATTTTGGTTGGGAAACTGGAGTAAAGATCGGTCCTAATTACGTAATTAATCATAAATATCTGTCCAACTTACACAACAATATTCATAGCGCTACAAAGGAGTACCTAAAATCGCAATACAGCTCAGGAATTCATTGTACCATACAGCTCATGTTATCCTGCTGGGAAAAAAACACAATACCACTCGAAACTAATGGTAGACGTGCTCAAACTCTGTACTTCAACTGTAAGATGGGAGGAAAAAAGATGGAGTGGAAGGTACTATCTTTATTTGTTTGGTGGGAAATACGTTCATCTGAAGAGATGCTGGCGTTGGAAAGAGACGAGTTTAGTAAGTGTATTTATTACCTGTTAGCTTACAGCTCAAGACTGTATCTATCACGTCTGACGTCAGAGATCACTACAGACGCCTGCTCCACAATCACCACGCAGCCCAGGTAATCGGAATCAATACATGATCGTAAATGCTTCGCTCTTCTGATTACACGTCGGAATTGTCATGGAAAAAAAACAGCACTCGTAATCAGTGGGTCTTGTACTGGGGAAAATCGTCGGCCCAGAAGATTGCATCAGGAGAGGGGGGACGGCAATTGCAGCTGTGTCCTCCTCGATGGGCGCTCGCGAGTTAACCATTTTAGAGGCAGTCTTACCCTCTCCCTCTACCACCACTCGCGCCTCTCTATCTCCTAACTGTAGGCAGGGATAGAGGCCTGACCTATCTTGTCGCTGATGGTCCACAGAGTGATCATTGTGGTGGCATAATATACAGTCTCCAGTCGGAGGAAATTAGTCGCAGATAGACAAAAGACAAGAACAGGATGCGCAATGCAGTCTGTTAAACGTATTCCTTGGAAAGACTGGACTCCCCTGGAACAGCAACGAAATTCTGGAGAAATCGCCATATCGCTTTTTCAAACTCCGTTGCTTGGAAAACAGGCAACTGCTACTGCGTACCACGCGGATTCTCTGCAGCACACCTCTTTCCTGTCGGCGGATGAGCGACACCCAGCCTGCCTTGAGGCGACGGTCCAAGCATTGGCCCTTCGCCAGCACAAAAGGATGTAAAGAAGGACCTCCCTAAGTGCACCTTGTTTGGTCGTCTGAAATGTAGTACCACTAACCTGTGCCACACGCTGCCCCTGACCGAGTCACAGCTCCCTCCAGCGACCACACACACACACACACACACACACACACACACACACACACACAGTAGAATGTCCCCCATACTAATCCCGCAAGCACCAGTCGTCCTGAATGTGAAAATACTTCACTTTGGCACTTGTATTTAATGTCAACACACCTCCAGAGGCCTATACTTGTCCACCCTACGTAAAAATGGAAAAAAAAATCTTCCACTAATTTTCTGCGAAAACTACCGATCACCGCAGAATCTCCTCGTTATTTCGAAACCATCATCATAGTAAAGAAAAGGTGAGAATTTTCACTCTGAAGGAAAAAAACTATCTTAAGCAATTTCTTTCAACTTGATGGAAAATTACACGACCTGAGAATGTCTCTCACGGTCAAATCAGTGTCAGTAAACAAACTGTCATGCACTTGTGGATTACAAACATTTCAGACAGATGAAATAACATTACAGAATACAGCCTTTCACGCCATTTGATAACATGATGGAAGAAACACAATCAATTTACGTCCAACAACAACAAGCTATAAATCTAGAGGACGTTGCTACTTTGTACACTATGGCAGGTAGTGATGCTATATCACATTGGCGTTTACGAAACAAATCGTGAGAGGCTGTTTTGTGATAGAATCCCCTATAAGATTCTACTATGAGCTCTTCTGATACATCGCAATCCAGTACTGTCTGTGGGCTTACATTTGACATTTTTGCTCCAGAAATCCCCTCCACTGAATTGTCTGTAAAGTTCCTATCATATGGAAGACAATCATTCGCAATAGCAGCACATTCTTGAGTTCTAGTTTTGCAAGCAATTTGATCATCACAACCTGTTTGACGCAGTCTACTCAAATGTCAGGAAAAACACAATCATTTCTAGGTTCACCAATGACTTATAATTGAAATGGTGTCTACTTTATAATTAGAGGTTATGAAGCATGACGTAACACAGGATTTGTAGTAACACCTATTTTTAAATACGCAATCCTTACAATAATAATAAAAAAATCATCATTCCACAAGAATAGTTACAGGCGATTTCTTTCAATTTTATGAGCAAAATCGGTGTAGTTTTGAAACAGTAATCTGCATCCAAACTTTAACCAGTTATACTACTCCTTTTAATAGAACCTCCTACATGATTTTCCGCGTCTCGCTCTTCTGATATAGATTAAAAAAAAATACTGTCTGCGTGTTGACGTTGAGCATATTACATATACATGTATCACTCCACTGGAGCAGATGGTCAGTGGTCGAAATCACTTGCACTGATGTGCATAAGGTTTTTTGACTGTACTTAAATAAAACCATATCCAACAGACTGTCAGTCATAAGAAAGGGTTCCTATATTGTTCCTTCATCAGCAGTTTAATACTCTTTTCTTTTTTTCTTTTTTTTTTTGCCTGTAACGCAAAGCAGTATACAACAACTTCTTTGTACACCACCAGACACTTTCTTTTTCTACCATGACTTTGAGATCTGTTTCAAATACTAAACTGACATTAACATGTTTCGATCCATTGGCTCTCATAGAATGCTGAATATCACATGGTGTAAACTATGCTGTGAGCGTGGGGTTGATCTGCTATTCTGTTATTCTGCACAACAGATTAATCTGAGATGTACCCTTTACCCTGTGGCTCCTGCAATTTCCACCCCCACACTACTACAGAAGTCAGTCAGACGCTCCTAACGTTCTAAAGAGAAATACCTGAAAAACTTTCAGCAATAAATATCTTCTGGAGTCGTCAGCTGTAAGGAAATGACACAAAAATTCACAAAATTTCTTACGTAACTAGTGGGATACTTGGGTACTGGAGTAGTGCTAGTTAGTGTAAGAAAAACATGAAACTAACGAAAATTATTATTTATTTTGCAAAAATTCTGAGAAACCACAATGGCACTTTTAGTTATGAATTGAACAAGTTATATCCTGGTTCTTTTCGGAATGTGAAGTTACCTCTCAAGGATTGTTGTTGTTGTTGTGGTCTTCAGTCCTGAGACTGGTTTGATGCAGCTCTCCATGCTACTCTATCCTGTGCAAGCTTTTTCATCTCCCAGTACCTACTGCAACCTACATCCTTCTGAATCTGCTTAGTGTATTCATCTCTTGGTCTCCCTCTACGATTTTTACCCTCCACGCTGCCCTCCAATACTAAATTGGTGATCCCTTGATGCCTCAGAACATGTCCTACCAACCGATCCCTTCTTCTGGACAAGTTGTGCCACAAACTTCTCTTCTCCCCAATCCTATTCAATACTTCCTCATTAGTTATGTGATCTACCCATCTAATCTTCAGCATTCTTCTGTAGCACCACATTTCGAAAGCTTCTATTCTCTTCTTGTCCAAACTATTTATCGTCCATGTTTCACTTCCATACATGGCTACACTCCATACGAATACTTTCAGAAATGACTTCCTGACACTTAAATCAATACTGGATGTTAACAAATTTCTCTTCTTCAGAAACGCCTTCCTTGCCATTGCCAGCCTACATTTTATATCCTCTCTACTTCGACCATCATCAGTTATTTTGCTCCCCAAATAGCAAAACTCCTTTACTACTTTAAGTGCCTCATTTCCTAATCTAATTCCCTCAGCATCACCCGACTTAATTAGACTACATTCCATTATCCTTGTTTTGCTTTTGTTGATGTTCATCTTATATCCTCCTTTCAAGACACTGTCCATTCCATTCAACTGCTCTTCCAAGTCCTTTGCTGTCTCTGACAGAATTACAATGTCATCGGCGAACCTCAAAGTTTTTATTTCTTCTCCATGAATTTTAATACCTACTCCGAATTTTTCTTTTGTTTCCTTTACTGCTTGCTCAATATACAGATTGAACAACATCGGGGAGAGGCTACAACCCTGTCTTACTCCCTTCCCAACCACTGCTTCCCTTTCATGTCCCTCGACTCTTATAACTGCCATCTGGTTTCTGTACAAATTGTAAATAGCCTTTCGCTCCCTGTATTTTACCCCTGCCACCTTTAGAATTTGAAAGAGAGTATTCCAGTCAACATTGTCAAAAGCTTTCTCTAAGTCTACAAATGCTAGAAACGTAGGTTTGCCTTTCCTTAATCTTTCTTCTAAGATAAGTCGTAAGGTCAGTATTGCCTCACGTGTTCCAGTGTTTCTGCGGAATCCAAACTGATCTTCCCCGAGGTTGGCTTCTACTAGTTTTTCCATTCGTCTGTAAAGAATTCGTGTTAGTATTTTGCAGCTGTGACTTATTAAGCTGATAGTTCGGTAATTTTCACATCTGTCAACACCTGCTTTCTTTGGGATTGGAATTATTATATTCTTCTTGAAGTCTGAGGGTATTTCGCCTGTTTCATACATCTTGCTCACCAGATGGTAGAGTTTTGTCAGGACTGGCTCTCCCACGGCCGTCAGTAGTTCCAATGGAATATTGTCTACTCCGGGGGCCTTGTTTCGACTCAGGTCTTTCAGTGCTCTGTCAAACTCTTCACGCAGTATCATATCTCCCATTTCATCTTCATCTACATCCTCTTCCATTTCCATAATATTGTCCTCAAGTACATCGCCCTTGTATAGACCCTCTATATACTCCTTCCACCTTTCTGCTTTCCCTTCTTTGCTTAGAACTGGGTTTCCATCTGAGCTCTTGATATTCATACAAGTCGTTCTCTTATCTCCAAAGGTCTCTCTAATTTTCCTGTAGGCGGTATCTATCTTACCCCTAGTGAGATAGGCCTCTACATCCTTACATTTGTCCTCTAGCCATCCCTGCTTAGCCATTTTGCACTTCCTGTCGATCTCATTTTTGAGCCGTTTGTATTCCTTTTTGCCTGTTTCACTTACTGCATTTTTATATTTTCTCCTTTCATCAATTAAATTCAATATTTCTTCTGTTACCCAAGGATTTCTACTAGCCCTCGTCTTTTTACCTACTTGATCCTCTGCTGCCTTCACTACTTCATCCCTCAAAGCTACCCATTCTTCTTCTACTGTATTTATTTCCCCCATTCCTGTCAATTGCTCCCTTATGCTCTCCCTGAATCTCTGTACAACCTCTGGTTCTTTTAGTTTATCCAGGTCCCATCTCCTTAAATTCCCACCTTTTTGCAGTTTCTTCAGTTTTAATCTACAGGTCATAACCAATAGATTGTGGTCAGAGTCCACATCTGCCCCTGGAAATGTCTTACAATTTAAAACCTGGTTCCTAAATCTCTGTCTTACCATTATATAATCTATCTGATACCTTTTAGTATCTCCAGGGTTCTTCCATGTATACAACCTTCTTTCATGATTCTTAAACCAAGTGTTAGCTATGATTATGTTGTGCTCTGTGCAAAATTCTACCAGGCGGCTTCCTCTTTCATTTCTGTCCCCCAATCCATATTCACCTACTATGTTTCCTTCTTTCCCTTTTCCTACACTCGAATTCCAGTCACCCATGACTATTAAATTTTCGTCTCCCTTCACAATCTGAATAATTTCTTTTATTTCATCATACATTTCTTCAATTTCTTCGTCATCTGCAGAGCTAGTTGGCATCTCAAGGATAGGATTCGCTAATGAAATTTCTATACATGTGTGTACGCCAGCCTCGAGTATTTCAACCACGGTGCGCACTTGCGATTTATTAGTTATTTGCATATCGTTTACATGAATTCATACAACACTGACTTTATCTTATCGAGTTTGGGTTCGCATGAAGCGTCTTGATGTGCGGAATATGATTGTGAGAGCAGAATATGTAAGCAATGAAGGTCAGGAGACCATGACGTCTTACAATGCAGCTCCCACAAGACACATGTCAGTAGAAATAAAACAAATTTGACAACAGTGTGGAAAACATAGCAACATGTGGAAACTGGAAGAGTTTGCATCATTGTAGAGCGTCTGCAAAAGTTATCTGAAAGTGATGGCATATACAGTTAAACCCATCTTCCACAGTGACGCGGTAGCAGATGCCTAAATGTTCAATTTCGAAGAGCATTGTTTCCTCATTTTGCAGTCATGTCTATGAATACTTTTCCAGTGTTGGCCATCACCAGATGGTGCTGTTTACAACACATGCGAGGTGTTAGAAATAAAAAAAGTACTGTTATCTTATCCGTGAAAAAAATATAGGCGGAAGGCATCGCAGCATATGTAAATAGGATGAGTCTGCAGCATTAGGGAACACTTCCAAGCAACTGTATGAAGGTGATGAACTCTACATTAATGCCATGCTAGACAGTGGTAGGTAGCACACATCCAATATCCCAGCAAGGCACTCTCACTCTTAGCCAAGTGCTGTCAGTGACTCATTATGTGGTAATCAACAGTGTACCAGTGGACGCATGCGACTGGAAAGACACCATTGATATGGGACAACGTACTATAATACGAACCACAATTGATAGTGCATAAATTTTAGGAATTTTACCATTCGTTCCGTAATTGCAGCGCCAGCCAGTGACAAAGCAGATTGCTTCCCAATTTCAGTAGCAACGCTAAATCACTTCTCCAATGCGTTGCAAGTACCATACACTAGACTGTGAATGCATAAAAATGACTGTGCAGTATATCCATTCGGTCATACACACCATATAGTAGATAGCAAATGCCGGTGGCTGACTGTGCAGTATGTCCATTCAGCTGTAAACGCCAGAATCCTATACCGATTCAATTGGGTTATCTACATATCTCCAGCACATTAATCATAGTGCAAACTTTACAATTACGACTGGCCATCATTCCTCATGTGGTTGGGCGTCACAGAGTATTCCCGCATTCGCACGATAAAGTTTATTATCAACAGATCCCTCCCACATTGTCCTTGACCAAAACTCGCTGCAACGTGGTCGACAATTTAATCTGCAACTGACCAGAAGTATGGCGGTTCCATACGCTCACCATTCTATGTCTTGTGAAGGAACAGGGCGAGCTGTGTCCGTAACTCCTGTTCAGTAAAGCCTGCTCTGCACCAATCTTATGAATGGTACCCATACAAATGCACAAGATCTCTCCAGAGGTGTGCATCTCGAGGAGGGTATCACCTCTTAACGGTGTATAGTTGACATCAGAGTCTTGCGGTTATATAACACATGGTTAAGAAGAAACGTGTGGTTTATATATGATGGAGCTCCCGATGGATGGGGTTTGAAGCATTTCCGATAAATCACTGTGCTACTACTTCTGAAGTATTATTCCACTGTCAGGAGTCAGTTCCAGGAAGGTACCGGCATGATAGAAATGATTGTAGAGCATAAACTCACACTCCTACAGCTACACGGTTCTACACGTAAAAATTCTATATTGTTAAAGCTATATAACTTCTGAAGTATTAGTATTTGTCCAACATCACACATTCAACCACCCTGCAAGTTTCCTACCCCAATCACTACGGTGACAAACTTTAAAATGATAAAACTACTTCCTTCTACACTATCCTGGTGCCCTGAGAAGCATCGTCAATGTATGTCCGCCCCTCGACTGCTTATAAACCAACTAGAACGAGGTCAGGAGACCGCTATTCTGCCTCTTAGGAACTTAACCTGTCTTTTTAAGTCGGAAACGTGTGTACCCTCAATTATCCTCACCGCATCAGTCATGGTTATTATTAGCGGTTTAGATTTATGTGTCTTTGTCTAACATGGAAAAACCGACATGAATATTTTCGATAGCGGATACATTGAGGTAACACCCTCGCCCTGCTGCACGAAAATGCATACGCAGAACCAGCAACTTCTTATGAGGGAGTAAGCATCACGACCAGCAGAAAAAAGTGATGTAACAGCCTTATTGTTGTTTTGCGGTAGCATCATCACGACTCTGGTAGCATTCCTGTAACACAAAGAATTCCTGGTCTGATGATAGGTAGTTTTGCTCATGTGTAGGATCATATAGCAATTTCGTCCTAACACTATGTCTCTCGAATACATAAAATGACCTAAAACCGGTAAAAGTTGAGAAAAACCAGGTATAATTTCGACAAATTGTTGCAAGAGATATAAAATTGAGGAAAAAACGGAAAAAAATGTAAAATCGAGTAGAAGACTTGCATAATTACGTAAATTGATGACAATACATAAAATTAGAGAAAAGTATCACGTCGAAAACATGTGAAAAAATGGTAAAGATCGAGGAAAGCCTGGTACAACTACAACATATTGTTGACGAATGCGTAAAATTGAGGGAAATACGCCGAAATATGTAAAAATCACTAAAAAATTACAAAATCTTCTATATTGACTGAGAATACATAACATTAGAGAAAGAGTACCATGAAATGAGGTGCTTTTGGGGTACCCAGACACTCAAGACCGAGGAAAACTTAAAAATTATGCTCTGGCTGCATTCATTTTTAACCCTCCGCCCTATCCTGTAAACTACGTGGGTTTTCGTAACACATACTTCAACAGAGGCGACATAAGTATTACACAGGGCGTTATATGAACAAAAGTCGAAATATATGTATCACAATCCATAACTGAGTTCTCACACATGCAATCGCATCGAAAGTATGCTGGACAACGGGGGCCATAATATGACGTTGGTTTTTTGTTGCTAGGTGGGGACGCTTCAGAGATATGAAGGTCAACTTCGTTTTTTTAAGTAGGATGCTATGGTTTGGTACTTATCTTCTGATAGCTGCTATTGAGATGAGTCCAATGATGTGTAACAGTAAGGTATTTGAAGATCAATGAAGTTCACAAAGGTTGCATGAACGTCCATTTACAGAAGGTATGTGGAGTGATGACCATTGGTATCAATGCAGTGGTGCAATCTTCTTACAATGGATTGAGTGGTATTCCTTATCACATCGGCACTTACTGAAGCATATGTTGTGACAATTCTCTCTCGCATATCTTCAGGTGTAGTTGGAACATCTTTATAAACAATGTCTTTTACGAATTCCCACAAGAAAAATTCCAGAGGCGTCAAGTTTGGCAAACGAGCCGGCCACGACACATCTCCTCTGCGTCCAATGCAACGATTGGGGAAGTGTCTCTGCAACTCATTTCTAACCATTAGCGAAAAATGTGCTGGACACCCATCGTGTTAATACCACATTCTGTTCCTTGTTGCAAAAGGTATTTCTTCCAATAACAGACCTAATGTTTCTTACAGGAATTTGGTGTACTTCCTACCATTAAGATTTACTTCAATGAAATAGGGGCCTATAATTCTGTGCTCCAGAATCCCACACCATACATTCTCCAACCACAGTTTTTGGTGTGCAACTTGCCGCAGCCACCATGGATTTTCTGTTGCCCAGTTATGCATTTTACGCCAATTAACATTTCTGTGGCTCATGAATGTAGCCTCTTCGGTAAAAAAATCAAATTAATAAATGTGTCATCCCTCTGAATCTGAAGTACTGCACATCACAAGTTGAGTCCATCTGCAGAATTCAATGCGATGCATACAGTCTGTACCAGTTAATTCTTGGTATAGACTGATATGGTAAGATGCAGAACACGAACAACACTACTCTGGCTCATGCCAGGTCCTTTGTGATTTGATGCGAGCTAACACAAGGATCTCAAACCACAGTGGCAAGAGTACCAATTTCCGTTTCCTCGTTAGTAACTTTCCTTTGCCGGATATGTTTCCAATGCATTAAAGATCCAGTTGTTCTCCATTTATCGTACACATATTTAAATGTACGACGTGTAGGGTGAGTATGTTGAGGATATCTTTCAGCATATAAGACTCTAACTCGCACTGAATTTCGTTGGCATTCGCTGTAAATGAGAAGAATATCGATTTGTTCATCGAAGGAATAGATCATTCACATTCGCCTGACTCGACGTTCCTATTAGTGTTGTATTGCGAAACCGTCGAATAGTGTTTACGTATCAATGGCAGGTTAGATGGATACGCCGTATTCGGCGAATATTTACTATTTGCGCGATATACGAGAGAGAATTGTCAGAGCATGTGTTTCGATAAGTGCTGAAGTGATAAGGAATACCACTTGATCCACGATAAGAAGATTGTAGCACTGCATTGATACCAATAGTCATCTCTTCGAACAGCTTCTGTGAATGTACGTTCATGCCACCTTTGTGACCTTCATTGAACTTCAAAGACCTTACTTTTACACGTCATTGTATTTGTCTCGATAGTAGCTATCAGAAGATAAGCACCAAAATATAGCATCCCATTTTAAAAAAAAAAAAAACAAAGAGGACCCTCATATCTCTCGAGAGACCCCACCTAGCAACAAAAAACCAAAGTCATGTTATGGCCCCCGTTGTCCCATGCAACTTTTGTCCCACAAACGTTTCAGCTCCTGTCATATTTTTGGAGTTACTCTTAGTGCAATAGTTAGCGACTCATCCTGTATATATATATATTACCGAATTAAAGTTTGTTCTCATAAGCAATGTTATTCCTCAAGTATTGAGGAGAATAATCAGTGTGTTTATCAGATTTAAACCATACCCTAGAGTGTTCTGTAGGAGAGTGGACTGAAGCCCCATATATCACCCTTAATAATGTGAGGGGGGAGGTGGTGTATTCAAGGGATGTGGTGTTAGGACGAAATTGCTATATCACCCTACGCATGAGCAAAACTCCCTAACATCAGACCAGATTTCATAGTGTAAGAGGAATGCCATCAGAGCCATAGAGAAGTCGCTGTATACAGTAATAAGACTGTTAATTCACCATCGGCTAATGATTGGTTGCTTACTCCCACGTACGAAATTCCTGCTTCTCCATGAGCATTTCGTGCATCAGGGCATGAGAGGTACCTCAGTGTATCAGCTATCGAAAATATTCATGTCGGTTTTTCCTAGCCCCATTTCGTAGTGAGACATAGGCGCATCCGCCAAAACTGATACTTCTGCTAATAATAAGCACGATTGACACAGGAAGTTTGATTGAGGGTACCTACTCTTCTGACGTAAAAAAACGTATAAAATTCATCTATATCCTAAGAGACAGCCGTCTCCTGACTTCGTTCTAGTTGGTTCATAAGCAGAGGATATACACTGACGATGCCTTCCTAGGACACCAGGATAGTGCAGAAGGAAGTAGTTTCATCATTTTAAATTTTTTCACGGTAGTGATTGGAGTAGGAAACTTACGGGGTGGTTAATCGTCTGATGTTGGACTAATTATCCTGCATTAGAGTGTTAAGTGCGTTGCATTCCACATGACTAGTACTTCAGAAACCATATGGCTTTAACAATATGGCATTTGTAAGTGCAGAAAAAAATGGTTCAAATGGCTCTGAGCACTATGGGACTTAACATCTGAGGTCATCAGTCCCCTAGAACTTAGAACTACTTAAACCTAACTAACCTAAAGACATCACACACACCCATGCCCGAGGCAGGATTCTAACCTGCGACCATAGCGACATGGGAAAAGATGGACAGTCGTAATTGTAAATTCTGCAGTATGATCAATATGTTGCATTACGTAGATAACAAAATTGCATCGGTATACGACGCTATCTGGTATACATTGGTACATATGGCCAAATGGATGTACTGCACAGTTATCCATGTGAATTTGCAATATAGTATACAATACCTGCAAAGTAATGGAGGTGTGATTTAGCGACGATACAGCAATGGGGGGGCATTCTACAGTGTCTTTGGCTGGCGTAGATATTACGGAACAATTGCTATACATCGATGTATGTGATCAAATGGACGCACTTCACAGTCATCTATTTGCATTTGCTATCTAGCATGTGGTGTATATGACCAAATGGACGTACTGCACACTCATCTATCTGCATTAGAAATCTAGTATATGGTACTTAACAAAGTACTGGAGAGGTGACTGAGCGATGATACAGAAACTGGGAAGCAATCTGCTGTGTCATTGGCTGCCGTTGAAATTACAGAGCAACTGGTGAAAATGCTAAAACTGATCACGATATCAACTGCAGTGCATATTACAGTACATCGTCCTATATCCACGGTGTCTTTCCCATTCCATCCATCCACCGGTATGCTCTTGATTACCACACAATGATTCACTGACAACACTTGGTTGAGACTGACAGAGACTTGGTGGAACACAGGATATCTGCTACTTGTCACTGTGAACCATGGGGTTAAATGTAGAGGTCAGACAAATATTTGGAAGCGTTCCTCAATGCTGCAGACTCATCCTACTTCCACATGCTGCGATGTCCTCCGTATATTTTTATTTCACCGATAAGATAGCGGTACCTTTTTTATTTGTACCACATCGCACGTGTTGTGAACAGCATCATCTGGCGATGGTCATCACTGGAACAGTAATCACTTATATGACTGCAAAATGAGGAAATAATGCTCTTCGAAATGGCACAACGAGATATCTGCTACCCTGCCACTGTGGAAGATGAGATTAACTATGTAGGTCATCCCTTCGGATAGTCCTTGGAAGCGCTCTACAATGATGCCAACTTTTCCAGTTTCCACATGTTGCGATGCTTTCTACATTGTTGTCAATGGAAACTCCGCCTCTTTGTTTTATTTCTACCAACATGTGTCTTGCGGGAGCTGCAGAGTTTCCACCATGTGATGTTTAGCGTTCGATGGGAGCCAGTGGATTGAAACGTGTTAATGTCAGTTTAGTACCTGAAATAGACCTCAAAGTCATGGTAGAAAAACGAAGCGTGTCATGGTGTACAAAGCTGTATTCGTACACTGCTTAAATGCATTACAGGCAACAACAAAAAAAACAATGTATTAACTGCTGATGTAGGAACCATGCAGGAACCCTGTCATGTGATTGTTTGGATATGGTTTTCCTCAAGTACAGTCAACAAAACTTTATGCACGTCTGTGCAAGCGATTTCGACCACTGGCCACCTGCTCAAGTGGAGTGATTCATATATATTTAATATGCTTGATGTCAACATGCAGACAGTATTTGTTTTTACATATATCGGAAGAGCGAGAAACAGTAAAATTTTATAGGGGTTTCTATTACAAAGAAAGGTATAAGTGATAAAGTTGAGATGCAGGCGATTGTCTCAAAACCATACCGATTTTGCTCACAAAACTAACAGAAATAGGCTGTGTCTGTTCTTGTGGAATAATGACTGTTTGTATTAAATAAAATTTTCACGCAGCAGTTGAGCGTGCGCTGTTATGAAACTTCTTGACAGGTTAAAACTGTGTGCCAGACCGAGACTCAAACTCGAGACCTTTCCCTTTCGCAGGCAAGTGCTCTTACCATCTGAGCTACCCATGCACGACGCACAACCCCTCCACACAGCTGTACTTCCGCCAGTACCTCGTCTCCTACCTTCCAAACTTCACAGAAGCTCTCAGGTTCGCAGGAGAGCCTATGTGAAGTTTGGAAGGTAGGAGACGAAATACTGGTGGAAGTAAAGCTGTGAGGAGCCGTCGTGAGTCATTTTTGGGTAGCGCAGATGGACGCCGGCACGGTAGCTCAGCGTGTCTGGTCACAGAGGCGCTGCCAACTGTAATAAAAAAAGTGAGTAGAGGAATCAACTATCAACTGTAACGGGTGCCATGTGACGTCCGCCCAGACCAAACGCAACAAACAATACCGAACAAAATGAATAAAAAAGAAATTGTAGAGCACTTGCCTGCGAAAGGCAGAGGTCCCAAGTTCGAGTCTCGATCCGGCTCAGAGTTTTAGTCTGCCAGGAAGTTTCACTATTTTTACTATTATCATCAAGATTGCGTGTTTAAAAACAAGTGTTACAGCACGTCCTATGTTATGCCAAACTTCATAACCTATAATTATAAAGTAGACACCACATGAATTATAAGTCATTGGTGAACCTAGAAGTGATAGTGTTTTTCTCAACATGAGAGTAGACTGCGTGAAACAGGCTGTGATGATCTAATTGCCTACAAAACTATAACTCAAGAATGTGCTGCTACTGTGAATGATTGTCTTCCGTGTGATAGGAACTTTACAGTCAGGTCGTTAAAGGGGAGTTCTGGAAAAAAAGTATCAAGTGTGAACATGCTGACAGTATTGGTTTGCGATGTATCAGAAGAGCTCACAGTAAAATCTTATAGGGGGTTCTATCACAGAGCCGGCCGGAGTGGCCGTGCGGTTCTAGGCGCTACAGTCTGGAGCGGAGCGACCGCTACGGTCGCAAGTTCGAATCCTGCCTCGGGCATGGATGTGTGTGATGTCCTTAGGTTAGTTAGGTTTAATTAGTTCTAAGTTCTAGGCGACTGATGACTTCAGAAGTTAAGTCGCATAGTGCTCAGTGCCATTTGAACCATTTTTTCTATCACAGAACAGACTCTCACGATTTGTTTCCTAAACGCCAGTGTTATATAGCATTGAATTGGTAAAACGGGACCTGCCATAGTGTACAAAGCAGCAATGTCCTCTTGTTTTATAGCTTGTAATACACACATGCATGACAGTTTATTTACAGGCACTGATTTGAAAGCGAGAGGCGCTCTCAGGTAGTGTAATTTATCTATCAAGTTGAAAGAAATTGCTTAACGTAGTTGTTTTTTCTTCGGAGTTTAAATTCTTGGCTTGTTTTACTCCGGTGATGGTTTCGAAATAACGAGGACGTTTTGCGGTGATCCATAGTTTTCACAGCAAATTAGTGGAAGATTTTTTCCCAATTTTATACAGGTTGTACATGTATAGGTTCAAATGGCTCTGAACACTATGGGACTTAATATCTTAGGTCATTGGTCCCCTAGAACATAGAACTACTTAAACCTAACTACCCTAAGGACATCACACACATCCATGCATCCATGCCCGAGGCTGGATTCGAACCTGTGACCGTAGCGTGTACATGTATAGGCCTCTGCAGTGTGGTCATCTGTAATAGGTGGCGGTGCTGTATTTTTTCTTCCTCCTCATTGGATATTGCAAATTAATGAAATCCACAGTGTAGTCTGCAGCCAAACGTAAAAACTATACCGTTTTCGCAAGAGAACATTCATTATCGTAGAGATTGTGTTTTGCATTTTAATAAATGCTCGCTCATAGGAGGTGCGTTGATGTTAAATACAATTGTCACAGTGAATATCTTTCACATTCAGAGCAGTTGGCGCTTGTAGTAGTAGTGTGTGGGACATTCTACTGTGTGTATGTGTGTGTGGTCGCTGGAGGCAGCTGTATGTTGAACATGGGGCAGCGTGTGGGGCAGGTTGGTGGCGCTACGTTTTAGACCAGGGCTTCACAACATACGTGCTCGCAGAGCAAGCTGTGAGCAGCAAGGCGCGAGCACGGAGCAGCGCGAGCACGCTACCCCCACTACCGGACCAGAGCGGAGAGTGGGGAAAGTCACGTGGGGCACACAACAGCTGCCGCCAGTCAATGTAAATCCGCGGCCACCCGCAGGGATATCACTCACGAATTATTACTGCGACAAATGAAACAAATAAAGGAGAATGTACACATGCCACATAATTTTATTAGCTTAGTGTATGCCTCTACATTCGCATTAATTTGTGAACTGTTACACAAAAAAAGGTGTCACTGAAGTGTGGGATTCTCGGTTATCTTGTACTTTTTGCCCTTTACAATTGCGTCTATGGTCGGAGTAACTGTTCTTGTGCATTTTAGGCGCAGCGTGCAGTTTAAATTTCGATCAGACAATGCGTTTCTCAGGTGCGTCTTGTTACATTTCATTGCAGAGAACAGTTGTTCACAAACATACGTGGAACCGAACATTGATGTTATTGTTGCCGCCAGTTTGTGCAAACGAGGAAATCTATCCTGAGGGAAGTGTCTGTAGAATTCCAAAATGTTTTTCTTCTTCTGAAATTTGTCTCTGTATTCTCTGTCACACTGCAAGTCAATAATTTCTTGCTGCAGCTCAGGACGAATCTCTTCAATATTCGCTGAATATGGAGAGGAGAACAGATCAGAATCACTTTCTAGTGCTGTCAGATCTTGAAAGCATTGATCAAATTGTTCCTTAAGGGCAACTAAACTATGTGAATAACGTTCACAGTCTTTGTGAACATCTTGCATGGATGATAATTTAGGAAAATGAGCTAGGTTTCCTGTTTCCAGCTGACTCACCCAAAGTGTCAATTTCATTTTAAAAGGTCGTATTCGATCTATGGAATGAGCAATTAGCAGATCTTTACCTTGTAGTGAAATGTTCAAAGCGTTCAGATGGCTAGTTAAATCTACTAAGAACGCGAGATCACATTTAAACGTGCGCGCGCATTTCCCCTCCCTCCCCCCCTCCCTACTCAGCGACCTTGCACCTGCTCGCGAGCACATACCTGAGCAGACGCGAGTACTCGCGCTCAAAACCGGCCAGTTGTTAAGCCCTGTTTTAGACGAACAAACAAGGTGCACTTCTGGCGGTTCTAAATTATCTCCTATTTTTTAGTTGGCTTTACTTGCTTTTGTGTTTGCGAAGGGCCAGTGCTTGGACTATCGCCTGAAGGCAGGCTGGGTGCTGCTCGTCTGATGGCGGAAAAGTGCTATGCTGCAGAGAAGCTACGTGGTGTGCAGTAGCAGTTGCCTGTTCCCCAAACAGCAGACATTTGAAAATGCGATATGCAGAGTTCTCCAGAATTTCGTTGTTGTTCCAAGGCTGTCCAGTCATTTCGAGAAATACGTTTAACAAACTGCATTAAGTATCCTGTTCTTGTCTTTTGTCTATGTGCGACTGATTTCCGGAGACTGGAGACAGTACACCAGTGTCAACAGAAGGATCTCTTTGTGGACCATCAGCGACAAGATAGAACTGGCCTCTATCCTTACCTACGGTGAGGAGAGGGAGGGATGATGGGTGGTAGGAGGGGCGGTAAGACCGCCTCTAAGGCGGGCCGCAAGATGAGACGCAGGCCCGTGAGGTGACGCAGGGTGCTCACGCCAAATTCCTCGCGGCAGCGTGAGTCACGGCGATAATCATCGCAAGTTGGATAGCAGTTTCAATACACTGTTTGCTGAGGAACTTTGGCTCTGGCAGAGATGGCGACTACTTCTGCTATGTTAATAGATATAAGTTCAGAATCGGATTCCGATTCTGAGTTTGAGTTCGAAACGGTGTGTTACATCGCATTGATGAAACAAAAAGCAGAAAGAGTGCGTACATGAAAAGAAGACTAAGTCATGGGGAAATCGCTTTAACTAAGGAATTTGCTACAGATTTTTAACAATGTCAATGTAGAATGTTAAAAACGAATTACAATTCAACTTACCATTTCGTATGTCCGTTTCCTTGGCCACTTCCTCCCACTTCTCAGCTTTCAGCTTCGTTTTTAAGTAATCTTCATGGCTTGTATCATACAGAACTTCGCGAACACATATGGCTTCAATTAGCTTTTCCTCCATTTCGAACTACCAACAGCCAGAACCACCGTGAGCCTCGCAGTAAACTGCGTACAGGAGACTGCAGTCCGCAGGGTCACCAAGCGCAGGAACTGCGTCACGTCACACTGCGCTCTAACGTCTCCAGGACCATTCAGTTGTGTGGTTCGCGAAAACTCACCGTGAGTCACCCTGCGTCACCTCATGGACCTGCGTCTCATCTTGCGGCCGGCCTAACTACCAACAGCCAGAACCACCGTGAGCCTCGCAGTAAACTGCGTACAGGAGACTGCAGTCCACAGGGTCACCAAGCGCAGGAACTGCGTCACGTCACGCTGCGCTCTAACGTCTCCAGGACCATTCAGTTGTGTGGTTCGCGAAAACTCACCGTGAGTCACCCTGCGTCACCTCATGGACCTGCGTCTCATCTTGCGGCCAGCCTAACTACCAACAGCCAGAACCACCGTGAGCCTCGCAGTAAACTACGTACAGGAGACTGCGGTCCGCAGGGTCACCAAGCGTAGGAACTGCGTCACGTCACGTTGCGCTCTAACGTGTGCAGGACCATTCAGTTGTGTGGTTCGCAAAAACTCACCATGAGTCACCCTGCGTCACCTCACTGACCTGCGTCTCATCTTGCGGCCAGCCTAACTACCAACAGCCAGAACCACCGTGAGCCTCGCAGTAAACTACGTACAGGAGGCTGCGGTCCGCAGGGTCACCAAGCGCAGGAACTGCGTCACGTCACGCTGCGCTCTAACGTGTGCAGGACCATTCAGTTGCGTGGTTCGCAAAAACTCACCATGAGTCACCCTGCGTCACCTCACTGACCTGCGTCTCATCTTGCGGCCAGCCTAACTACCAACAGCCAGAACCACCGTGAGCCTCGCAGTAAACTACGTACAGGAGACTGCGGTCCGCAGGGTCACCAAGTGCAGGAACTGCGTCACGTCACGCTGCGCTCTAACCTGTGCAGGACCATTCAGTTGTGTAGTTCGCAAAAACTCACCATGAGTCACCCTGCGTCACCTCACGGACCTGCGTCTCATCTTGCGGCCAGCCTAACTACCAACAGCCAGAACCACCGTGAGCCTCGCAGTAAACTACGTACAGGAGACTGCGGTCCGCAGGGTCACCAAGTGCAGGAACTGCGTCACGTCACGCTGCGCTCTAACGTGTGCAGGACCATTCAGTTGTGTGGTTCGCAAAAACTCACCATGAGTCACCCTGCGTCACCTCACGGACCTACGTCTCATCTTGCGGCCCGCCTAAGATGGTTACTTCATGAACGCCCATCAAAGAAGACACAGCTGCAGTTGCCGCAGCTTACTCCTGATGTAATCTTTTGGTTTGACAATTTTCCCCAGTACATGTGTTGCGTTATGACCTCTTGTTTACGAGAGCTGTATTTATTTTCACGACAATTTCGATGTGCAATTAGAACAGCGAAGCATTTTCCATCAGTTGTGGTAACATGTATTGACTTCAATTACCTGGCTGCAGTGTGATTGTCGAGCAGGCGTCTGTAGTGAACTCTGATGTCAAACAGCGATAGAGAAAGTCCTGAACTGTACGCTTACAGGTAATACAATTATTAAACTCGTCTCTGTCCAACACCAGCGTCTCTTCAGATGAACGTCTTTCCCACCAAAGAAATAAAAATAGTGCCTTCCACTCCATTCTTCTTCCTCTCAGCTTGTAGGTGAAGGGCAAAGTTTGAATACGTCTGTCACTAGTTTCGAGAGATATCACGAAATTTTTTCGCAGCAGGATAACACGAGCTGTATGGTATCGTCAGTTTCTGAGTTGTATTTCGATTTTAGGCACTCCTTGCGTAGCGATATGCATATAGTCGTGTAATTGGGAGCGGTATTTGTGATTAATTACGTAATTAGGACAGATCTTTACTTCAGTTTCCCAACCAAAATAAATGAAGTAGACTAACCTAATCTTTTCTCCTGCAGCTGGACATTTTAAATGAGTTGGGTGATGGACTTTTGCTTTCTGTCCAGAAGGACCAGGGTTCATGCCCTGGAAAGTTCAACGCCATTTTTATCTCCTCGCCAATTCCCAGGTAGGTGGGGGATGGGGACAGGTAGGATTGGGAAAGTGAGAGGACAGGGACCCACGTGTAGGCTGAGGAAAACACATGATGTCAGCCAGAGATGAGAGTGTGGGTGATTGTGAGTGAGGTGTGAGGGTAATTCATTGACCAATTTAATTAATTTACATATTAATTCAATATCAATTTTATATCAAAATTACTGACGTGCAGCCCTTGCCCTGCTCCTGAGTGAAACCCAGATTGCTTTTTTCTACCATGATATACTGAGAACTATGGATGAAGGGCAACAGACAGATCCAATATTTCTAGATTTCCAAGAAGCACTCAACACGGTAACACACTGCAGACTGTTGATGGAGCTATATGCATACAGAATAGGCTCCCAGATTGGTGACTGGCTGGAAGAATTCTTACGTAATGGAACCCAGTATGTTGTCCTCGAAGGTGAGTGTTCATCAGAGACAGCGGTAACATCAGGAATGCCCCAGGGAAGTCTGATAGGGCCATTGCTATTTTCTATACACATAAATGATTTGGATAACAGGGTGGCCAGCAATCTGCAGTTGTTTGCTGATGGTGAGTAGTGGGGCAACAGGACAGAGCCCCAAAGTACCATTATACAAGATGGTGGCCATCAAACCCAGGGAGGACACGGCCCCAAAGTACCATTATCCTAGATGACGACTATGACGTCAGCTGATGATGGAAGTACCATTATCCAAAATGGCTACTGTGAGGACAGTTGATGATGCAAGTACCGTTATCCAAAATGGCGGCTTTTGGCGGGAAGATAGGACTATTTGGCTACATCTATTAACCTAAGAAAGTGCCACGTGCCCCCTGGCAGCAAGTTTGGATTTTGGAGAGAAGATAGCTCAATTCGGCTACCACTACTAACCTAAGAAAATGGCGGGAAAGAAAGGGTACTTGAGCTATCTTCACTAACCTAAGTCACCCAACAGTCACCTCTTCCTAGGAACTGGTGGGAAGTTTGAATTTTGGCAGGGGAAGAGAGGGCACCTCCACTTACCTAGGAACTGGACATGGGTCCTTATTTAAACAATTGGAACCAGTACCACCATCAAATGTGTTCACCATCCTCTTGGAAAATGGGCATTAATTTTGCTCTAAGAGCTTACTCCAGCAGCTGAGCGCCCCCCACTAGATGCTGCTCATTCAGTTCGAATATAATTTTTATAAATTTGTTTAAATTACCTTAAATTTCTCTAAATTTGTTTAAATTTGTCTAAATTTGATTAAATTTGCTTAAATTTATTGTCTATCTACATCATTAGTTTCGTCTTGCCGCCACGAGAGGCAGAGATATAGGTGGTCCGTATTTTAATAGCTGTATTACGTGCACTCATTCAGTTCTAGATATAAGTCTTTATTTAAACAATTAAAGGCACTACCGCCATCAAGTGCGTTCGCCATCCTCTTGGAAAATGAACGTTAATTTTGCTGAGGGGGATTAGTATTGTGTCACCCCCACTACAGGCTGCTCATTCAATTCGAGTACAATTTGTTTAAATTTGTTATCTACCTACAGCATTAGTGTCGTATTACCGCCACAAGAGGTTGAGATATCGATAGCAGCATTACATGCACTGTAAAGTGCTGCAGTCATGGACTGTGCGGTTGATCCCGGCGGATGTGCGACTCCTCCCTCGGGCATGGGTGTGTGTGTTTGTCCTTAGGATAATTTAGGTTAAGTAGTGTGTAAGCTTATGGACTGATGACCTTAGCAGTTAAGTCCCTTAATATTTCACACACATTTGAACATTTTGAGATCCACTACAACCACCAAGTGTGCTCACCATCCTCTTTGAGAATATTCACGAATTTTGCTCTAACAGCTTACTCCTGCAGCTAAGGGGCGTTAGTATCGTGTTGCCCCCACAATAGCCTGCTCATGATGTCATTCAATTCGAATATAATTTGTGTAAATTTCTAAATTTTATAAATTTCTTCAAATTTGTTATCTACCCACAGCAATAGCGGCTTAGTTGGACGTTACCACCACCACAATAGGCTTAGATATATGTTGTCAGTGTGCAATTAGCGAGATGTTGGTACCAGACAGGGTGGGTTTTAGTATCTGTATTACATGCGCCCACTCAGCTGAGGAATGGAAACGAGCATTAATGCCTGAACATATGATCAGGAAGAATACGGTCCTGCAAATAAATGCTTTGCACTAATGATGCATTACACAATCCATTGAATCATTTTTCTTTGCATGAGTTGTCTGTCATTTCTAAAAGCTATGTATAAGCTCCCACCATACAAGAGACAACTGCCTTCGATCCACCAGACCAAAGAACTGACCTAGTTCACTGAAAGTCTCCCCCAGCAGTCTGGAGGGAAAATACTGGTCGGAAATGGAATCAGCCTGTTCTGGGCTGCTGGGGAGGGGGATGATGTACTTTATTTATTTCTTTTACAATTTATTTAAGTACGGATCTCACCTAGTTTATTTATCATGCTAATACAAAACACTCACACTACCTGCGGTCTGAAGTTGGAAAAATGATGTCAAAGAAGGGGTCAGCCTGTTCTGGGATGCTGGAGAGTCGAACGAGTTTACTTTATTTATTTGTTCCACAGTTATTTAGCCACGGATTTCACCTAATTTATTTATTACAGTAATGAAAAACACTCACCCTTAGGTGCTTTGAGTCGTAATATACAGTTTACAGACGTGAAAAGAGACGCAAACAACTCCTAAATTACCCAAATAATCCACTACACACCATATATACGTTCAAACTACTCCTAGATTCCCGGAATAATGCATACAAACACCCAAAAATAATTCAGTGCACAAACTCTCAGTTCATGTAAAGAAATGTAACTAATCAGCGATCCGAATCCTGATTCTACTGGATGGAAAGATCAAATACACCCCCCCCCCCCAAAAAAAAAAAAAAACATGTAAACTGTCCACATGCGGGAGAGGAAGGTTAGGTTAGTGTACTTTATTTATTTTGCTCGGCACACTGACTCAATTATCTATCCCAATTACTTAATTAATCACAAAGATCGGTCTTAAATTCACAACTATATGCACAGCGCTGCACAAGAACTGCTTAAAATCGCAAAAAAATGACAACTAATCTTATCTTCTTGGTGGGAAAACAATTATACCACCCGGAATTTAAATTTTGGAGGCAGGATAGGTCAATTGGGCTACCTCTAGACGTCACACGGTGTAAAGCAATTTGTCACTGTTGTTGCCATATCACACTACACATACACTGGATGATTTTGCATAAAAATTCAGTTACAAGGTAACCATTAACGATGTAATCTGCAACCGACCAGAAATAGACCGTTACACTTCACGTCTCGTGAATGGATGGAGCACTCACCCATCCAAGTGCACAAGATTTCTCAAGATGCGCCCATGTCGAGGAGGTTAGCGCTCCTTATCGATGTATAGTAACAGATTTGAAAGTGTTTTTATGTAATATCAGACGGTTAAGAAAAACAAGAAATGCATGATTTTTATGCGCGATGGAGTTCTAAGCATTTTCACGTAAATCAACCAAGCTATCAATTTTAAACTATTATTCCAAATTCTACGGTCAGTACCTGGAAGGTATTGGTAAGAGTGAACATAAACACATCCACTCCTAATGCTAAAACGTTCCGCACTTAAAACGGGCTATAGTGTTAGATCGGTTAAGTTTCCGACCTGTCAGTCATATGGAATGTAGCGCTGTTAGTATTCCAATGCAAGAAACATAATTCAAGCGCATGACATACATCCTTCTTCCTGGTTTCTCTACGATAAACTATGTTATCAAACTGAAAAACGAAAAACCTATTTTCTTAAAACATTATCTCTGCGTGATACGAACACAATATAGCTTTCCAGGGAAACAGATAAACGCATAGCAGTAGCACCCAACATGTGAAAATTACAAGTCATTCCACTACTATCTCTGTAAACAGCACATCTGTCAGGCAAATGTATACACGGGGATTGCAGTGCCTCACAAGCACCTATCGCTAACTTAGTTATGGAGCTGAAGTCTCCATTTTACACCCGAATGCAACAGGGGGATGGAGTACATGGCATAAATCATAGTTCATTTAGAGGAATGTGTCACGTGTCATCACACACGAGATGGAAATCCTCTGATGAACTACAGGTTTACCGTTAACTAAGTCAAGTATACAGCGCTTTAAATCATATACAGAACAAGTGGCTGTATATGAGTCGAACGAGGGCTATGCCACGCGACTGCAAATGCATGTAAGTTTAGAGGCGGATGGTTCTCTGTCTTCCTGAAAAGTGTCAAATACAGTAGTCAACTCGCGTGTACCATTGATACCTCAACAGACATATAGTATAATGCTGCCTCAACGGACAAAATATTGACTGCTTCCCTGATTCACTTCGCTTCCATATCGACGTTTTCTCAGATTCCTCTTGCTACCACATACTTGTTCCCATGTACAAAATGTTCTTCACCAACCAGAAGATACGCAAGTACTTGCTCAATTTCCCCACATTTCGGTGTATATTCGCTCAATTTATACCTATCCCGCCATCATTTTTCGCAATTCTATCTATTTTATGTCAGCTGTATCCATGCGATCATGACATAACCTCTCTATCTTTTTCTAAAATTGCTTTTAAATGTAGCACAGCTGCCAACACCTAGCCCAAATGGAGTGATTGGGGTGCTTAGTATAGCACTGTACTCGATTGTATCCAGTCACCTCGACATTTGGAGAGTGTTTGCTCTGTTTTTTGTATGTGTGTATATGCATGTGTGGCAGATGGCTCCCAGGACCCACTCCCCCCTGCAGGTGGACCACACTTCGAACATAAGAGTACGTGTTCGGATGTAACGCGTGACTGGTCCACCTGTGAGCCCTATCTCAGATGTGACACGTGGTCTACTTCTGGTAGGTTGCAGATTAAACCAGTAACAGTGCTGCAGGGCGGGTTGGTCAATAACAGTGTGAGGGCTTGTCTTTCAGTCTCTACTTTTACTCTAAGACTGCAGAATGCTCTGTGACTCCCATCAACACAGAGATAGATCGTAAATTATGCACTATGTTCTAGGTGTTAGAAATAAGTTGAGCACTGTCTGATATTCTTTGATGATGTATGTGTTTGAGAATTAACAATGAATGGATGTACTGCACAGTCATCTATCCACATTCATAAAGTGGAGAAGGTGTGGTTTAGCTATGATACTGAAATTCGCGAACATGCTGTCACATCATTGGTTGGTGTTGAAATTACTGTAAAATTGGTAAAATTGTTCAAATGGTTCAAATGGCTCTGAGCACTATGGGACTTAACATCGGAGGTCATCAGTCCCCTAGAACTTAGAACTACTTAAACCTAACTAACCTAGGGACATCACACACATCCATGCCCGAGGAAGGATTCGAACCTGCGACCGTAGCAGTCGCGCGGTTCCGGACTGACGCGCCTAGAACCGCTTGGCCACCGCGGCCGGCTAAAATTGTTCAAACTATCAACCGTAATGCTTATTATTTCAGTACATCGGCAGTCTCTTTTCCGTCCACTCGCACGCTGTTGGTTGCCACATAATGATTGACTGACAACGCTTGTTTGAGTTGGAGAAAGAGTTTTGTGGAGGGGTAACACCTTCAGGGGATGCTAGCACCGAAACAATGATTGCATACATGACTACAATATGAGGAATCAGTCTAAACGGAACGCAGAGCCATCAGCTATTCCGTGAGAGTTGAATTTAAACGTAGATCTCATGAATCACATTCGAACTGTAGTTAGGAAACCCACACCAACGCGGGAAAACTCTTCCAGTTTCCTTACCTTGTAACTGAATTTTTATGCAAAATCATCCAGTGTGTGTGTGGTGTGTTATGGTGACAACAGTAACAAACTGATTTACACTGTGCGACGTCTAGAGGTAGCCCAATTGACCTATTTGTCTCAAAAATTCAAACTTCCCGCAAAGGGATGCTTGGCAGGGAGGCGTGGCACTACACGCGTGATCTTTGGTAGCAGTACCCGCGTCATCAGCTGACGTCAATCGAGTCACCGTGCTACGTCTACAGTGTGTAAACTTTTAGATGGCAGACCTCTCCCCCCTAGTTCTGAATCGGTAGAAGTCGGTAAACCTCGGGAGGCTTCGGAAGGCACGCAGTTTCGACTGCTGCCAACATTACGTAGCTGACTGTGTTGTACAAGGTAGCCATTGTCGTCTGCTTCGTTACTGTTTCGCGCTGTACTGTTCTGCGTGTTTTCATTGTGCTGTTGTGTTAAACATTATCGAAATGAGTGAAGAGGCAGTTGCTGGCCCATCTCGGGAGTCGCCAACAACCCCTACCGGTAGGCCTACGCTTAGAAGGAAACCAGTATTACGTAGCGATGCTCGCAAAATTATATTGCGTGTGATTGAATGCTGCGAAAGGGAAAGGGAGCAGAAAAAATTGCTTCATCCCATTTACACATCTTCAGTGAGAGCTGCTACATACACAGGACAAAGCATGCGTAGCATTGGGAAGATTCAAACAGTTTTCCAAGAATCATCCTGGCGTATCTCCACAAACGCCTGGCAAGAAAAGGTGAGTTTACATTTCAGATATTTTGTTCGCGATCACTTTGAAGGAGCCCCCTATTTCGTCCGAATTACCTTATATTTCATTTCTCCTTGCAACCGTATTGCTTTGTATGGAAACACCACTGGTTACTGTATTATTTCGAAACACATTCACATTACAGTACATTTCGAAATGGTTTGTGAACGCATAGTAGACAAACATACATACATTCATTTTTATATATACAGATTTTAATGTACATGACGATTTCAGTTTCGTTTATGAACAACATTTAAAGCGAGTTTTACTTCCAAGCCTTTCGTCTGCTTTCGTGTAAGCATGACGAGCAATTTGTAGTGCCAGCACTGCAACTGGTAGGCGTGCCTTGTCCCCCCCCCTCCCCCAACGGCTCCTCTCCACTCGCCAGCCAATGCTTGCTTCCTCCTCTCCCGCACTTCCCTCACAACTCTGCCGTCTTACGGTTAACACACTGTAGTTTTCTGCGAGAGAACGTCGATAAGAGTGTGTTAATGTCAGTTTAGAGCCCGACACAGACCTTGAAGTCGTGGCGGAAAAAAAAATTTTGGCAGTGTACAAAGCGTGTTAGAGCAGAAAAATAAACAATGTTTCAAACAACGAGACAGTGTCACAGGGAGCGTCTCTTGCTACATGCAGTATAGTCCTCGGGATGCAGTCACCCTCCTACAGTACTGGTGATGAAACTCGGGTATGCAGTTGATCAAAACGAGTATATCTAATAGGATGGCGACATGTGCTCGATGCCTGCAATGCATGCGGTATTTTGTTGTCGATATATGGTAGGAGAGAGATGCAGGGAAAATTTTATCAATTTCTCTGTCGGATGAAGTTAGTGGTGATTGTATATTTGGTAATTTTTCTGTGTTGGATGGTAGAGAATAACGGAGATGGATGTGAATGGACGTGAATTTGTAGTACTTGTGTGTAGTTTGGGGGTGCACCACAGAACGGTAGAAAAAATCATTGTCCTTCTAGCAGTTCCCATTTCCATCGAATGGTCAAAACACCGTCCTGTTGCAGCTTGGTCTGTTGCAGAAGGCGGTAGATATATTTTCCCCCGACACCTACTCAGTTCTGACGTAAATTGAAACGATCACATGCATAAACCTAGAGAAATGGAAGCAGTTGTAAGATGGATGGGGGCTAAGTAAAACAAAGATGGAATTTTAGTGTAGGAGATCAGCTCATGAACCATGGACCATGCCATTGGTGGGGAGGCTTGCGTGCCTTAACGATACAGATAGCCGTACCTTAGGTGCAACCACAACAGAGGGGTATCTGTTGAAAGGCCAGACAAACGTGTGGTTCCTGAAGAGGGGCAGCAGCCTTTTCAGTAGTTGCAAGGGCAACAGTCTGGATGATTGACTGATCAGGCCTCGTAACACTAACCAAAACGGCCATGCTGTGCTGGTACTGCGAATGGCTGAAAGCAAGGGGAAACTACAGCCATAATTTTTCCTGAGGGCATGCAGCTTTACTGTATGATTAAGTGATGATGACGTCCTCTTTGGTAAAATATTCCGGAGGTGAAATAGTCACCCATTCGGATCTCCGGGAGGGGACTACTCAAGAGGACGTCGTTATCAGGAGAAAGAAAACTGGCGTTCTACGGATCGGAGCATGGAATGTCAGATCCCTTAATCGGGCAGATAGGTTAGAAAATTTAAAAAGGGAAATGTAGAGGTTAAAGTTAGATATAGTGGGAATTAGTGAAGTTCGGTGGCAGGAGGAACAAGACTTTTGGTCAGGTGAATACGTGGTTATAAGTACAAAATCAAATAGGGGGAATGCAGGAGTGGCTTTAATAATGAATAGGAAAATAGGAGTGCGGGTAAGCTACTACAAACAGCATAGTGAACGCATTATTGTGCCCAAGATAGATACGAAGCCCACACTTACTACAGTAGTACAAGTTTATATGCCAACTAGCTCTGCAGATGATGAAGAAATTCATGAAATTTATGATGAGATAAAAGAAATTATTCTGGTAGTGAAGGGAGACGAAAATTAAATAGTCATGGGTGACTGGAAGCGACAGTAGGAAAAGGAAAAGAAGGAAACGTAGTAGGTGAATATGGATTGGGGCTAAGAAATGAAAGAGGAAGCCACCTGGTAGAATTTTGCACAGAGCATAACTTAACCATAGTTAACACTTGGTTCAAGAATCATGAAAGAAGGTTGTATACATGGAAGAACCCTGGAGATACCAAAAGGTTTCAGACAGATTATATAATGGTAAGACAGAGATTTATTAACCAGGTTTTAAATTGTAAGACATTTACAGGGGCAGATGTGGACTCTGACCACAAGCTATTGGTTACGAACTGTAGAAAATACAAAAATGCAGTAAATGAAGCAGGCAAGAAGGAATACAAACGTCTCAAAAATGAGATCGACAGGAAGTGCAAAATGGCTACGCAGGGATGGCTAGAGGTCAAATGTAAGGATGTAGAGGCTTATCTCACAAGGGGTAAGATAGATACTGCCTACAGGAAAATCAAAGAGACCTTTGGAGAATAGAGAACCACTTGCATGAATATCAAGAGCTCAGATGGAAACCCAGTTCTAAGCGAAGAAGGGAAAACAGAAAGGTGGAAGGAGTATATAGAGGGTCTCTACAGGGGCGATGTTCTTGAGGACAATATTATGGAAATGGAAGAGGATGTAGATGAAATGGGAGATACGACACTGCATGAAGAGTTCGACAGAGCACTAAGGACCTAATTCGAAACAAGGCCCCGGGAGTAGACAACATTCCATTAGAGCTACTGATAGCCTTGGGAGAGCCAGTCCTGACAAAACTCTACCATCTTCTGAACAAGATGTATGAGACAGGATAAATACCCTCAGACTTCAAGAAGAATATAATAATTCCAATCTCAAAGAAAGCAGGTGTTGACAGATGTGACAATTATCGAACTATCAGTTTAATAAGTCACGGCTGCAAAATACTAGCACGAACTCTTTACAGACAAATGTAAAAACTGGCAGAAGCCGACCTCAGGGAAGATCAGTTTGGATTCCGTAGAAATGTTGGAACATGTGAGGCAATACTGACCCTATGACTTACCTTAGAAAATGGATTAAGAAAAGGCAAACCTACGTTTCTATCATTTGTAGACTTAGAAAAAGGTTTTGACAATGTTGACTGGAATCCTCTCTTTCAAATTCTGAAGATGTCAGTGCTAAAATACAGGGAGCGAAAGGCTATTTACAATTTGCACGGAAAGCAGATGGCAGTTATAAGAGTCAAGGGACATGAAAGGGAAGCAATGGTTAGGAAGGGAGTGAGACAGGTTTGTAGCCTATCCCTGATGTTATTCAATCCGTATATTGAGTAAGCAGTAAAGGAAACAAAAGAAAATTTTGGAGTAGGAATTAAAATCCATGGAGAAGAAATAAAAACTTTGAGGTTTGCCGATGACATTGTAATTCTGTCAGAGATAGCAAAGGACCTGGAAGAGCAGCTGAACGGAATGCACAGTGTCTTGAAAGGAGGATATAAGATGAACATCAACAAAAGCAAAACGAGGATAATGGAATGTAGTCAAATTAAACTGGGTGATGCTGACGGTATTAGATAAGGAAATGAGACGCTTAAAGTAGTATATGAGTTTTGCTATTTGGGGAACAAAATAACTGATGATGGTCGAAGTAGAGAGGATATAAAATATAGACTGGCAATGGCAAGGAAAGCGTTTCTGAAGAAGAGAAATTTGTTAACATCTAGTGTTGATTTAAGTGTCAGGAAGCCGTTTCTGAAAGTATTTGTATGGAGTGTAGCCATGTATGGAAGTGAAACATGGACGATAAATGGTTTGGACAAGAAGAGAATAGAAGCTTTCGAAATGTGGTGCTACAGAAGAATGCTGAAGATTAGATGGGTAGATCACATAACTAATGAGGAGGTATTGAATAGAATTGGGGAGAAGAGGAGTTTGTGGCACAACTTGACTAGAAGAAGGGATCGGTTGGTAGGACACGTTCTGGGGCATCAAGGGATCACCAATTTAGTACTGGAGGGCAGGGTGGAGGGTAAAAATCGTAGAGGGAGACCAAGAGATGAATACACTAAGCAGATTCAGAAGGATGTAGGCTGCAGTAGGTACTGCACAGGATAGAGTAGCATGGAGAGCTGCATCAAACCAGTCTCAGGACTGAAGACTACATCAACAACAACAACAGATCAGCTCAAGAAAGGTGACACATTTCGACTTATGAGAGTGCTACAAATATGATTCATTAGTGGTTGTAATATATAAAGGACTTCTCCTACGCAGGTATATGCTTGAATGGGAGGACTTGATTCCAAATCCTAGAATGGACATAAAGAAATTATACTGATTTTGCTCATTAAACTGGTATCTGTCTATTTTTGTGGAGAGAGGACATTTATTAATGTGTAAAATGTTTATAATAGTTGCTTTATTATAGGGGTCGAGATGATGTTAAGTAAATAATCGAGTGCAGAACGGCGGACGAGTCCCCTGCCGGAGTGTCCTATGTGACGTCAAAGAAAGTCTCAGAACGATAGGCGTTGGGCGCGTCGTGGGTATTAGGGCCGGTTTACTTTTAGACAAGCAAATGCATTTGGGGGAAAAGCCGTACTGTTATTGTATTGGCATATTTATTCAGATTGTGGTTGGCCGAGGTGGTCTGTGCGGCTTTCACTTGCTGACTAGCATGGAGCCACACGGGACCATGAGGCAGTCAGTGTAGTAGATCGATGACCTAGTTTGTAATTGTACAGGAGTGAGAACAGAGTCATTTAGGACGGGGATTTGCCCCAGTACTGTGATGTATTTTTTCCTGTCAACTGTGATAGAATGTATATGTGTCAGTTAGGGTGATTTTTAGTAGACACGTGCAGTGAACTCTGACGTCAAACAGGGGTAGACACTATACATTTTATTTAAACTCATCTCTGTCCAACAACAGGATCTAGTCAGGTGATTGTTTTGCCCCCTAGCTTGTAGGTGTAGGGTAGAATTTGAGTGTTTCCGTCGCTGGTTTCGCGTGGTATAATTTTTTTTCCCCATCAGGATCAGAGTAGTTGTAATTTTTTGCGATTTTAAGCGGTTCTTGTGCAGTGCTATGCATATAGTTGTGAAATTAGGACCAATCTTTGTGATTAATTAAGCAATTAGGATGGATAATTCAGTCAGTGTGCCGAGCAAAATAAATAAAATACCCTAACCTAACCTTCCTCTCCCGCATGTGGATAGTTTCCATGTGTTAGGGGGACTGCAGTTAGGCTTTCCATCCAGTAGATTCAGGGTTCAGTTAGCTGATAAGTTGCGTTTCTTTACGTGCACTGAGAGTTTGTGCACTGAATTACTTTTGGTGTTTGTATGCATTATTCCAGCGATCTAGAAGTAGTTTGAACGTATGTATGGTGCAGTGGATTATTTGGGTAATTTAGGAGTTGTCTGCGTCTCTTTCCAGGTCTGTAGACTGTATATTATGACTCAAAGCACCTAAGTGTGAGTGTTTTTCATTAGTGTAATAAATAAATTAGGTGAAATCCATGGCTAAATAAACTGCGGAACAAATAAATAAAGTAAACTCGTTCGTCTCTCCAGCATCCCAGAACAGGCTGATTCCTTTTTTAACATCATTTTTCCAACTTCAGACCGCAGGCAGTGTGAGTGTTTTGTATTAGCGTGATAAATAAACTAGGTGAGATCCGTACTTAAATAAATTGTGAAATAAATAAATAAAGTACACTCATCCCTCTCTCCAGCAGCCCAGAACAGGTTGATTCCACTCCCAGCCCGTATTTTCCCTCCAGACCACTGGGGGAGACTTGCAGCGAACTAGGTCAGTCCTTTGGTCTGGTGGATCGAAGGCAGTTGTCTCTTGTATGGTGGGAGCTTATACATAGCTTTTAGAAATGACAGACAATTCATTCAAAGAAAAATGTTTCAATCGATTGTGTAATTCATCTTTACTGCAAAGCATTTATTTGCAGGACCGTATTCTTCCTGATCATATGTTCAAGCACTAATGCTCGCTTCCATTCCTCACTTGAATGGGCGCATGTAATACCAGCTATTAAAATCCACCCTGTCTGTTTCGCTAATTGCACACTGACAACTGATATCTAAGCCTATTGCGGTGGTGGTAACAACGAACTAAGCTGCTATTGCTGTAGGTAGATAATAAATTTGAAGAAATTTATAAAATTTAAACAAAATATATGCGAATAGAATGACATCATGAGCAGGCTCTAGGGGAGGCAACACGATACTAACGCCCCTCAGCTGCAGAAGTAAGCTGTTAGAGCAAAATTCGTGAATATTCTCAAAGAGGATGGCGGGCACACTTGATGGTTGTAGTGGCTCTAATTGTTTAAATGAAGTCTTATGTCGAGTGCATGTAATACAGCTATCGATATCTCAGCCTCTTGTGGCGGTAATACGACATTAATGCTGTATGGTAGATAACAAATTTAAACAAATTATATTCGAATTGAATGTGCAGCGTGTAGTGGGGGCGACACGATACTAACCCCACCTCAACAAAATTAACGTCCATTTTCCAAGAGGATGGCGAACGCACTTGATGGTGGTAGTGCCTTTAATTGTTTAAATAAAGACTTATATCTAGAACTGAATGAGTGCATGTAATACAGCTATTAAAATACGGACCACCTATATCTCTGCCTCTCGTGGCGGCAAGACGAAACTAATGATGTAGGTAGACAATAAATTTAAGCAAATTTAATCAAATTTAGACAAATTTAAACAAATTTATAGAAATTTAAAGTAATTTAAGGAAATTTAAACAAATTTATAAAAGTTATATTCGAACTGAATGAGCAGCCTCTAGTGGGGGCGACACCATACTAACTCGCCTCAGCTGCTTGAGTAAGCTCTTAGAATAAAATTAACGCCCATTTTCCAAGAGGATGGTGAACACACTTGATGGTGGTACAGTTTCAGGTTGTTTAAATAAAGACTCATGTCCAGTTCCTAGGTTAGTGAAGGTGCCCACTCTTCCCCCGCCAAAATTCAAACTTCTACATATCTACATACATACTCCGCTTGCCACCAAGCGGTGTGTGGCGGAGGGCACAATTCGCGCCAAAGTCATATTTCCCACCCTCTGTTCCACTTGCGGATCACGCGAGGGAAAAACGACTGTCTGAACGCCTCAGTACGAGCTCTTATTTCCCTTATCTTTGAATGATGATCATTACGCGATTTGAAAGTTGGTGGTAATAATATATGCTCTACATCCTCGGTGAAGATTGGTTTTCGGAATTTAGAGCGCAGCCCCTTCCGTTTAGCGCGTCGTCTATCTGTGTGTCTCACTTCAAACTTTCTATGAGATTTGTAACGCTCTCGCGATGGCTAAATGTACCAGTCACGAATCTTGCCGCTCTTCTTTCGACCTTCTCAATCTCTTGAATCAGACCTAACTGGTAAGGGTCCCATACAGACGAACAATACTCTAAGACTGGACGAACTAACATATTGTAAGCTATTTTCTTTGTTGAAGGACTGCATCGCATCAGAATTCTACCAATAAACCGCAATCTAGAGTTCGCTTTACCCGTTATTTGTGTAATCTGATCATTCCGTTTGAGATCATTTCCAGTAGTCATACCCAGATATTTGACTGATGTTACCGCTTCCAAAGACTGATCATTTATTTTGTACTCATACATTAATGGGGATTTCCGCCTTGTTATACGCAATAGATTACACTTATGAATATTGAGAGATAACTACCACTCATTACACCACACATTTATTTTCTGCAAATCCTCATTGATTTGTTCACAACTTTCGTGTGATTTTACTTTCCTGTAGACTACAGCATCATCGGCAAACAGTCTATGGCCGCAGTCAATACCATCAACCAGATCGTTTATATAAATCGTACAAAGCAGAGGACCTATTACGCTGCCCTAGGGCATACCTGAAGTTACTCTTGTTTCTGTTGAAGTTACCCCATTCCGGACGACAACTTGCCACCAGTTCCTAGGAAGAGGTGACTGTTGGGTGACTTAGGTTAGTGGAGATAGCTCAAGTACCCTTTCTTCACCGCCATTTTCTTAGGTTAGTAGTGGTAGCCCAATTGAGCTATCTTCCATCCAAAATTCAAACTTGCCGCCAGGGGGCACGTGGCACTATCTTAGGTTAGTAGACGTAGCCCAATCGTCCTATCTTCCCGACAAAAGCCGCCATTTTGGAAAACGGTACTTGCATTGTCAGCTGACATCACAGCATCCATTTTGGATATGATATTTGCGTCATCATCTGACGTCACGGCAGCCATTTTGGATAACGGTATTTCCATCATAAACTGGCCTCATGGCCGCCGTCTTGAATGACGGTACTGTGGGGCCATGTCCTCCCTTGGGGTGATGGCCGCCATCTTGGATAATGGTACTATGGGGCTGTGTCCTTGTGGCCCCACTACTATGGTGCTCTGGTGCACAGAAAGGTGTCAAAATAAGTGAGTATAGACTGATAGAAGATGACCTAGCAGTAATTCTCATAGGTGTGATTAATGGCAGCTGACTCTTAATGTAGAGAAATGTAAGTTAATGCGGATGAGTAGGAAAAAATCCAGTAATGTTCAGATACAGTGTTAGCTGTGTCCTGCTTGACACAGTAATGTTGTTTAAATATCTATTCGTAATGCTGAGAAGCAATATGAAATGGAACGAGCATATGAGAACTGTAGCAGGGAACAAAAATGGTCGACTTTAGTTTACTGGGAGTATTTTAGGAAAGTGTTTTAAATCTGTACAGTAGACCACATATAGGACGCAATTGAGATCTATTCTTGAGTACTACTCGAGTATTTGGGATCTATACCTGGTCATATCGAAAGAAGATATCGAAACAATTTGGGGGCTAGTTGTTAGATTTGTTACTAGTTTGTTGGATCGGCATCCATGTGTTACGGATATGCTAGAGGAGCTCAAGTGGAAATCACTGGGGAAAGAAGACATTCATTTCGAAGAACAGTACTGAGAAAGTATAGAGAATCGGCATTTGAAACTGACTGCTTAACGATCCTACTGCCACTGACATATGTTTCGCATAGGGACTAAGAAGATAAAATACGAAAAATTACTGCTCATATATAGACAGTCGTTTTTCTCTCGCTCTACTTGAGAGTGGAACAGGAAAGGAAACGACTGGTTGTGGTACTAGACATCCTCTGCCACGCACTGTATGTTGGCTTGCGGACTATGTATGTAGATTTAGAAATATGCGACCACATCAAGCGTTTTGTGTAGTGCTGTATTTTCGTAGACACTGTCCCTTTTTATTTATTCTTTACATCATCATCAGCCAATTCAATCATTAAAAGATGTGGCCTCTTCGAGTCGTGGATTCAGGTAAGCTTTCAGCAGTCTTCTCCAAGTGGGACGGTCTTCGGCAGCTCTCTGCCAGGTGTTACCAGCGATCTTCTTGATGTCTTGGAGAAGACTGCTGAAAGCCTACCTGAATCCACGACTCGAAGAGGCCACATCATTTAATGATTGAATTGGCTGATGATGATGATGATGGTGAATAAATAAAAAGGGACAGTGTCTACGAAAATAAAGCACTACACAAAACGCTTGATGTGGTCGCATATTTCTACATCTACATACATAGTCCGCAAGCCAACATACAGTGCGTGGCAGAGGATGTCTAGTACCACAACCAGTCGTTTCCTTTCCTGTTCCACTCTCAAGTAGAGCGAGAGAAAAACGACTGTCTATATATGAGCAGTAATTTTTCGTATTTTATCTTCTTAGTCCCTATGCGAAACATACGTCAGTGGTAGTAGGCTCGTTCAGCAGTGCCAGGTGATGATGAGCTCAGCGTTGACATCCTCAAACTGGCAGGAGAGGTAACAATAAATCACTTGGCAAAAGTACTTACTTCCTGCCTGCACTATGTTTAAATCCCACTATCGCGGAACAAAGCTAAGATTATTTTGATACACAAGAAAGGAAGTATTCACAATATTAAAAACTACCGTCCTATCCGCTTGCTCTCAATTTTGTACAAAATTTTCACAAAGATCTTGTTAAACCGAATTAGTTCCATCCTAGACTCAGCCCAACCTATAGAACAAGCAGGATTCCGAAGCAATTTTAGCACTATTGACCACATTCTGACCGTTAGTGAAGTGATAAGCAGAGCGAATGAATACCAACTACCTCTCTGCATTGCCTTTGTTGACTTTGAAAAGGCAATGGACTCCGTTAGCCATGTAGCTGTCCTCCAAGCTTTGAGTCAGCAAGGAGTGGGAGCAGCATACATTGAAGTGCTCAGGAAAATCTACGAGAATTCTTCAGCTTATGTTAACATCGGCGAATCAACTCAAGAATTCCGAATCATGAGGGGTGTCAAGCAAGGCGATCCCATCTCCCCGAAACTGTTCTCTGCTGTTTTGGAAATGGCTATGTCAAAGCTGAGCTGGGAAGATAAGGGAATTATAATTAATGGAAGAAGGATTACCAACTTGAGATTTGTTGATGATATTGCCTTACTGGCCAAAGACTTCACAGAGCTCCAAAACTTAGTTACAGATCTTGCATCAGAATGTCAGCTGGTTGGCTTGAACATGAACCTTTCCAAAACAAAAGTAATGTCCAACAAATGGGTCCCAGCTGGAGATGTGAAAGTCGAGGACAGACTACTAGAAGAGGTCAGTGGCCAGATTATAAATATGAAGGGAGACATAAGGCCAGAAATCTATCGACGCATGAAGCTTGGCTGGCAAGCATTTGGGAAGAATTCTTTCACATAGCGAGACGTTTTTGATGGAACAGACATTTTATGGTATTATGTATATAAAAAAAGATTCGCGCTTAAGGTAATTTTCCTGTGCAACTCATGGAAAAATACTAAGAATTTTTATAAAGTTTTTATGGTGTTATGTATATGAAAAATATTGGCGCTTAAGGTAATTTTCCTATGCAACTCATGGAAAAATACTAAGAATTTTTATAAAGTTTACATGATTCAACTCAGAAATGTGAAACTTCAGAAAAACGAAAACTGTAGGACAGTAGGTGTGTTTCTGGCTGAACATTTAGATATATAATATATGTTCTGATATTGATTTTATTACCATTTTTGGTTGATATAGGTAAATTACATTTTTATTTGCCTGTTCATATTTGATATCTATGCAGTGATTAACTATCTTACTTAGACACTTGAAACTTGAAGTATACGTCAATAACATGTCCATCTACAAAGTAGACTACATAATATCTCTTCAGGCGCAAGTTTCTATACTAGGAATATTTACCTCTGACAATCAAACTGAGGGAACTTTTTCATATTTAAGCACAATGTATTTTCCTTGCTGTTGGTAGTATGTTAGTGTCTATAGCCTGCTTTCCTCCAAATGAATCCTGAAGTAGCCACAAAATTGCAGACCACTACCTTAAATAGATTTTTTGGGAATATAAAAAACACACCATAAAATTTAACAGTCAGAAAATTCAATTCAATGTTATATTTGATCTATGTTTCATATCTGTTGTTCCTAAAACATTCCATCTGCCTAATCTTCTTGGTTTACATATACCTCACCTTCTCTCTTCCTTTCCTTGTTTATCCTTGTTATTCTGGCGCCTTTAATTGTCTCAAGGAACCACTTTTCAGCCTCAGACATTCTCACAGAATCAATTCCCACCAATGATTGTCTCATACCGAACCCAGAATATATTCCTGGCGACTTAATAACTTCAGAGCTGCTAACAGCTATTAAAATTTGAATTATAAATTCTTCCTTTTTATAGTCCAGAAGTATGCCAAGTTTTAGTTACTCCATAGAAGTCACAAAACAATTGAAGATTACTGGCTACATCTTCCTTGCCTTCAAGATCTTCTACAATTTTAATACCACCTTTTCCACAGACCACACTCAGAGCAACATCCTTTAGAGGCCTACAGAAAGCTCTCACTTCAGCAGTTATGGAATCACATTCTGTTATATTACCTTGATCAGTTCTCTTAGAAGTGTGACTCAGGTTCTTCAAACATTTGAGTTTCGGCCTTGAGGACTCTGATGGAGTTGATGAACATCCTGTCAGTCTGCTGATGTATTTACACATACTCAACTAAATGGCAAATAAAACAATTGCCGTAAAACTCTCGTTTTCCAGTACGAAAATACTTTTTCAGAGAGATAAAAAATTTTGAGAATGGCAATGTAACAACAAATCAAACTACTGCTCACGAGCTATAACTTGACATATGGTGAATGGGGACAGCAGATATGGTATGCTGCAAAAAACGGTTTGATACAGCACCACATCATCACTCACTTTCGAAAAATTACACTGTAAATAGCGCTACAAGATAAACAGCGACAGCACAGCTCTGCAACAAAGCAGATGAGCATATGACAATGCACTAAAGACCAGCTAATGGTAGCTGCGCAGCAGGCGATGAACATCTGCAAATGACTACGTCATGAAGTCTCCCGACTGCTGCTGATTAGTGCCCATCAGGACTGCTTACCAAGTTATAGTTCCCACATGATACAGAATAGTTTATTACCAAAACTACGCTCGAAAACTAAGTATATACAGGGGAAAACATAGCAGCACCGTAAAGTGTATCTTCTAACAGAGTTTCCAACTGGAAGAACAGTCGTGCAGTGTATCTTTCTCGAATGGGAATTGAATGACAACATTTGACGTGTGAAACAGCAGAGACATGGGTTTGATGCACACCAACAGATATTTAAGTTGGTTTTTGAACAATTTCCCGATGTACAATTCAGTTATTTTACTTACCATTCACAAGTAAGTGATCTTAATATATAGCACTTAGTGATTCCGCGATTATTTTCCACATCAATTATTTTAACTACCATTCACAAGAAAGTGAAGTTAATGTCTAACACTTATTGATTCCACATTTATTTTCCTCACTGTTTGTCTTCAGAGACACTGTTTTTGTGCTGTCTGAATTAAGTTTCATTCGACACCCAACTGCTGCAGGCCTTTCATAATGTTGTCCGTCCATCACTTCTTGTTCTGCCAAGCAAATGTGTTTCAATCTTCACATGACATCTTCTACACCTACATCCATACTCCATAAACCAGTGTGAAGGTCATCAGTTGTTGCTTAAATGTCACTATGTGCAATGTAATTAATATAATCTTATTTTCACAATCTCTATGAGAGAAATACATAATGGGTTGTAAATATATTGCTAAATTCATCACTGACAGATAGCTCTAGAAACTTTCTGAGTAGGTTTTCATGGAATAGTTCGGATTTACTTTCAATTGTCTGTCAGTTTAGTTCTTTTAATCTTCGTTACACTCTTCCACTCGTTGCAAACGCCTGTAACTATCTGTGCCACTATTTTTTGTATCCATACAATATCCCCTGTGAGACTTGTTTGGTATGAGTCCCCCACACTTCAGCAATATTCTAGGCTGTGCTCCACTAGTGTCCAGTTTCGTTTGTAGACTGAGGTTCCCTAGCATAGTTCAAATAGTCGCAGTTTGTCTCCTGCTTTACCTGTGACTGAGACTATGTGATCATTTCATTTCATATCCGTACAAACTATTACACCCTGGTATGTGTATGAGTTGGCCAATTCCTACTGTGAGTCAGTAATATTATAGTCATAGCACACAATGTGTTTTCATTTAGGGAAGTGCACAATTTCACATTTATGAACATTTAAAGCAAGTTGCTAATATTTGAACTACTTTAAATTCCTTATCAAGATTCGACTGATGCAGCGTCTTTTAGAGAGTACTTCATTATAAATAACTGCATCATCTGACATAAGTCAGAGGTTACTACTAATATTGTTTGCAAGGTCTTAAATCTACATAACACAAGAACAGCGATAGTCCAAACAGATTTCCCTGCAGCACACCCAAAGATATTTCTATATCTGTCTATTCTGTAGAAGAATTTCTGTTATTGTGATGTGTCAAAAGTGATGGGTAGGAACTACTAACCCACCACTGTGTATGTAATAATAATAATAATAAGTAAAAACAAAGAAATAAAAAATAAAACAAACTTATAAATGTTCAGCATGTAGCCATATTAACAAATGAATATGCGATATGAATGTAAAATGGTTCGTTCCACATTATTATGATTTTTGTGCAGATAATCCATGGAACATGAAACTAACTACGAAACAGAGTTCCTCTGTAACTAGTGCGAAAACAAGAAATTTGAGAGCCAAAAAAGGAAAGGTTTAATTAAAGAAACATAAAAAAAATTTCAGTAGCATTGGCGCTACTTAAGTGAGAACAAATTTTGTGTTTTTTCGGTTTTTGATTACTGTAAACACCACATGAAATTACTGCAGCTTCCAATGCTTACATCACCAGCCATGAGAAAAAATGAAGATATTTGAAGAAAAACAAGAAGAGAAATGCACAGGCATATTTGAACCAGTAGCTGAACTTTGGAAAGCATAGAAAAAACTAAACTAAACTCCTCCCAAACTGGCTGTGTCATCGTCAGCCTATAGGTGTCACTGGGTGCGGCTATGGAAGTATAGAAAGGGGTTAGGAATAAACCAATGTCACTAGTTGTGGAAGAGAAAATGGAGTATACAAGAAAAGAATTAAAAGAAGATAGAAAAGGTAACTGTAGTGAGCATAAAGGTCAGAACATACATAAAGCATCGCACAGGAATTGCAAACCGACCTAAAAGAAGCACAATAGGAGAAGACTGTATGGTACCTGAGGTGTCATATTTAGAAGTTAATTTTCGACACCGACTTGTTAATGGAACACCTAGTTCTGAAGTTAACATGTCAAGCAGAATGGGTGCTAATACGACCTCAGTTGATGAAACGACTAGCACATGCACTGATGGTCATTGTACTCAACCAAATGCACACGTTGATGGCATTTATGGAGCTGTCTTTTCAGCAGATAAGGAAATCATACTTTAGAAAAGAATATTCAGATGAGATTATTATTGTTACAGAGAAGCTGCAGCAAAACGACATGGAACAGAAACAAGATTCAGAATAAAAGTACAAGTTCCTCAGGATTAGTTAGTCTGAATTTTATAAGGAACTTGATCATTTGTTCTCTTGAAGGCAGAAGAAGAAGAAAGGTTGTCATATGCAGAGGAAGGTAAGAAGATGTTCTTGGATACTACGAAGCAGACCGAGATTCAAGCAGAGGATATGAATATTATTGTTACCGAAGAGATTGAACAGACTGTTAGAAAGCAAAAACAAGATTCAGAAAAGGTCTGTCAGACTTCTTTAGATCATGAGAAGAAAATTGAAGAGATGTCGTTCAGGATGAAAGAAGAATAAAACTTGTTGTACAAATAGACTGAGGAGCTGTTCCTGGAAAAACTTACCGCACAATAAGCATGAAAGATGAGAGTTTAAATAGTATTTGCATCGATCCATATGACCACAGATAGGACAAAAAATATGCAGAAATTTTGTAATAAGTACTAGAAAGGAAGCACTGCTTTCAAGTACTGTATAAAGAAAATGACATTTTAAGTACCATGATATACCAGCTAACATGCCAAGTTAATGGTCAGCTCCCAGGTGCAATAATAAGAAAATCAATGCAGGTTGTAACATCGAAAATGCAGATAAAATACCTTCTGCAGCATCCAAAATTTTCGCTGTTACATATCCGTAGATAACTTGTAATGTACTTCTGATTCTGAATCTGTAAGCTTTATTACGGAAACTATATTGAATCTGTAATCGATGTAACAGTGTATTTATTTCTGATATAATTGATTGTAATAATAATGAAAACATTGTAAATTGCTGGGTAATAGCCAAGGGAACTTAATTTAGATGTGTCGATAGCAACGACGAAATGGCAGAAGCTGTCCCGTTGTTTATCTTTGTGTATTGATAGTCTTTGTCGCGCTGCGAGCAGAGAGGAAGCAGAGTAGTTTGAGTGCTAAGAGAGTGCAGAAGTGTTTCTTGGGCGCTCCCACCGACGCGGTGTGCAGCTATGCTCACGCCAGTTTAGACGCGTCTGATTCGTTAAACGCAAGTATTGAGAGGACGGTAGGTACGGACAGGCAGAGGAAGCTGCAGTTTTATCTATTGCCTGTCCTGTAATTACCGGTGGTTCTGGAGACGACTTGGCGTTCTCAAACTGCAGGAGCAGCAGCTCAGCATTGTCGTCGGCTATGTTCTTCGTCGTGCACACAGCTAGAGCATAGTAAGACTGTTTAATGACAGTTCTAGAAATATATAGGCTTTACCCAGCAGCTTTTCTTTCACAAAGTATGGCTAACCTGAATAATAACCTCCAATAGTTAAAACTTCTAGGGCATCTGCGTTGTCATTGTCTTGAGACATTACTACCAAGCAGGGTCGCACTTCATTCACTTGAATTCAAGTAAAATTTCACTGGCAAAACTAATAACGAAAGATACATCACAAATTAAGAGTGCTCAGTTTCATTTATTCTCTATTTAGCTAAGGGAGTGACTTCTGCTAGCTTGGTATGTATGTTGTTACTGTTATTTTAAATGGAATATTTGTTGCTCATTTGCTTCAAGTAAGTCTTTCAATAATCAAAAGTAAATTGCTTGCCATTTTCTAAATTTAGCAGTACATTACACTGAGCTTACTGAAAGTAATTTCCTACATAACAAAGTTTAAGTTAAACTGGCCATTTATTCAACTATTAATTTCATTTGATTTTACTTTCAAAATTTAGTATTTCACAATAAGTAACTGCAAACTCAATGCTTTCTGATTCATTTTCTCATGAACTGTTGCACTGTGGAAAAGCCTGACAATGTTATGTTGTCACACCAGTGATGAATGCTTTAATGTCTTTGACATTACATTTCTTAAGATTCTGGAGATTCATTTCCCTAGTGGGCTGGCGACCATTTAATTATCCCCTTTTTAGCTAATTAGTGTTTTCTTTCTATTATCAGTAATTTTGTAGTAAATATTATGTGGTATCCTTTTTCCCCCTGTGCAGTTCATCAGAAATTGCACTATATTCCATCCATTTCAAAATTATCATCAGGATTTAGCTTAAGGTTAGAATAGATTCCTCCTTCAGAAGAGACTGTTGTACACTTTCCTCCAACTAACCAAAGTTATTTTCCTTCAGTAATGATAGCCTTACTCACTGTAAGATTTCATCAGGCATATGCGATCATAGACAGTTATACCTCAATCCACTAGGCCGATTAGGAAGGGGGAGGTTACAAGGTTCAGCGAAAATCTGCACAAAATGGAATGCAGAAGAAACGATTGGATTCAAGAGGAAACCCAAGAAAAGAGAATAAGGGACGACACGGTTACCATCATGAAGATGTGCGAGATTACATGGCTCGCTGACTGACAAAATGAAGAGCAAAAAGAAGTGGGATGACAGAAATGGGATCAGCCAAGGTCAAATGTATATGCACAGACTGGCAGGAAGCAGAACAAGAAGAGCTGAAGTTCAATATTGTCATTTGACCACTTACAGGGATGAAACTATTATGCAATGGAAGAGGAGAAGAAAGAAGAGCTAATGAAGGTTGACATGATGTGTTATGCATGTTGCGTGGCTGCAAGTGGCCAGTATGGTACTTGCAATTAAATAAACTGTCAATTATATATGTATGGTAATTTATTTAGTAAATTTTAAATTGTTTGTATTAAAATACTCTATATATGTTAGGCTAGTAGCAGTAAAGAGTAAAAATATTCATTTTTGGCATTACAACAGTAGGAGTGTCACACCTTGTGCATACTTTGATACTCTGTTGGGCATATGAACCTTGAGACCTGTCTCCAGTGGTCATGTCTGCTGCATGTCTGACACTGTAGAGTGGATGTCTCGGTGATGCCGTCATTGTAGTGCTGCACATCGTCTCATCTGCAGCCTTGAAGGGGGATATGCGCTATTCCAGACACACTCCCACCCCAATACTCCTCAACCTCTGCTTTCTTCTTGGAGTCGACACAATGTGAGGGGCTGTGCAGCTGCTGAGTTTCAGCATTGCCCAGAACATCATAGGCCACTGATCTCTATTTCCTCTGGGCAGCCTGTGCACATAACTTCTGTAGATTTACATCAATATGCATTAACATTAGTATGATTAGGATATGTTATATGTTATAGGCATTTAAATGGACTCCATTAAATAATTTTTGGCACAATTTTCATGGGTCTTTGTATGGAGATATTTCATTACTTTTCTTGTTGTTTGATCTAGTTCTTTAACTAATTTAATTTATTTGTATGTTCATCACCTGCTTATCAGATGCACGAACAAAATGAAAAAAAAATTAATTTCGGTTTATGAAAATGAGTATGTGAAGTGTACATGATGTTTCTGTTATACTTTGGTATAATAAGGGAACCATTGCTGGGTTGTTCATCAGCTATTTGTTTTTCTGCAGGATTTCTACTTCCTTTATCTTTTGTGTTTCCAAAAGCTTCTTTTTTGCGTATTTGAACAAATTGTACTGGGGAACGTAAGGAGTACTGCTATCTTTGATGCATAACATATTGATATCGTAATCTTTATTTAATCTCTAGCTTCTGAAACTTTTTGAGCTGAGCACGTGTTTCCTCTGTGAAAGTTTGAGCTTGCTGTATAATGACAATAATGCCACTGGAGTCACACACCATCTTAGCATGGGGAGAGGAGTCAGTGTTTGGCTTCCCTACAGAGCAGTTGCTGCTGTGCCATGGTGAAGTAATGTGCAGAATCTAGGGGGAAGTGGAATTAATAGCTAAAACTGTTCTGTCAATTTGTTGAAGAAAAGTAATTCAGTTATTTCATAGAACGGTGTACTGGATGAACTAACAGGTTTATGACTGATACAGTGTTGTTCTTGAGAACCAGTCATTGTCATGGAGAAACATATTCATAGTAGAATGTAAATAAAAAGGCTTCCATGAACAGTGATTACCTGTTCAATTTATTTGGAAGTGCAATGTAGCAGTGGTTGCTTCAGTGTGAATGTGACAAAAACATAACTGTTAAATGAGACTGGATGAATGTGGGCATTGTTAGGGAAGTGTGACATATGCAAAAGAAACAATAAACCAAAAGTATTTTGACTTTTACTATTATCATTTGAAAGTGACATTTTCATTCTTTAACCGAGTACCATTATCGTACAAAAAATGTAAGAGGCACATATTCGCACTAGGCAGATGGTCAGGTTATATACTTAATGAGGCATGATCGCTGTTTAAAGCTCCTATACTTGAGGCCAATAGCGACAAGAACGAAAACTAGAAAAGATGTTAATATGGAGAGGAGTGAGGAGGTTTACAACTAACGTTTTGAAAATGCCTCAGGCTTGTGTTTTCAAACTACATAGAACAGAATGGTAGCTTGCAGATTATCTGTGATGACCCTTAGTGTAGGAGGGCTGCTATTTATTTGCAAGATTTGTATCATCTGCAAACAAAACAAACTTACCATCTGGCATTTTAACAGATACTCCATTACACTGTTCACCGAACCTGCAACCCCAAGCTGTCACTAACAGAAATGAAGTACTTGTTTAAGAGGTTTCCAACACTAGATGTACTTGTGACCAAAGTTTCATTTATTTTTAGAGCTATCTGTTCCTCTTCCTTTTTGGCCCCACCTGTCTCTGTCCTCACTATATCCAATACAGTTTTTATTTTGTTGTCTGAGTAATTGCTGTTTTTCTCATAATAAATCTGCTTCGATTTCTGGATTACTTGCTTCAATATTTTGCTGTACTCTGTGTAATACATTACAATCCTAACAATTGAAAAGTCAATAGTCTCATAATGTAATCTTATTAGAGCAGAGCTTAATGTGCAAATTTCTAATGTTAAAAAAAATTTAGCTGACATGTTTCCTCAGGTGAAGGCTACAGATGAACGTGTGAAAAAAGTAATGGAGAGGGTGGAGGCTTTAGACTCCAAAATACAGTTTTTGGAAACAAAAATAGGGGATTTAGACAAGGATCTCAGATGTGAGATAGGTGCTGTTGAAGTTAGATGTAAAGATGCTGTTGGAGGCACTAGTAAACAGCCTGTAACCTTCATAAATAAGCGAAATGAAAAAAATTGACAGTATTGCATCAGATGTAGATGAAAAAGTTCAGAAGATAGCTGAGATAACAGACTCAAATGTGTCAGACATACATAGTGATGTCACTTTTGTCAAAAAACAAGTACAGCAGTTACATTCTGTAATGTAGCGCACCCAAGCTATCCCACTATGCCATTAAAGTGTTTCCCTGGTGACAAACATTCTCATCCAGTTGATTTTATACAACATTGGCAGGATAGTTTTCTCCCTGGTATGAGTGACGGATTAAAAATTAAGTTTATTAAAGGATCATTAGAAGGGAAGTCTTGTCATGGGCCAACCAATTTGACTGTAGCAGTTTATCCATAGATGAATTTGGAAAGCATTTCTTGAAAACGTTTTGGTATGACACTTAACAGGCAAGGATAAAGAGTGAGTTTATAATGATCCAATGTACAGGGAGAAGAGAGGGGGTATGAAAGAGTTTTGCAAAGACCAGATCATGCAACTTACACACATAGATCAACCTTTTGATCAGTTAACTCAAATAGACGTACTTAAGAGAAGGTTACCAGAAAGAATTCAAATGGGGATAGTTCATGGGCCTGCAATATGTAGAAAAGTTGGACAAGGTGTATGAAAGGTTTGTCAAATAATAATGAGAATTTTAACCAAGGCTGGGGAGGAATGGCAGAAATGCAAATAATACAGGTACAAACCTGTAATGTCAAGCATGAACCTGTCAGTGATCATTTGTTGTTTGGTAAAGTAAAACAGAACATAATGGTGCTACAGATAATTCTATGGCAAAATTAATAGCTATTCTTAGTAATTTACATACAAATATGAATAAACAAAAAGGAGAAATGAATTCAAATATGTGTGAAATAAAAGGAGATATTGCCAATATAAAGAGAGAGCTGGGAGATGTAAATCAAAATGTAACAAAATTTCACCAAACAGTTGCGGAAGTGGAAAGTAATTGTATTAGCTGGTTGATGGAGGCTTGTATGCAGGGTGGTCCACAGATAGTGAACGGGCAGAGTATCTCACGAAATAAGCATCAAACGAAAAAACTACAAAGAACAAAACTCGTCTAGCTTGAAGGGGGAAACCAACCCTATGGTTGGCCCCCTAGATGACGCTGCTATGGCTAAAACCTTTTTTTTCAATAGGAGCCCCCATTTTTATTACATATTCGTGTAGTACGTAAAGAAATATGAATGTTTTAGTTGGACAACTTTTTTCGCTTTGTGATAGATGGCGCTGTAATAGTCACAAACGTATAACTACGTGGTATTACGTAACATTCCGCCAGTGTGGACAGTATTTGCTTCGTGATACATTATCCATGTTACAATAGACCGTTTACAAATTGCGGAAAAGGTCGATGTCGTGTTGATGTATGGCTATTGTCATCATAATGCCAACGGGCATGTGCTATGTATGCTGCTCGGTATCCTGGATGACATCATCCAAGTGTCCGGACCGTTCGCCCGACAGTTACGTTATTTAAGGAAACAGGAAGTGTTCAGCCACATGTGAAACGTCAACCAAGACCTGCAACAAATGATGATGCCCAAGTAGGTGTTTTAGCTGCTGTCGTGATTAATCCGCACATCAGTAGCAGACAAATTGTGCGGGAATTGGGAATCTCAAAAACGTCAGTGTTGAGAATGCTACATCAACGTCAGTTGCACCCGTTCCATATTTCTATGCACCAGGAATTGCATGGCGACGACTTTAAACGTCGTGTCCAGTTCCGCCACTGGGCACAAGAGACATTACAGGATGGTGACAGATTTTTTGCACGCGTTCTATTTAGGGACGGAGCGTGATTCACTAACAGCGGTAACGTAAACCGGCATAATATGCACTATTGGGCAACGAAAAATCCACGATGGCTGCGACAAGTGGAACGTCAACAACCTTGGCGGGTTAATGTATGGTGTGGCATTATGGGAGGAAGGATAATTGGCTCCCATTTTATCGATGGCAATCTAAATGGTGCAATGTATGCTGATTGCCTACATAATGTTCTACCGATGTTACTACAAGATGCTTCACTGCATGACAGAATGGCGATCTACTTCCAACATGATGGATGTCTGGCACATAGCTCGCGTGTGGTTGAAGCGGTATTGAATAGCATATTTCATGACAGGTGGATTGGTCGTTGAAGCACCATACCATGGCCTGCACGTTTACTGGATCTGAAGTCCCCAGAAATCTTTATGTGGGGAAAGTTGAAGAATATTTGCTATCATGATCCACCAACAACGCCTGACAACATGTGTCAACACATTGCCAATGCATGTGCGAACATTACGGAAGGCGAACTACTCGCTGTTGAGAGGAATGTTGTTACACGTACTGCCAAATGCATTGAGGTTGGCGGACATCATTTTGAACATTTATTGCATTAATGTGATATTTACAAGTAATCACGCTGTAGCAGCATGCGTTCTCAGAAATGATGAGTTCACAAAGGTACATGTATTAAATTGGAACAACCGAAATAAAATGTTCAAACGTACGTATGTTCTGTATTTTAATTTAAAAAACCTACCAGTTACCAACTGTTCATCTAAAATTGTGAGCTATATGTTTATGACTATTACAGCGCCATCTGTCACAAAGTGAACAAAGTGGTCCAACTAAAACATTCATATTTCTTTAAGTATTACACGAATATGTAATAAAAATGGGGATTCCTGTTTAAAAAAACGCAGTTGATGTCCGTTTTACCTATGTCAGCGCCATCTAGCAGGTAAACCATAGCGCCATCTGGTTTCCCCCTTCAAGCTAGACAAGTTTTGGTCTTTGTAGTTTTTTCATTTGACACTTATTTCGTGAGATATTTGGCCAGGTAACAATCAATGGACCACCCTGTATAAACAGATTCAAAAGTGGAGGAAGAAGCCAGTCATTGCAAAACTAATATGGAAAATGTTGTAAAAATATGTAAGGATGTGTTGGAAGCAATTAATGCTAACTGGCAGGAAGTCCATGAGGATAACAAAACTTACTGGACAAAAATAAAGATAATTTGAAAACACAGTTAGAACAAACAAAAGAAGCAGTGAATAGTTCAATTCTAAATATGGAAAGTGAAGTAGGTAATAAATGTATTTCTATAGTTAAAGACAGTATTTTGGGAGTTACTGAAATCATTAAATCAAAATTAACTGAAATTAAAATAAGACGAATCAAAGTGTTGGTGGAAGTGATCACTTTGTATCAGGTGTTTTATCTTTCATTAGTTGTAAAAAATTAACAGTTTTGAGCCCTGTGGCAATGGACACCCAATTGAGTTGATTGGAAAATTCGATGGGTTACCTAAGTGATGGAATTAAAGAGAGAAAATGTTTTAGTGAGAGGTTTCATGAAAGAGGACACTGGTTGGGCAGCAGAAGCAGCAAGTAACCGTGCTTCTTGTGAAGAATTCAGAAAGGTTTTTCTAGAAGAATATTGATCGAAAGTAGAACAACAGAATTTCTTGAGTGACATCTGGTGGTGGAAAAAAATATGACCATAAGACAGGCACAATAAAAGGGTTTGTTAATATCAGATAAACAAACTCAAGTATCTTGATCAGTATTTGGGTAGTGAAACAGTTGTATTGGGGTTAGAAAACGAGTTGCCTCAAAGAGTGAAAGAATTACTGTTATATGCCCCCAGAGGAAAATTTAATGATGTTTTAACTTATGAGAAGAATAGAAACAGTTAAAACTAATTTTGGGGAACTTGAACTAATTTCAGCAAACAAAAATGGGAGTAGAAATCATTACCAAATTAATAGAATTGGTAGAACAGATAACCAAAATAATCAAATGGATAACTGGAGAAGTAATAGTAACAGAAGAGGTAGGGATGAAGATAGAAGCTCAGCTAACTGGAATGGAAAGAGAAATAGTCATACAAATCAGAATGAGGGAGACTAAAATTTGCAATGGCTGAGGCTTGAACGTGGACAAAAGATTGCACACAGTCATACAGTTTCAAATATAACAGTGGTTATGCACCAGAAGTAGTGCAATTAAACATTTTATCAAGATAAGAACAACATATACTCTCCAAATCATAAATATGGTAAGGAAGCAGCTTGTATAGCAGAAAGGAAGTGAGAGGAAGCAAATTATGTTGTGAATCAGTATGAAAATAAAGTAGTAAAGGTCAAAACCACAGGAAGAGTAAACAGCATGAGGGAGGAAACTAATAACTCTTGTTTGGCATTAAAGAGAGCTATTTCCGGTAGTAGTAGTGTAGAAAATTCATTTGAAAACTTGTCTGATCAGATGAGTGAAATCGAAAATGAAAATACTGTTCCCCTATTACAAGTTGAAGACAATGGCAATCAAGAGGAGATACCATAAGGTATGTACAACTTTGAAGTGTCTGGGTTCATAGTCTAATAACAATGAGGAAAAGGATCAAATGGGTAACCAAATGTTGAATGATAATGATAGTGATATCAGTAGTCGTTTGGAAGATGAGGTGAATGTTAAATCATCAAGTAGTGATGACGAGGAAGAAATATTTGAAATGAAAGTTCAAAAAAGTAATTTAATTAGTAAAGGGAGGGTAATTCTGAAAATGGAGTTATTAGTGAGGAGAGAAGCATTGAAATGTAAGTAGTGAGCAGGATACTGCTTTGTGTCAATTAACTTTAGCTGAAAACAAATTTGGTGATCCAGGTGACAATTTTTCTGGAAGAAAAATAAATGAGAACTTGTCAGAAGAACCACACATTTCAGAGAATGATGATGAAATATACAGTGCTGTAGTTATGGCTAAGGTACAAGGAATAGCAATTAAATGCCTTTTGGACAGTGGGTGTGAATTAAATGAGATGTCTCATGCATTTTTTGATTTGGTAAAAAACAAAGAGAGGGTAGTTGCCCTGAGAGTTTGCAGAATTCGTATTCTTAGTACTACTGGAAAAATGTCGAAAAGCATTAAAGGAGAGGTAATGTTAACCACAGAATTGACTGACCAAAGAATGTATTGTAAGTTTTTAGTTACTCCTGGTGTTAATATCAATGTAGTTCTCAGAACTGAGATTTTGTGCAGATGGAATATCAAAATTGATTTTGCAATCTAAATTTTTATATTGATTATAATGGAAATACAAATTAAGTAAGTTTCCTTGGTAAAAGGAGTCTTACTGTGGATAATGAAAATAATCAGAGAGAGGAGGAAAAGACTATTGAACTCATGAAGTAGAACATGTTGAGCTTTTTACTGAAGAACAAAAGGATGCTGCAGCTAAAATATTAATACAAAACAATAAATTAGTCTCTGAGAAACCTGACTTAGCAAAAACCTTTGACTGTAAATTAAAATTTAAAGATCATGAGTCCTTTTTTAAGAAAACTTATGTAATCCCATTACCAAGAAAAGGAGGAGATAAAATGGAAATAGAAAAAATGATTTCGTGGAGAATAATAGAAAGATCTGATAGCTGGTATAACAACCCATTAGTAATAGTTGGAAAAAAGAATGGGGCTGTGAGATTAGAATTGGATGCCAGAACACTAAATGAAATTGTGCTAAGAGAAAATGACAGGCCTGCTAATATACATGAAACTCTACAAAAATTCCGTGATGCTAAATTTTTAACGTCTTTTGATGTCAACTGTGGCTACTGGAATATTAGTTTGGCTAAGGGATCCAGGACTTGTGATGTCTTCCTGCATGAGGTAAGTGTTATCATTATTGTGTGGTCGCTTTTGGGTTGAATATATCAGTTTTTGTATTCTTCAGGGCTGTGGATCAGTTGTTGGGTAATCGATTGGTAAATAGAATAAATTTTTGTGTAGATGACATACTTATTGCAAATTCAAGCTGGTTTGAGCATTGTAGCTTAATGGATGAAGTTTTACAGGCTATTCAAAAAGGAGGCCTGAAATTAAATGTCACAAAATCGGAGTTCGTTAAAAAGGAGACTGCATTGTTGTAGCTAGCAATAAATGGAAAGAGAATCTATCCAGACCTGAGGAAAGAGAATGCTATAGAAGAATTTCCACCTTCCAGAAATAAACGATTAGAAGCCATGGTGGAATTGTTCAGTTTCTACTATAACTCTGTAAGTGGTCAGCCGTTTAATTACCCATGTTTAGGGAATTTATTAAAGAAAAATTCTGTCTGAAAATGGAAAGGTAAATGTATGAAAGCTTTTCAAATATTAAAAGATGAATTGTTTAATAGTAAAATATTGTATAATCCAAATTTTTCTTTGCCATTCTGTATGAGTACTTATCTTAATTACTGTGTGCTACGGGTAGAAACTTTTCAACTCTTCAAAGCAGAAAATGGAGTTGAACATAGGCCATCTATGCGATTTGTTAGTCGAACATTGCTTTTCCACAAGAAAAATTATGTAGTTACAAAGCTAGAAGCATTAGTTATTAAATTCCCTTTTCAGAATTTTGAGTGATGCTTCTTAGGATACAAAACAATTGTTTGTACTGATCACAAAGCTTTGAGTTAATTGCTGCAGTGTAGGTTACAGAAGAATAGGTTCACAACGTGGGCCAGGTATTTCCATAAATTTCACACAGAGGTAATATACATAAAAGGAGTTGATAATATTATTGGTGATATACTGTCCCATTTATCAGAAAGAAGAAGGGCGAATATCCAAGAAACAGAAAGGTGTTTGATCAAAACATTCTATATGCAAGGGTTGAAGGGAGAAAAATCTGTCCTAAAAACTTGCAAATACATGAAGAGAGAGCAAAATGAAGACCTAAAGTTAAAATTCATTAAACAATAGTACAATTTTGATAATTTTTCAAATGTAAAACGATATTATCTGATTCACAAAGGGTTGCTTTTTAGAAGGAAGTCTGTAGATAAGAAGGAATGGGAATTGTTTTTCAGAGCAGCATATGGATATTTTGCTTGATTACATGCATGAACGTTATGGTCATTATGGGACAAGTAAATTGATAGCTAAACTACAAGAAACAGTAACTTCTGTATATATAAGGAGGTGAGTAAAAAGGAGCTAAGCCAGTTGTGACACCTGTCAAAAAGTAAAAATATGTTGTATTGCATTACATGAAGCATTCAGTATTACCTAACGAGCCAAGAGAATTAATAACAGTGGATTTACTTTGGCCTTTACCTACTTCTACAAGGGGATGCAAACATGTATTGGTAGTTCTGGATAGTTTTGTCAAATATGCTAAATTTTGTCCTATGAAAAGAGGCAACACCACGATTATTATTTAAATATTTGAACCTATTTGTCAAAAGTAGGCACTCCAACTGCATTGCTTTCAGATAACAGACCTCAGTTTACTTCAGTAAGATTTTTGCAATTCACAGACCAGTACAAAATTAAATATATAAAAATATCTACATAATTTTGTCAATGTAATATGAGCAAGAGAGTAATGAACGAAATCAACAGGCTATGTTATACCTACTGTAGCAAGGAACACTCTGCTAGGACTAATTACATTTACCAGTTTGAGAACATCATTAATAATTTCAGGAATGAATTAATTGGTCTTGCATTATATGAATTAATGTTTGGGAAGAAACCTTCTTATATAATTGGGGAAGAAATTGATTTTCTGGTGTTAAGTGAAATAACACATGATGAAGAAATAACATTAGCAAAAGAAACGATGAAAAATAAAGCAGCAGAATGACAAAAGAGACATGACAACAAAGTAGTTAGTTACAAATCTGGTGATTTACTATTGATAAAAACAAACAAAGGATAAACCATACGAAGTGAATGACAAGATTAAGAAGTTCTTGCATGTGTACCATGAGCCTTATAAAGTCATCATCGTAACTCTATGAATTAGCTTATGTGAAATCAGATAAGTTGTTTGGAGTGAAAAATGTAATTGATTTAGAGCCTCATGTGATTCCTATGACACTAAAGAAATTAACCAACACTGAACCAAATAAAATTGAAGACATTAATTTTAGATTAGATTAGATTAAATTAGATTTACTTTCAGTCCAGTTGATCCGTAGTGAAGAGGTACTCCAGGATGTGGAACATGTCAGAAAAACAACAATACATGACAAACATTTACAACCAAAAGAAATAAGCCAATGTATCACTCCACAGGTCCCAAGTGGAATGATCATCAATTTTTAATGAACACTACATGAAAGAGTCATTTTACAAATACTAATGCACTGAATTTAAAATAAAAAAGTTTTTCTTTATTTATAAGGTAATAAACATGTAATACAACTACTATAATAGTTATTTACGATGAACACATTACTGCACTGAAATGGTGCAGAAGTTAGATTGTACTTGCACACACATACACACATTTACAATGAACGCATTACTGCACTGAAATTGTGCAGAAGTTATATTGTACTTATATATAAACACAAATCAGTTGGTTTTACTGAGAAATTCAATAATGGAGTAGAAGGAGTTGGCCACCAATAAATCCTTTAGGCTTCTCTTAAACTGAATTTCATTGTTGTTATGCTTTTTATGGCTGATGGCAAGTTATTGAAAATGTGTGTTCCTGAATAATGCACACCTTTTTGTACAAGACTAAGTGACTTGAAATCCTTGTTAAGAATATTCTTATTTCTAGTATTGATTCCATGAATTGAGCTGTTGGTTTGAAAAAGTGATATATTTTTAATGACAAATTTCATTAAGGAATAAATATATTGCGAAGCAGTAGTTAGTATCCCTAGTTCCCTAAACAGGCTTCTGCAGGATGTTCTTGAGTTCACACCACATATAACTCTTATGCACGTTTTTGTGCCTGGAAAACTTTAGCTTGGCTTGATGAATTACCCCAAGAAATAATCCCATATGACATTATGGAATGAAAGTAGGCATAGTATGCCAGCTTTTGCATTTTTATATCCCCTATGTCTGACATAATTTGCATTGCAAACAGACATTTGTTAAGACGCTTCAGCAGTTCTGTGGTGTACTCCTCCCAGTTGAATTTACCATAAAGCTGTAATCCCAAGAATTTAACACTGTCCACTTCTTCTATCTTCTTGTCGTCGTATGTTAGACATATACTCATGGGACACCCCTTACAAGTTCTGAACTACATGCCGTGTGTTTTTTCAAAGTTTAGTGACAAAGAATTGGCTAGGAACCAGTGATTAATGTCCATAAATATTTTATTAGCTGATCTTTCTAAGAATACACTTGATTTGCTATTTATTGCAATGTTTGTATCATCGGCAAACAAAACGAACTTGGCATCTGGTAATGTTACTGATGAAACGTCATTGATATACACAAGAAAAAGTAAGGGCCCCAAAATGGAACCTTGTGGGACCCCACATGTAATTAGTTCCCAGTTGGATGATGCCTGATAGCTTGATACATGTCTCTTTCCTAATAACACCCTTTGTTTCCTGCCAGAGATAGAAGATTTGAACCATTTGCAGCATTTCCTGTTACACTATAATATTCTAACTTACTTAAAAGGATATTGTGATTTACACAGTGAAATGCCTTTGACAGATCACAAAATATACCAGTTGCCTGCAATTTTTTGCTAATGAATTAAGCACATTTTCACTGTAAGTGTAGATAGCCTCCTCAATATCAGAACCTTTTAGAAATCCAAACTGTGACTTTGACAGTATGTTATTTGAGATAAGATGGTTATGAAGCCGACTGTACATTACTTTTTCGAAAATTTTTGAGACTGCTGGCAACAGTGAAATTGGACGGAAATTCGATGCTATTTCTTTATCTCCCTTCTTAATGCTATTTGTGCCTCTTCATGTCTGGTTCTACTGGTCTCCTCCTTCACTATATCCCATATTGTCTTTATTTTGTTATCTGATATGACTATCTTTTCCTTGTAGGATATTTACTTTGACATCCATATTACAGTCTTTAATATTTTGCAGTATTTCTTGTAATGTGCTATAGCATCAACATTGGAACTGTTTCGGATTGACAGATACAGTTTTCGTTTTGTTTTACAAGATACCCCTATTGCTCGAGTAATCCATGGCTTCTTTGTAGACTTTGCTCTAACCTTGCTAAGTTTAGGGGGAAAACAGTGTTCGAATAAGGTAAGCAACGTATTAGCAAAAGTGTTATATTTTTCATTCATGCCATGAGCACTGTAAACATCAGTTCAGTGAATGTCTCTGAGGAGTGTCCTAAAATAATCAATTTTTTGCTTATTGATTACCCTCTTGAGCTCAGACTTAACAGATTTTATATCCTGTTCAGTATTAACATTTAACAGAAGACTGATAGATTAAAAGAATTACTAAAGAATTATAATGTCATTTATGTAGATGATTCACTACTCTTTAGTGAATATTTCAACTGACGATTAGTGCCTCCTCAGCTGGGTGAGATCATTCTTTCTTTTTCTGATCCACTCGTCTATATCTGTCCTTTACAACTATTTACAGTTTCACATTTCTTCATATGAACACTATGTGAATGCATTCATTTTAATATCTTATGATATCCTCCAGATTTAGGAAACTGAATCAAGTCAAAAAAGAAGACTTGCAAAGTTTGTAATAGGAGTTAAATTAACATTTTTATGTCATTCCTTTGTTCTTGATGAAAGTATTACAATTACAGAGCAATCAGTAATCTTTAACAGATGTGATGCAATAGGTTTCACATATGCTGATTCTGTTCCCTCTTGATTCAGAGACATTGTCCCTTTGATACCTTTGCTCTTGTCCTATCTCTCTTCAGAGATACTTTTGCAGTTCTGTTGGTGTCATCTTTGTCTTTCATAACCATTAGTCACACTTATATTTATCACTTGTGGCCCTATCACTTAAAGTTCTCGTCGAAAGAGGAAAATTTCATGTGTCACCTTTATAGTATATTTCATCTTTGTAGATATCATGGTTGCTTTAAAGTCCTCTACAATGAGGAAAGTTCGTACATTATGTTTCAGTCATGTCGACGTATATATCAACGAAATAGGCAAATTTCATGGGTCTTGTTTATAGTGAATTTGGTCAATTTCCTTAATATGTCATAGCATTTTTAAAGTCCTCCATGCTGGAGGCAAGTTCACAAAAATTATTTCAACAATCATCATGCATATTTGCTACCTAATGTCCACATCACTGGAGGCAAGATTCATAACATACGACCCAAATAGATCAATATATCCCACTAACACAAAAAAAATTCATTATACACTCTGGATGGCATAGCAGGTTTATCATAACTTATCATGAACTTTAATGTTTGCATTTACGAAAATTTTACTCAATTACGAAACAAAATTAATGGAATTAATCTGTCTAACAAGGAGTCATTATACGTAAAAGATCAGTGTTGTTACTTCTACCAATAAATTGAGTATTGCTTACTTCATATGTAAATATCTTCTAATTTTTAAACAAAAGAACTGTCTTACTTTGGTATTATTATTGTCATACTTACAAGGGAACCTTCCCATCGCACCCCCCTCAGATTTAGTTATAAGTTGGCACAGTGGATAGGCCTTGAAAAACTGAACACATATCAATCGAGAAAACAGGAAGAAGTTGTGTGGAACTATGAAAAAAATTAGTAAAATATACGAACTGAGTAGTCCATGCGCAACATAGGCAACATAGGCAACATCAAGGAAATCGTGAGCTCAGGAGCGCCGTGGGCCTGTGGTTAGCGTGAGTTGCTGCGGAACGAGAGGTCCTTGGTTCAAGTCTTTCCTCGTCTGAAAATTTTACTTTCTTTATTTTTGCAAAGATATGATCTGTCCGTTCGTTCATTGACGTCTCTGTTCACTGTAATAAGTTTAGTGTCTGTGTTTTGCGACCACACCACAACACCGTGCGATTAGTAGACGAAAGGACGTGCCTCTCCAATGGGAACCTAAAACATTTGATCGCAAGGTCATAGATCAACCGATTCCTCCACAGGAAAACACATCTGATATATTCTATACGACACTGGTGACGGCATGTGCGTCACATGACAGGAATATGTTGTCGACCCACCTAACTTGTACACTTAGTGAATGGGTAAAAAGATTCTTATACCTTGCCCGATTTAGGTTTTCTTGTGGATGTGATAATCACCCCCCAAAAAGTGATCAAAACGTAAGAGTTTGTCACATAATCTGAAAACAAAAAATTAAACTTTCCACTCGAGGGAAGACTTGAACCTAGGACCTTTCGTTCCGTAGCTGCTCTCGCTAACCACGGGGCCACGGCGCTCCTACAGTCCCATCGTCCTTGATGTTCCCTAGCTTCACATCGACTTCTCAGTTTGTATATTTTACTAATTTTTTTTCATAGTTCCACACAACTTCTTCCTGTTTTCTCGATTGATCTGTGTTCAGTTTTTCAAGGCCTATCCACTGTGCCAACTTATAACTAAATCTGAGGGGTGTGCGATGGGGAGGTTCCCTTGTTAGTAATGATTATGTTTGCTTATGCATTACTTATAATTATCTTGTGTTATGAGAGAATTCAAATAAATTGTGGTATCATCAGTAAAGCAGCGTAGTAGAAAGTTTCAGTGATAAGGGTTCTGATGCTACTGTTGGAGCACAACCACAGCTGTCGATTTCTACAAAGGTAGGTGACAAATTATATTGGTGGAAGGTTGCTGTTGCGTGTTCCTCAGTTATGTTTAAAAGCTCTCCCCTTTTGACACTTACCCCATTGGCATATCAGTGAGTCTATCCTTTATTTCTTCTTGTGTTGATGAGAGCGTGTTTAGGCTAACACACGCCAGCATTACCATAACTTTACCCTGCCATCCGTTAAAAATGGGTCATTGCACTACTCTTGTAACAGTATCGTTCCAAAACTCCTTAAACTGGTACCGCCCAAATGTTAAAATAATAAATTTTGATAAAATAATTTTGTCTTGCGATTGTATAATGCTGGGAATGGATATTCTATACAAAACTATCAAGTGATGCTATTAAAAAGTTAGTATTTTGTGTGTATTCCCTCAAAAGAAGGTGAATGGACTTTTTTCTTCTTCCCAGAGTATAATAATAACTGAAAATTTCTATGTTATATCTTCAAAGAAAATGTGAAAACAGGCAAAAGTAAAGGGCCTGTGTTATAAATGCTTACAAAATATATTGGCACAAAACTTGGCTTACTGACACTGAGTAGAGGACTATTTGAGACTAAGATTTGTATTAAAGGAACGTTTCAGTCCTGAGGGTAGAATTGGGACAGCTTCCAAATTATCCAACAGTTCATACAATTATTATTGAAAAAAAAGGTAATGAAAGGTTTATAAATGTATTTATGACTGCATTGGTATGTGTAAGTTGAGTTTTGTGAAATTAATGATTTTCTTTACAAAAAATCATTAGGATTTATCTGGTTTTTATTTCATGTGACCATGAGTTAATACTGCTGCTGCCTAGGTCTCAGACTGTGAAATGTACTAAGCACAGAGAAGGTGAAGTGATGTAAAATGGATAGCAAAAAGTGCTCTTGAGATGCTGTTAATTTTTTTCTTTTATTGAGAAAGTTTATCCGTTTTGTTAATATTGTCAAGTTTATTAAGGACTATTGGCTCACATAAAGTTAAGATGTACAGTAATTTGAATTTTGTAATTATTTCAGATTTCATTTCTAACTATATTTTGATAATACGCAACAAATAACAAAGATTGAATTTTTCAGTTTTTTCTGTTTTTATGTTAAAATATAAACAGATGGTCAGTGCCACTAGGGACTTAACTAAAATTACCGAAATTTGTAATATAATATTCAAAATATTGACTTCATATGGTATACATGAAAATTTTATTACTATGGAATTAACCAGGTTATATTTCACAATATTCACCTGTATAATTCCATGGGGTGGGGGGGGGATGTGTCAAAGCAAATTTGGCACCCACCATACTGCTTTGTCTTTTACGCTCCTAATTACAGTAGGTAAGATCCATACTACTTTTTTTCTTTCTGTTATTCTTGCCAAAAATTTTGATGATAGAATCCGCTATCTGGGCAAACATTACATGAATTTTTAGGACTAATTTATTTCCCCTTTGAAACCCATTTATTCAGATTATGCAGTTCACTGTTCTGAACATTTCGACATATTAATTTAGCTGGGAATTATGTATTTCAAAGTTTTTGATCTAGAATGTATCCATAAAAATCTAGTGAGCTAATAAACCGATTCAGAAAAGTAGATAACTGTAGACCAACTTTTTCTCATTTCAAATACATGTTTATTTAATTCAAACCTAATTAATTCAGGAGATCTAATTAATCAAAGGTATCAACCAGCCCAAACTTTCAGCTCATATTGTGACCAAACCACTATAAATTCCTGGGACATGTTTACAAACTATTGATGGGCTAAATTTTCTGAACTCAATGACACTAATAACAAATATATATTTGCCATATTTAAGAATTTCGTCATATTTCATATCCAAATTTTAGTAATCACTGTGGATACCATACCTAAAAGTCTGGAAATCACACAATGTTCTGCATATTTTAACAGTCACAGCGCATATCAATAATTTAATAAACAAGGTCTGACAGTAATTATTACATCTATTTAAAAAGGAATAATTTGATCTAGGGAAATGCCACACAACAATCAGACAAAATGACATAACATTCTAGCATACATCCATATAAAGGACAAAACGCATGCAGTTGCATTATTACACTTCTAGTTTTTCTTGGAATTGAGTTTTGGTGGGTATATAACTAGCTCCAGGATTACAGTATCCTCCACACTGTGTACTCTATTTTTGTTGTTTGAACTAGCTTCAGGATTATTCGATGATATGAGCAGTGACTATTGGAATCAAGGATAGGCTTAATAAGTAACATTCATAAACATGCGACTGTACCTTAATCAACTATTATCATTCTGTGTGCCTTGTAGACAATTTGTTGATCTGCTATAGGAAAAAGATCTTTGTGTGCCAATTGATGCATGGTTCTCATCCTTTTGGCTGAATAAAATTTAAAGTTATCTGTCAGCTGTGAGTACAAGCAGACCTGCCTAAACACATTTTATTTATACTGAGGCTTGGTCTTTAGCATTAGGAATCAAACCTAGTAAATAAATATGCAAAGTGATTTTGCATAAACATTTCAAAAGAATTGCTGGACTTCTCTTTTTATTTATTAAGAGATACAATCCTATCATGAACATTTTCAGCTAAAGGACCAGTGATACAGCTACCGAGAGGCAATATTAATCAACACGTAGGCCCCTTGCACCCTTACAACTTTATGACATTTTCCATACCCACGAGAATCATCTCATTTTTTGGCTATGGAACGAAACTGAATCTGATCTTATGTAGTGTGTTGTAATGAATGTTATGTAATATAATATGATACTGACTCATCTCTTTTGCATACGGATCAGAGAGAAGGAGTCTAGTGCTCATGGTTAAATGTATTACAATTACATAAAGCGTTATTCTCACAATATATGGTTGAAATGGAGGATTTCTCGTTATGAATGGTTTGAATGGAGAAGAAAGATGAGCTCTTTTTCTGTCCTGAATGTGACAAAGAAGATCGTTAGCTAGGACTGACTAGTAGAACCAGTTCCAGAAGATGAATTAATAGTTGACCATAGCATCCAGGATTTTACAAAAGTTTTGTGCTACTTCAGGAGAACGTAAGTAGCTGATAGATTCAACGTATCCCTGCGAGCACTAGAAACATATAAAGTTCTTGTATTAGTGATAAAGCTATTTCTCAGGGCATAGTATGCTTTTTTCCACATATTAACATATGGCGCTTTGTTATGAGATCATTCTTCTTGTGCAAGGGAAGAAAACTACTATTTAGCAAAAAAACTAATCAGATGCAATTTTCGGATCGCAGCTAATGAGTTATGACTGTTTGGAGAACACTAATAATACCAAGAGTTGCAGCTAAGGAAAACCTGGCAATTTCAGTAACTTCGCCAGTGTTCATCAACATTAATTATTTATTTCACCTGGCAATATATTAGGACCTTCAGCCCCCCCCCCTTATGTCTAATCAGACATCCTTTGTGAGTCAGAATTACGATTTGTATAGACTTGAGTGATACATGGTGATGATATATAAAATAAGGGAAAGGCAGCCACTCACCTATAGTGGGTGAGTGTGTGGAGCACAGAAACCCGTAACAAGAAGCAGCATTCACATTAGCTTTCGAGCACTTCCTCCTTTTCAAGCAATGTCCATGGCAAGAAAATTCGTTTTACAAATAAAGAAATACTGACCCTATCTGACTGCCTTGATCCCTGTATCATGTGAGAAAAGTGTGAGTTTGGTTTCACATGATCGATATTTTCGAAATCCGTGCTGATTGACATGGAGGCGGTCATTCTGTTTGTGATAACCAATTGTTCTGAGCCCAGAATATGTTTGAAGATTCTAAATAAATCAGTGTTAAGGACATTGGGCGGGGTTTTTGTGGATCAATCGTAACGCCCTTCATGTAAACGAGTGAGACCTCTACTTTCTTCCAACTATTGGGCATGACTTTTCGTTCAAGGAGTGGGTGATAGACTGTAATTAAGCGATGGGCTAACTCGGTTGCACATTCAGTATAGAATGTGACAGGGACTCCTCAGGCCAGGTTTTGTGCCCGTCATTACAGCGAACACAGGTCGTCATTAATACTCGATATGGAAGCAGCAATGTTGTTAGAGCTGGTGCTTAGACACAAGTAGACATCATCACTACTCAATATGTAAATGATAATTCCAGAAATAAAGCACAGATAAATTCCTGTTGACATACAAATTCCATGGACTAAGAACTGTTCCCTCCCACTGTTTGGGCCCATACCCTTGCAATCTATTCACTCATTAAAATGTGGGCTGACATCCCAGCTGGTAGATGTAAGAAAATTCAACACAGTGTCAAACATATGGGTTTACTGTTGTACACCACGTTGCCAGCAAATAATTATTCTGTCATCTATTGTATTGTGGACTAGTAGTGTATTTTGATGTTTAGACATGTTCTGGTAAATGGATTGTTGTATCTTGATCAGTAATAGTAATGTACAATTTATATATGTACGTTACCATATCCTTTCTACAATGCACTTGTGTGTGTGTGTGTGTGTGTGTGTGTGTGTGTGCGCGCGCTTGTGCATACACAAAATGATGAAACGAGTTTTACTTAAGTGCTTAAAGATGGAATAGAAATAAGTGAAATATTGCTGCTTTGACACTGTGCTCTTTGGTTTCTGAATGACTTGAACTATTGACAATAGTGTACTATTCCACTACCCTAAAAATTGTTACAACTCTTACTAAAATTTCTGTTCAAATATTTACTATTGTCAGTTTTACAAGAAGATACTTTTACTGTGTTTCAGACAGAAAATCTATCCTTGTAAACGTCTTGGTGGAAGAACAATGACATACATAGCTAAGTTCACAGCATTACACACCTTGGTGTTCACCTACACTAAACCTAATAAGTTATAATGCAGCGTGAATTGCATCCTTAAAACGTCAGGGCTGCACCAGCTTTGCCTCCAAGAAAGTATGTGCTGGGCAATATCGTTTGACAAAGTCCCTGGCAGACTGCTGAATCTGAGGTACCGTAACACTATATTCATTGCAATGTAGTAGTCTACCTAGAAGCATGTAGGTATTGCTTGCCAGTGGTGTCATTAGTTTAAGAACGTAAGGACGGTTGTTCTCTGTGATTACAGAAGTGGACGCCCACCTGTAGTCAGCAAAGATCTGTTACAGAAAACTGGCCAAAAAATTTCATGTTGGACAACTTTCCACTGATTTCTTGAATGGTTCTGCAAGAGATCCAAGTAATTGACCAGATGTTTTGTGCTCGCTGAGTTCCAAAAATTCTTTTTGAGAATGACAAAACTCAGCAATGACTGCTGCTCTTTGCTTTCTTTGTCATTACAATACAGAAGAAGACCTACCGAACGACTTCATCACCAGTGACGAGACCTTTACGATGTTTACATGGGAACTATACTTTCTTTGTCATTACAATACAGAAGAAGACGTCCTACTGAACGGTTTCATCAACAGTGTCGAGACCTTTACTATGTTTACGTGGGAACTAAACAACGTACAATGGTGTACGATCATACCTTCTGCCCTAACAAGCCATAAAAAAGTGCTACGAACTTTGTCAGTCAGAGAGGTTTAGGATACTGTCTTTTAGCACCTTACTGTAATCTTACTTGAGGATCTTATGGACTGTGGAAGGACAGTTAATTCTGAAGCCTACTGTAAGGTATTAAGGTAATTGAGAACAGTCATTCAAATAAGTGATGTGGTCTCTTGACTATTGGTGTCACGTTTTTGGATGATAATTCTCAGCTCCATTCTATCTGACAAACAACAGATTTGCCATTTCAATTGAAATGGGACATTTTTAATGCCCACCATACAGCCTAGACTTGGCTCTGGGAGATTTACACCTCTCTGTATGGATGAGATGTTGTAAGAAGCTAGTTGCAATTGTGGTGTCATGAAATTGGTCGAGTGACCTATCTTTGGAGTGCCTTCTTTGGGCTTGTGGTTGATGGCGTGTGAACCTTCAGTTCTTTGCGGAGATTTGAATTGTACTGATTGTGTGTTGACGTATAGCAGTATTATTAAAGTACTTATCTCAATATGTAGAATCTTAGTGTATTCATTTAAGCCATCGTACCTACTTCCATATTGGTGACCCCGACTACAAGTGCTCGGGTTTTTTGTGTCATCTTTTCTTGCTACGTCCTGTGGCCTTTCAACAGCCAACAGCAGCCACCTTTGCCTACCGAGACTCAAGCACCTTACCTACCAGTGAACCAGATGCCATCGCAAAAAAATGATACAAATAGCTCTGAGCACTATGGGACTTAACTGCTGAGGTCATCAGCCCCCTAGAACTTATAACTACTTAAACCTAACTAACCTAAGGACATCACACACATCCATGCCCAAGGCAGGATTGTAACCTGCGACCGTAGCGGTCGCGTGGTTCCATACTGTAGCACCTAGAACCGCTCAGCCAATCCGGCATGCCATCGCAGAGTCCAGCTATGCAACCAGAACTTCCAAACATGAACTTCCATTATTTTTCTACTGTGCCTGTCAGTGCTTCGATTCAGGTTAACAGGGCTCACATGGCAGCCGCCATATTGCCTCAGACTGTGCCTTCGTACATTTACAGACATTTCAAACGAGAAAGTGATGTACCACCAACTGTGCCTCGTGTTCCGATATGTACTGCATCCAATTTCGTACAACATGGGTTTGCTGACACATGCCGACTTGCCTTGGCCAAGGTCGAGTCTGCCGCACCGTGCGCGCCAGACTCGGTTCCCACCGAATTACAACTCTCTCCCGCATCTGCTGCGTATTCCCAGCACTGCATTATCGATATGGAAGACGTTGCTACCTCGCCACAACATCTACCAACGCCCTGGCTGCAACAGGAACCTAGCCTACCTGTTCAAGTATCCGTAACCCCACGTTCCCTTCTCCCCAGTGTATCACTAAATGCCATATGGTCTAAAGAATGCAGCACAGACATGGCAATGTTTCTTGGACTTCCTCCTTCCTGCGCTCCCATTTCGCTATGCATATATCGACGATATTCTAATTTCCTCATCATCAGCAGAAGAAAACGTACATCACCTCAAGACAGTGTTTCGTATCGTATCCGATAACAGTATCGCAATCAACAAGGACAAACCGCAACTCTGATGCACTTCAGCCACTTTTATCGACCGTGAAGTGTCGGCTGCAGTTGTTAGACCCACCTCAGACAGAATTGCGCTGGTTTATCAGCTACCCCTACCTGAAGCAGACCATGACTTGCGACGGTTTTTGGGGATGATTAACTTCTTCCGTCGCCACATTCTTAAGGCTGCATCACTACAAACACCACTGATTGATACTCTGTCAGACCCTCATACAACAGGCACAAGTACCGTGGACCAAGGAAATGGAGCCCAAATTTGCGGATTTGAAACAGGCGCTCACGCAAGCTCTCACTTTAGCTCATCTGGTAGTGGACCCCAAACTTTCCATCACCATGGATGCCAGAGATTCTTTGATTGGGGCCGTCCTACAAAAGCATGTTGGAGATTAAGTACAACCCCTAAGTTTCATCTCAAAAAAGTTATCGCCCTCCCAGAAGAAATGGTCGGCATCTGGCCTGGAGCTACTTGCTGTGTACAAGGCTATATGTTATTTCCATGAAGACATTGAGGGTGGAGACGTTACATTCCTCACTGACCAGAACCCTCTTGCAGATGCTTTACACAACCCGCCTGCAGACCACCCTCCCTGCTGGTCCTGCCACATGGACATTATTGCCCAACACATGAACGACTTTCGCTACAGACAACATCATGGCCAACCATCTCTCCTGCATCTCTGCCGTAGGTAGTATCATTGACTTTGATGCACTCACTCGAACGCAACATCATGATGCAGAAATCGTGAAATTACTCACAGACAGTTCCACGGCTCTTAGGATCAAGCCTCGCATGCTTCATGGGTCACGCGTCCCACTCCAGAGTGATACCTCAACTGGTTCACCCTGCCCACTCGTCCCAGAATCCGTGAGACGACAGATTTTCGACGCCATACACAACCTCACCCATCCAGGCATCAAGGCCACGACCAGTGCTGCGACTGGACATGAGCATGTGTTGCATATCAACGCTTCAAGTTTGGCAGGCATGCACAATCCCTGACAGGCATGTTAAATGTACCCCCAGGTCGCTTCAGACATATACACCTCGAATTGGTCGGTCCACTGCCCCCCTCATAAAACTATAGATACATCCTGTCAATTATCGATAGGGCGACCCGTTCGGTGCAGGCTACCCCTATGGTGGACGTTTCTGCAGACTTGTTGTTCATTCTTTCATAGCCACATGTTACAACAGATCAAGGCCGACAGTTCGAATCTATACTTTTTTCCAAATTATGTGAACTCTACAGAGTAGTGCGATTCTGGATTACTGCCTACCACCCCCAAATTAACGGCCTCATGGAGTGGTGGCATAGGACCTTAAAAGCTGCTCTCATGTGCCACAACCCCTTGTGGTCAGATGCATTACCCTGGGTTCTCCCGGGTATCTGCATGTCCCTCAAGAAGGACCACAAGGCCTCCCTGGCAGAAATATTGTTTGGCAAACCATTGGTCCTTCTGGCCCAGTTAGTTGAGGACCCACCTCCACTTGCAGACACTGAACTCCCTCCCCTAGTAGAGTAGGTGCACTCCCATATGTTTCGATAACATGTCCTGCCTCACGGTTCTCACTTCTTTCCAACCATGTTTATCCAAAAGGAACTAAACAAATGCAGTTATGTGATGTTATGCAATGACTCAGTGAGCACAGCTTTACAATGCCCATATTCCGGCCTTCATAAAGTGTTAACATGTGCAATGAGCACATTTGATATCCTCCTACATGACCGATCTCTCACCATTTCAGTTCACTGACTGAAGCCAGCATGGGCCATTGTAGATGACGCTGTGGACTAGCCAGCTCCTGTCGAGCTGCTTTCATCTCCACAAGAGGCCTCCTCCGACACTGCCATCTCGCCACCCGATGGCTGGTTGGCACCAGCTCCAACTCCAGCCTGCCTGAGCCCAAGCCCTGATGGCAAGGGCTCCCTTCCTCATACCTTACCTACATTTTCCCTTCCCGTCCTAGCTCTTTTACCTCTTAACAGATGTGTACCATTTCGCCCTGGAAGACATCTCTCTACAGGTATGTGACAGTTTCATTTTTAAACTTTGCACTCCTCCCCTTTCAGCCAACGACCCTCCCATCTCTTCCATTTCTATCATCAAACATCTCCAACTCCTTCCAGGCTCTGATATCAATGCGATCTCTTCTTTCATTGATGCTACAGACCTCCTGTCACCATCTCACTCACTCCTTCCTTGCTGACCAATTCTGATGGTCCGCCCCTCTCATGCACAGGTCACTTATTATGTCCAGCTGTGTGGCATAAGGACTTCCCCCCTCACACGCCCATCAGCAGTGACTTGCACGGGCCCTGCCTACAGATCCAGATGCATCTACTGCACTTCGCCTGTGCACAGTATCCCTGATGCCTTCTTCCCTGCATAATGCCACAAGTGCTCTGCACTGCTGTGTGGGGGTGGGCCTCTGTATCAGCATGCAATCAGTGGAGTGACCTATCTCTGGGCTGCCTTCTTTGGGTTTGAGGCTGATAGCAAGGACATCGTCAGTTCATTACAAAGATGTGGAGTGTACTGATTGTGTATTGACGTCTAGCGGTATCAAGCCGATTATTTAAGTACGTATCTCTACATGTGGAATCTTAGCATATTCATTTAAGCCATCGTACGTACTCCTACACAATTTTAGGTAGCAGAATTTCGTACAGAGGGTACTTGTCAACTAGTTAAGAGATGTGATAAATACTAAAATCTGGATGGTGACTGTGTACAGATGCCAGAACTGAGGGTGTAGATCAGTCTTGGAGCACTCTTCACAAATGAAGATGAGTATGATTACTATGAGTGACACCATTATCAGTGTCTACACGCACTTGGCACCTGGAGCTGCACTCATATTCCACAGACCCTGACTTCAAAATTCAGCCAGTGCCTCCATATCTTTACTGTCCTTGGCTTTGACATAGCATTGGGTGCCATAAATAAGAAAACAGGAAGGGGGAAACAATGGACAATGTTAAAACAGTGATTATTTTAGTAATTGCAGATGTTTCTAGTGTCTCAGTTTTCTTTAAAGTGATTGTATTATAGACTTAAGTGAGCATATGTTATTGAAGGTTCTGCTGATACAAATAAAAATTCCTTTTTACAACACTATGAATGGTACCCATTGTTTTTAATAATGAGTAGCTGAAACTGTTTCTGTATACTACTCTAGATTTAAGTTCTTGATATGCTGCATTGTGTCACTGCAATCACTAAAAGATATGTTGATGATGCTAAAGGAAAACTTCCTCATGAATTTGGTTGTGAGATGTGTTACTTAAAGCAAAAATTAAAATATATTTCAATGTCATGCTAAAAACTGCCCTGTCGTCGACCTGAACACTAGTTTTATACAGCTCTCCACGCTAATCTGTTCTGTGTAATCATCTTCATACCTTTGTAACACATTTGCCCCCCATCCACTTGAACCTGCTCACTGTGGTCAAGCCTTGGTCTCTCTCTACAATGTTCACCCCAACACTTTTGTCCATTATGAAATGCTTCAGGGTGTGTCCTATCGATCTGTCCCTTCCTTAAGTCAAGTTGTGCCGTCAGTTTGTTCTCTTCCCAGTTCCATTTATTGCCTCGTCATTAGTTACTCGATCTATCAACCTAGTCTTCTCTTCTGCAGCTTCATATTTCAAAAGCTTGTATCCTGTTATCGTCGAAACTGTTTATCACCCAAATTTCAGTTCCATATTATACTACACACACAGCAAATAGTTCCAAAAATACTTACTAATGTTTAAATACATAGTATATATTAATATAGTCATCTTTTCTCAGAAAGGTTTTTCTTGCTGATACTGCTTCGTGTTTCATGTTCTCTTCATTTGCACCAATGTCAGTTGTTTTGCCAGCCAAATACCAAAATTCATGTGCTACAGGGTAACCAACTGGAAATCGCTCAGTTTCAAACCGGCAGTAGTATGTCTATTTCTATAAAAAGAAAATATTAACATATTTTATTTGCTACATGAGGTCATTTACAAAAAGTAAGTCACCCAAGTGAGGGCCATTCTTTCAAATACTATTTTAAACCCTCTGCCAGAGGATACACATATCTCCAGCCAACTTGTATTGCTCAATAAACCACACTTCTTCTTTAGCAACAGCTTTCAACTTCATTAAACTCCATGAAACCCAGTCATGTTCTTTCAATATTCTCATAAGATATGACACATATTCCAATACTAAAGTCTGGTAACCAATATTTAACTGATAGGAATGAAGTTTCACCACATAACGCTGTCTACCGACTCTCTAGGAGACTGCTTCAATGATGGTTACATGAAGTAGTTGTTTACCATTCGGGGAGAGCAGATTGCAGTGGCTGAGACATAGTTAAATCCCACCAGTTGTTAATTTCACGGTGTGATTAGATATTTGCTGGCAAAAGGATCTTCAACTGCTGAAATCAATTGTGAGTTATGCCTCGTGTATGGACTTGAAATAATGAGTGGTAAACAAATTCGAAAATGGAATCGAGAGTTTTAATATGGTCGCACAAATGATCACAATGAGCAGTGGTGTAGCAGACTTGGTACTGGAACTAACAACCTCTTTGATAAAGTGAACAAAAACTTTGAAGTGATCAGTTATTAACTATTAATGAATTCCCAAATGTTGTTCGAACCTCAGTTTACCGAATTATCACTGTCAGCTTGGATATCACAAACTGTGTGCAAGGTGGGCTCAAAAATGTTCACTTGTCAGTACAAAGAGCAAAGAAAGCGTAGGGCAACACAGTTTTTGTAGTGCTGTAGACAAGATAGAGATTATCTGTCTTCCCACAGTGTTACAAACGACAAGACATGGATATCACTCATCAATGAAGAATTCAAACAACAGTCAGTGCCATGACCCCACTCAAGTTCATCCAAACTATAAGGGTTTAAGCAATCTCCATTTTTAAAAGAAAAATGATGGCTGTGATTTCTTTTTTTTTTTTTCGCCAAAAGGGATTCGTTGTGATTTACTTCATGGACTGTTGGTCAACAATTACAGCTGGCTTATACTATGAAATGCTAACCGAACTGAGATGGGCAACCCACAATCGACGCCATGGGAAACTATTGTCCCACATAATCCTCCTTCATGACAACGCACACCCTCACACCACTGCCAAAACCGAGGAGAAGATTCAAGATACACGATGGGAAGTTTTTCATCACCATCCATACAGTCCCAACTTCAGGACAATTTCCTCTCTTCGCACTTGAAAAAGTGGCTTGGTGGACAACGATTTCAAAATGATGATGAGCTCAAAACTGGAGTTACCAACTTGTTCAGTTCCCAGGCGGCAGACTTCTATGCAAAGGGATTAAAGAAACTGGCGTAGCGTTCAAGAAAGGAAGTGTATTTGAACGGCGACTACGTGAAAAAGTAAAGTAGAAATATGGTGAAATATTACTGTCAATATAAATCTGTTTTCATGAACTTATTTTTAGTACCAAACGAACTTTAATTTTGGAATATGCCTCGTAAAGTAACAAATGGGCTTCTTGGGAATTTCAGTGGCTATGCCACATCACCAAAATGAGAAATGAGGTGTCCATGCAAAATGTGGTTCCCAAATGCCATGGACATATTTATAGTGTGCGACGTTGCACCATGCTGTTGAAAAAAACGCTCTTCGCATTTATCTACAGGCTCTGCAGTTCTGGCAGAAATAACTCACAGCACTGTACTACATAATCTAAAAATATCAGTTTCAGAAAATGTCACTTTGTACTTTCGGTCCCTCCTTTTCTAGTGTAATGCCCTCTGTGCCATCTAAATAAATTTGATTACAATCTATTGCCTCGTTTTATTTTAACTGATGCTCACATTACAATCTCCTTTGAAGACACTGTCAATTCCACTCAGCTAACTTTCCAACACCTGCTTCAACTCTGATAGAATTCTAAAGTTTTCAGCAAATTTCAGATGTTTTATTCATGTAAACAGAGTTGCTCTTAAGCTGTCTGCCAGTAGCTTCTGAACTCAGTCTCTCCAGCTGTTCCTGCCACTTTCCTCACACTGTATTTCATTTATGCTGGTCTCTCTCTGCCTCTACTGTCTTATCACACCATCAAATTTCTGTTTATTTCCTGGGTTTTATCTGTTTATATTTTTTCACAAGTGTAAATGCAAGATTATTCAAACCTCATAACGTATGTGTAGTTTCATAATACTTGCAACTTCCTAATTTCCCAACAAATGGCTCCATAAGCAAAATATAATGCATTACCCAAAATTCAATGGATTTTATACACATTATTTAAGAGAAATTAGGAAGTTCAATATTAAATAAAAATCAGTATTCCGAACAGAATGGAATGAGAATAGGTGGATATGTAGATATCTATGGTGGTTAAGTTGAAAATGTGAGCAAAGCAAAAGTGATAAAAACGTTGCAGCATCTACTGTGTCGTTAGGGCTACATATGGGGCATCTGGGAGAGGTGTCATACATCTGGAGGCGGCTATTAAGGCCGAAGTTTCGTTCTAAATTGTAGGAGAGTGTGAGAAGGATGTGTTGTCATATCAGAAGCCAGCAGCCTAGAGTGAAAACCGTCTCTGCACTGATCTTCGACTGCCTGCATGTGCCTTTCTTATGCTTCTATTGGTCGAGGGTTGGCACCTATGCTTGCCAGCATGTCTATCCATCAGTAATCCTTACCATGAGAATGGTAATCAGCACAGCATTATGAGTGGAGATGACAGATGTCTTTAATTTTAGAAATTAATTCATAATAGAAATTTTAATTTCAGAATAAAATTCAGTCATCAGCTCCAAATACATTATTTATTTCACTTTATCAGTATCAATAAATTCATTTTTCATCTTCAGAAGCCTACATAATTAGGGATTATATAAATCTTTAGATGTTGGCTATACATTTATGTAAAGTATAAGGAATATTGGAGACATTTTACTGAGTACACAACACTGAATTCGGATGAAATTAAAGCAGTTATAACATTTTTGAGACTCATACTAAAGTACAACTACTACAGTTTCAGTGGTCAGATACATCAATAAGATGGTGGTCTTGTTATGGGGAATTCCCTCGCTGGATTTTTAGTTGACATCTTCATTAATAATTTTGAATTACATTTTGTAAATTCCCACACTGCACCAGCCAATAACTTTCCTTTACACATACGATATGTTGATGGTACTGTCATCATATTAAAGGGAGATCAAAAGGACGTCAAATCACTTACTGATTCACTGAATTGCATCCACCCTAAAATTAAATTTGCATATAAAATAAAAAATCAACATACCATGGGCTAGAATCTGCAGTGTTGATAATGCTGGAGGAGATTTTTCCCTCTATCTAGTGGAATAACACACCCAGAGAATTTTAACTCAATGTATTTACTGTAACATACAGTCCTTACTTCTTCTAACGGATCGACTTTCTTGAGTGTGTCACTCAAGAAACTCTGAACAAGTTTCTACAATAAAATCTGAACATCAATTGTTTTTTCAGCGATGATTTCCTTGGCATCATGGAGGTCACATGCCCTTCACTCATGGCCCCATGAGGGCCCTCCAACCTGCAGGAAGAAGCTCCAGTCTGAGGCCCCCATCACCAATAGCATAGCATTAGAACAACTCTGAATTTCACAAACCATCAAAAACGTCCCTGAAGTGGGGGTGCCTCCAAATTACAATCTACCTTAACCCATGAACATCGTTTGACAGAGAGGTGAGACCTAGGATGTGGAACATCTGTTCCTATAAATCGTATGTCACTCTTCAGACTCACATTCAGGAAATCTGCATCCAGCCATCCAGACTTAGGTTTTCTGTGATTTCCCTAAATCGATCCAGAAGAATGCTGGGATAGTTCCTCTGAAAGGCCATGGCCGATTTTCTTCCACATCCTCCAAACATTCCGAGTATGTACTCCATCTGCATGACCTCAGTATCGATGGGACTTTAAAGCCTGATCTGGAAGTGTTACCTGTCTTCTATCTCAGCTAACTGTAGTTAGATTAAAAATGAGAGGTGAGAGACTACAGGAAACACAGTACAATCAATTAAGATTCCATTTTGGTCCATCTCCATGGACTGAAAGCTAGAGGTTGAAAATGTAACTTACATCCAAACTATCTCTCGAATTTCTTAATTGAGAAAGTAGATTTAGTTTACATGTTCTGGCTCAACTGCTAAGAAAATGAAAAAATCGTGAAATTTCAAATAAATATTGTGGAAATTGAGAAAAATTTGACAGGAAACCCTTTTTTCCATGATTTTCACAAAGTATCAAAGAAACACAACAAAATGATCATTGGATGTCATCGATTAAAATTACTCTTTTTTCATCCATTTTCTTCACACAGCATTTTTCTTGAATATTTAGCCATTTTACAAGTGTCTTTTCTATTTTTCAAGGACTTTTTACCATTTTTGCAAAATCGTTTTAAAGATCAAGTATCTTCCTATAATTTTGTCAAATTTTCTATCATTTTACGAAATATTTGCGTGTAATTTCAAAATTTTTCGTCTTCTTGGAAATAAGCCAGAACATACAATGTATATCTACTTCATTTTAATTATTTATAATGAAAAAAAGCATGAAAGTATTTCAAACATATCACGAATTTTTACTTCAAAAGTTCTATATCATGAAATTCTTTATAAACACCTAGGCTTTTTCTTCCTTTATATCTCAATTCAAAAAATTGAAAATGCAATCCACTTATTAGTTTCAAGTATTCGTTTGGTAAAGCAATTTTAAATTCATTATTTTGCTCTATACAAATTTCTTCTCCATATTTTGTATTCAGATAGTTACATCCAGTAATGTTACATGAAACATCTACTTCTTAAACAATTTTGCATTATTTACACAGTTTATCTTTTTAAGTAGGGACTCTATTTATATAGAAAAATAGCAATTAGGAATATTTAAATTTATTCATTACAGAAACATAGAAAAATGTTTAATACGAAACTGTAAATTTATTCATAATGGGAAATAAAATATATTTTTGTAGTTATATTATTTTGTTATAAATGGACTCAAAACACAAGTTGCTGTTTGAATACTCTTTTAGCATTCTCAACAGCGAAAAATCAATATAAAAAATTTATACAGGTGAAGAGACAGCAAATATGGCATGTAACAATTTTCAGTTTTTTGGAGGTGAAGATTAAAAGATAAAAATTTCAGTTTTTGATGATGAAACTGAAGAATGGAAGAAATATTAAGAATAGATGATAATGTTTTAAAAATGTAAATAAGCAAGAAAAATTTAAAATTCTCGGACAATATTCTATGTTGAAACTTCCTGGCAGATTAAAACTGTGTGGTGGACCAAGGCTCGAAAGCTGTGAGGATGGGGCATGAGTCATGTGAGTAGATCATTTGCCCATGGAAGGTAAAGGTCCCGAGTTCGAGTCTTGGTCTGGCACACAGCTTTAATCTGCCAGGAAGTTTCATATCAGCACACACACTTCACTGCAGAGTGAAAATTTCATTCTGGACTATTCCATGTTGAGCTTCATATGTTCAGTTCTTTTTTCCATACATAATTATATGCACTAGTGTATCAGCTGGCAAACTAGCACTCACACTAGCACATAATTTCACTGTTGATTTTATGTTGCTACAATGTCTTTTCTACATGTCATTTTTTAAAATTATCTGGTGTCTTCAAATTCTGCATGTTTTACAGAATACTTAATTTCTTCAATTTTTCAAATATAAAATACATAGTTTAACATGATAATATATTGATGAGCCAGTCAGCCGATAATTTTTACAGTTAGTTTGAAACACAACAAAATAAAATAAGGAATACTAAAACTCTACTGAATTACAATAATGAGTTATATCTATCTCAAAATCTTTGTTATCGCTTAATCATGCTATTCTACATCTACATTTACATCTACATGATCACTCTGCTATTCACAATAAAGTGGCTGGCAGAGGGTTCAACGAACCACCTTCCAGCTGTTGTTTCTCTACTATTCCAGTCTCTAATGGCACATGGGGAAAACGAGCACATAAATTTTTCTCTGCAAGACCTCAGTTCTCTTATTTTATCATAATGATCATTTCTCCCTATGTACGTGGGTGCCAACAGAATGTTTTCACAATCAGAGGAGAAAATTGGTGATTGAAATTTCATGAGAAGATCCCGTCGCAACGAAAAACGCCAGTGTTTTAATGACTGTCACTCCATTTCATGTACCATGTCTGTGGTACTAGCTCCCCTATTTCGCGTTAATACAAAACGAGCAGCTCTTTTCTGTACTTTTTCGATGTCATCTGTCAGTCCCACCTGATACAGATCCCACACCACACCTGTTGCACCTCCTAAGTGTTCTGCCAATGAATCACAATCTTTGGTTTACTCTACCCACAACATTATTTATGTGATTGTTCCAATTTAGGTTATTTGTAATTGTAATGCCTAAATATTTACTTGAATTTACAGCCATCAGATGTGTTGCATAATCAAAATTCAGCGGATTTCTTTTAGTACACATGTGAATGACCTCACACTTTTCTTTATTCAGGGTCAATTGCCACTTCTCGCACAATACAGATACCTTATCTAAATCATTTTGCAATTCGTTTTGGTCATCTGATGACTTTACAAGATAGTAAATGTCAGCATCATGTGGAAACAATCTAAGACAGCTACTCAGATTGTCTCCTATGTTGTTAATATAGATCAGAAACAATAGAAGGCCTGTAAAACGTCTTTGGGAACGCCAGATATTACTTCCGTTTTACTCAATAACTTCCATCTATTACCACGAACTGTGACCTTTCTGGCAGGAAATCACAAATCCAGTCGCACAACTGACACATTATTCCATAGGCACACAGTTTGGTTAGAAGACGGTCATTTTTTGAAATAAAAGAAATGGTCAAGTGTTGCAACATAAAATTAAAATAACTAGAAAAACCAAAACTGAGATTAAATAAGGGATTTATCAAAAAGTAAATAATCAATTAAACAGTTCTGTAGTGATTGAGTAACACTTTTCACGTAATTAAGAGTTGTATTGGTTATAATGGCCAGAGACTAGTAGTTGTAAGTGATCCAAACGATAAAGAACTGTAGTGAACATAATATATTTAGAAAATGAATTAAATAATACAGTTACAAAATATCAATACGAAGGTATTTTAAAAGAGTTCAATATCTATAACTGAAAAACACATCTCAGTGAAATAATTAATCAGTTTCATGAAGATAATTACATCACTGTGACAAATCTTATTGAAAATACTAAGAACCTAAAGTGAGAATAGAAAATTGTGCGAAGAATATCGTTAAGATTTTAGGGAAAAAACACGATAAATGAATGACTTAATTTTCATTTGTAATAGGAAATGAGCACAAAGGTATAATTTTGGGAATAATTTTACAGTCATACAAATTACAGCTATTGGTCAATATATAAATAAAGATTTAAAATTTAATGATTCTGATATTTAATTAAGCATACACAATAATATGTATGAAATAAATAATAATAATCAGACAATAATAGTACATAAATATAATTTTCTAACTGTTAGGTTAAGAGATATGGATCAAAATTTAGCACTTGATGTCAGACTAATTCGATTTGGTGAAATTTTATACATATTTATTTAATAAAATTGCATCCAAATAGCCATACACAGTTATTTTGCTTAACATTTTACATTCACATTTTACATTTTTGCATATTCATATATCGATTTCACTCTTTTACTGCACAGATCTACGTGATATCGTTCCCAGGTTTCATTACACAGTTCACATACACATGCTGTGGTTGGGTCGTGACAAGTTTTGTTTTCAAAAATTAGGTGATTAAAGCCATGAATAGAGAATCTAGTTACAACATGTTGCAGTTCGAAGTTTGGTGCTGTCCATGTGTGGTTCGTCATTGCTTAGGTGCCATATAACTCCGGTCATACTTTTTCTTGTTTGTCCTCCATGATCTTCATTTGATTTCTGGTAGCCCTGGCGTGTGACACCACATATCGATGTTTGATGTCTTCAATTAGGAATATCTCTCTCACTATCAGGTACACTCGTCTAGATCTTGTTGTCTTTGAGAGACCTAGTCCTCTTTTTAGATAAGTCGATTTTACCTTTTCTAGTGTTTCTACATTTTTTCTGTCAGGTGATCCCATATATCCTCCATCCCATAGGCCAGGATTGGCAAGATTTTTGCGTTGAATAATTTCATGGCCGTTTCTAGACTGAGCAGGCAGATGTTTTCGATGTCCTGTATAGCTGCTATTGCTTGGGCTGCACGTTCTGTTGTATGTTTTGTGAAGCATTTGGCTGTTGGTTGCAATGTCACCCCTAGGTATTTAAAGTCTGGTGAGATTTTAATTTTTTGTCCTCTGATGTTGATTTCCGCATTCTTGCGTGTTTTGCCTCAGTTTCTGAAAATCACAATTTCTGTCTTTGTTATATTTATGTGTATTTTGTGTTCACTGCACCATTTGTCTATTTTCTCAATGATTTTCTGCAGCAACTGTATCTCTGTTGAACCTATGGCTATGTCGTTAGCATATGCATATACATGTAAATCTTCATTTTCTCCAATTCGCAGTACTTCTTCAGCGGCAAGAATGTACAGCAAAAGGCTCATTGGGTCACCCTGTAAGACTCCGTTCGATTACAGAACGAGGTTCGAAAAAGTGAGGTTGTCTGACATTGTGATTAAGGTGTATTCGAGGACTGACTTGATTATTCTTGGATAAATAACGAAAAAAATATTTTATTAAGATTTTTATATGTAAATGGAAATTCTCTTGACAAAAAATTTACATTCTAATTTTTCTATCAATTTTTTACTTGGTGATGATTTATCTTTATTCATAAATCAATTAACTGGTAAGTGTGTCAGTTATTTATTTCATCTGAAAGGTGATGAAATATGTATTGTTTATGATTTTTATAAGCAGCTGCTAAAGCAATCATGATAGCTAGTGATAGACTAATATACACACTTAATTTTATAGCCACATATCTTTTTAGCTATATTAAAGTAGCTTTCTTTTTGTTATTTTATAAGCTTTACATTATAACTGTTCTTCAAAATGTTCTCTAATTATTTTACCTGAGTTTGGATAGTGGAGTAACTTTGTTGAATTACTTGTGTTCTTTCTCCTCTGCTGCAATTAGCTAATACTATTTTACCAATTATCTTGTTAACTTTAGTTGTAATTTCTTGAGACACTTTAATGGTCCTATTGTTTTAGGAGAAATCATTATGTTATAAAACACATAATTTATAATTTTGTCACCATTTGATTTTAAGTTGTTTAACAAAAATTAACTCTGTATGTTGATTAAAAAATTTGAATAATATTTTATGTCACTAGTATTCATCTTATATAATTCCTTGGTACCTTCTCTTCTTTGTAATTAAATAACTGATTTGAACACTACTCCAGCAACATTAGAATGAATACAATTTCTCATGTAATAATATTTAGGATTTTCACTATTATTGTATATAGACATAGAAGATACAATTTTATTTGTTTTACCAGATTTATAGAAATGTTCTGTTTGTAATACTATTGTACTAACAGTGTATATCATATCAATTTGCTCTATTTTCGAAATTTCTTTACTAATCTTGTTTAACATTGTACTTTTTCCTTTATTTCCTCTAATTCTAAGCAAGTTGTTATTATTGCCCTTTTTCTAATTTTATTTTTAGAGTTGGAAATAATTTTTGCAGATGTTAAGAGTATACCAATAAACTATTTAAATATATCAGTTACTTCACATTCCAGATTATTTAAATAAATTGAGTGGCGGTGTATTCATAACAGTAATAACGTTATTCCACCTAACATTCAATCTTAAAATAAATGGCAATTTAAGTGAAGACACATTAAATTTAATGAATTTGCCCTGATGTGGTGTAAAAGTTGATTTTGCAGTTACTGAACAGGTATGTATAAATAAAATTTGATAAATTATTAATTGGCACTATAAAGAAGCACATAAAAAGTTTAACAACTAACAGAAACTGATAATTTATGAGAAAAAATGTTGATGTTAAGCTTGATCAGGATAGCTATAATCCCTTTATTTAATTACAAATAAATACGAGGTTGACAAAACTGTTCAAACTCCAAGATGGTTTGAGGGAACAGGTAATAGTTTTGCAAATGAATATTTTTAAGTTATTAGTAACAACCAAACATGGTTGGATCATTGTGAGATACGGTACTTCAAAACTGATATTAATACAAAAAAATTAAATAAATCTGTTTGAAGTAGTAATACATGATACTGGTCACTCATTAGCTTTACAGCATACTTTTTCGCACCTGATGTCCCATTTATACTAGCTGAAGCGGTTGAATCATTGTCATATTAAGAATATTGATCGCTTATTATTTGTCAATGGTATTTTACATTATTTTAGCAGTAATTACTGTTGATACTCGATAATAAAAATATTATCAACCATAGTTCATAACTAAATGGTTAATGTTTTTAACACAATATTCACAAAAAAAGAGCTGTTGTGTATCAAAGGTGAATGGTGAATTTGTCTTATTTGTTAATAATATTTACCAAATGATAAATTTACATATGTTACAGTTACCCTCGGGATGTCCAAACCCGATATCTAGTACAGGTTTACGCCAAAATTTAAAATTAAGTGTTGTCATCAACATATATTCAGACAGAACATTTTTATTTTAAAATGATTTTGTCTATGCAGATTTTATCAAAGTGACTATAAATATAAAGTATGCCACATTATAAGTGGAGAATTTTCTAGACTTCTACAGGAATAAATATATTAGTAGAAAATTCCCCCCCATAAACCATGGACCTTGCCATTGGTGGGGAGGCTTGCGTGCCTCAGTGATACAGATAGCCGTACTGTAGGAGCAACCACAGCGGAGGGGTATCTGTTGAGATTTCAGACAAACGTGTGGTTCCTGAAGAGGGGCAGTAGTTGCAGGGGCAACAGTCTGGATGATTGACTGATCTGGCCTTGTAACACTAACCAAAATGGCCTTGCTGTTCTGGTACTGTGAACGGCTGAAAGCAAGGGGAAACTATAGCTGTAATTTTTCCCGAGGGCATGCAGCTTTACTGTATGATTAAATGATGATGGCGTCCTCTTGGGTAAAATATTCCAGAGGTAAAATAGTCACCCATTTGGATCTCTGGGTGGGGACTACTCAAGAGGACATCGTTATCAGGAGAAAGAAAACTGATGCTCTACGGATCGGAGCGTGGAATGTCAGATCCCTTAATCGGGCAGGTAGGTTAGAAAATTTAAAAAGGGAAATGGATAGGTTCAAGTTAGATATAGTGGAAATTACTGAAGTTCGGTGGCAAGAAGAACAAGACTTTTGGTCAGGTGAATACAGGGTTATAAATACAAAATCAAATAGGGGTAATGTAGGAGTAGGTTTAATAATGAATAAAAAAATAGGAGTACGGGTATACTACTACAACAGCATAGTGAACGCATTATTGAGGCAAAGATAGACACGAAACCCATGTCTACTACAGTAGTACAAGTTTATATGCCAACTAGCTTTGCAGATGATGAAAAAATTGATGAAATGTATGACGAGATAAAAGAAATTATTCATGTAGTAAAGGGAGACTGGAATTCGAGAGTAGGAAAAAGGGAGAGAAGGAAACATAGTAGGTGAATATGGATTGGGGGAGATAAATGAAAGAGGAAGCCGCATGGTAGAATTTTGTGCAGAGCATAACTTAATTGTAGCTAACACTTGGTTCAAGAATCATGAAAGAAGGTTGTATACATGGAAGAAACCTGGAGATACTGACAGGTATCAGATAGATTATATAATGGTAAGACAGAGATTTAGGAACCAGGTTTTAAATTGTAAGACATTTCCAGGGGCAGATGTGAACTCTGACCACAGTCTATTGGTTATGAACTGTAGATTAAAACTGAAGAAACTACAAAAATGTGGGAATTTAAGGAGATGGGACCTGGATAAACTGAAAGATCCAGAGGTAGTACAGAGTTTCAGGGAGAGCATAAGGGAACAATTGACAGGAATGGGGGAAAGAAATACAGTAGAAGAGGAATGGGTAGCTTTGAGAGATGAAATATTGAGGGCAGAGGAGGATCAAATAGGTAAAAAGACGAGGGCTGGTAGAAACCCTTGGGTAAAAGAAGAAATATTGAATTTAATTGATGAAAGGAGAAAATATAAAAATGCAGTAAATGGAGCAGGCAAAAAGGAATACAAATGTCTCAAAAATGATATCGACAGGAAGTGTCTTGTGACAGCCAGAGCGAGAGCACCAGCAGCAGCGAGTACTGTTTGTATAAAGCGTTCATTTTGCATTTTGTTTACGACCTTCCACTAAGGAAGGGATTCTATTTGTGTTTATCTGCTCTGCATAGTAACTAACAGTTCTTGATAAAACTTTACGTAGTTTTCGTGTTAGATTTCTTAGTGTTTTCTTGATCGTTTAGAACAGAAAGCGCCCTAAAACCGTCTTTTGTTTGTTTCGCGGCCGTTAGCCACTAGTCACTTGAATCAGCAGTTGTCTTGTGACAGCCAGAGCGAGAGCACCAGCAGCAGCGAGTACTGTTTGTATAAAGCGTTTTTGTACTTATTTGCTGCGCTTAGCTTTTAAATAGTTTTTCTGGGAAAACCTAGCGTAGTTTTCGCGTCTCGTATTTCAGTGAGTGTTTCTTGATTATCAGAGTAGCTCATCAGAAGATTATCTTGGGAATTTGTCACCGTATAGAGTAGGGTAAACATAGTCATGTGTAGGGACTGTGGTTGTTGTGAGCGGACGCAAGGAGAATTGGCCACTCTTCGGGGGCAGGTGGAGGCTTTGTCTGTTAGGCTCATCGAGCTCGAGGCGCAGGCGTCGGCTCGTAGTGGCGTTGGGGCAACTGTGGTGAGACCTATGCCTACTTCGGTGGCCTTGGAATCACATGGAACCCCTGATGTCGCTGCGTCTTCCGGCAGTGAGCATCTTACCGGTCAGCCATCACTCCAGGGTGAATGGCGGACAGTGGTGGGCTCGCGCGTGCCTGGCCGAAAGGCGAAGGTGGGATCTGGCCGCGTGGCAGCTGCCTTACCCCTTTCCAACAGGTACGGGGTGCTTCCTAGTGGTGATGACATCGTTTCCGAGCCACCACAGGATGCCTCGCCTGTTGGGCCAGTGGCCGATTCTCCGGCAAGGCCCCGACAGTCACAGAGGGCGGGCCTATTAGTTATTGGGAGCTCCAACGTTAGGCGGGTTATGGAGCCCCTCAGGAAAATAGCAGGTAGGTCGGGGAAGAATGCCAGTGTGCGCTCGGTGTGCTTGCCGGGGTGTCTCGTCCGTAATGTGGAGGAGGCCCTTCCGGCAGCTATTGAACGCACTGGGTGTGACCGGCTGCAGATAGTAGCACATGTCGGAACGAATGACGCCTGCCGCTTGGGTTCTGAGGCCATCCTTGGTTCCTTCCGGCGGCTGGCTGATTTGGTGAAGACAACCAGCATCGCACGCGGAGTGCAAGCTGAGCTTAATATCTGCAGCATAGTGCCCAGAGTCGATCGCGGTCCTCTGGTTTGGAGCCGTGTGGAGGGTCTAAACCAGAGGCTCAGACGACTCTGCGACTATAATGGTTGCAAATTCATCGACCTCCGGTATTGGGTGGAGAACTGTAGGGCCCCCCTAGACAGGTCAGGCGTGCACTACACACCGGAAGCAGCTACTAGGGTAGCAGAGTACGTGTGGCGTGCACACGGGGGTTTTTTAGGTTAGAGGGACCCCCCCTTGGGCGAAACGATAAAATACCTGACGGCTTACCAGAGAGGACATTATCATCGTTGATAAAGAACGTCCGTCCTCAGAGACCAAAAACAGGAAAAGTTAACGTAATATTGGTAAACTGCAGGAGTATCCAGGGCAAGGTTCCTGAATTAGTATCTCTTATTGAAGGAAATAGTGCGCATATAGTATTAGGAAAGGAAAGTTGGTTAAAACCGGAAGTGAACAGTAACGAAATCCTAGACACAGAATGGAATATATACCGCAAGGATAGGATAAACGCCAATGGTGGAGGAGTATTTATAGCAGTAAAGAATTCAATAATATCCAGTGAAGTTATTAGGGAATGCGAATGTGAAATAATCTGGGTTAAGTTAAGTATCAAAGGTGGGTCAGATATGATAGTCGGATGCTTCTATAGACCACCTGCATCAGCAACCGTAGTAGTTGAGCGCCTCAGAGAGAACCTGCAGAACGTCGTGAAGAAGTTTCGTGATCATACTATTGTAATAGGGGGAGACTTCAATCTACCAGGTATAGAATGGGATAGTCACACAATCAGAACTGGAGCCAGGGACAGAGACTCTTGTGACATTATCCTGACTGCCTTGTCCGAGAATTACTTCGAGCAGATAGTTAGAGAACCAACTCGTGAAGCTAACGTTTTAGACCTCATAGCAACAAATAGACCGGAACTTTTCGACTCCGGGAATGTAGAAGAGGGTATCAGTGATCATAAGTCAGTGGTTGCATCAATGACTACAAGTGTAATAAGAAATGCCAAGAAAGGAAGGAAAATATATTTGCTTAACAAGAGTGATAGGGCACAAATCGCAGAATATCTGAGTGACCACCATCAAACGTTCATTTCTGAGGAAGAGGATGTGGAACAAAAATGGAAAAAAATTCAGAAACATCGTCCATTACGCCTTAGATAAGTTCGTACCGACTAAGGTCCAAAGCGAGGGGAAAGATCCACCGTGGTATAACAATCATGTACGAAAGGTACTACGGAAACAAAGAAAGCTTCATCATAGGTTTAAGAGTAGTCGAATCATAGCTGATAAGGAAAAGCTGAACGAAGCGAAAAAGAGCGTAAAGAGAGCAATGAGAGAAGCATTCAACGAATTCGAACATAAAACATTGGCAAACAATCTAAACAAGAACCCTAAAAAGTTTGGTCATATGTAAAATCGGTAAGCGGATCTAAATCCCCTATTCAGTCACTCGTTGACCACGATGGCACCGAAACAGAGGACGACCGAAGAAAGGCAGAAATACTGAATTCAGTGTTCCGAAACTGTTTCACTGCGGAAAATCGTAACACGGTCCCTGACTTCAGCCGTCGCACGGACGCCAAAATGGAAAATATTGAAATAAACGATATCGGAATTGAAAAACAACTGCTATCACTTAGTAGCGGAAAAGCATCCGGACCAGACGAGATACCCTTAAGATTCTACAGTGATTATGCTAAAGAACTTGCCCCCTTTCTATCAGCAATTTATCGTAGATCGCTGGAAGAACGTAAAGTACCTAGCGACTGGAAGAAAGCGCAGGTCGTTCCCATTTTCAAGAAGGGTCAGAAATCAGATGCGAATAATTATAGGCCTATTTCGCTTACGTCAATTTGTTGTAGAATAATGGAACATGTTTTGTGTTCTCGTATTATGACGTTCTTAGATAATACAAATCTCCTTCATCATAACCAACATGGATTCCGCAAACAGAGATCATGTGAAACTCAGCTCGCCCTATTTGCCCAAGAAATTCACAGTGCCGTAGACACTGGCGAGCAGATTGATGCCGTATTCCTGGACTTCAGGAAGGCATTTGATACGGTTCCGCACTTACGTTTAGTGAAAAAAATACGAGCTTACGGAATATTGGACCAGGTTTGTGATTGGATTCAGGATTTCCTAGAAGAAAGAACACAACATGTCATTCTTAACGGTTCAAAATCTGCAGATGTAGAGGTAATTTCGGGAGTACCGCAGGGAAGCGTGATAGGACCTTTATTGTTTACAATATACATAAATGACTTAGTTGACAACATCGGTAGCTCCGTGAGGCTATTTGCAGATGACACGGTTGTCTACAAGAAAGTAGCAACATCAGAAGACTCGTACGTACTCCAGGAGGACCTGCAGAGGATTAATGCATGGTGCGACAGCTGGCAGCTTTCCCTAAACGTAGATAAATGTAATATAATGCGCATACATAGGGGCAGAAATCCATTCCAGTACGATTATGCCATAGGTGGTAAATCATTGGAAGCGGTAACGACCGTAAAATACTTAGGAGTCACTATCCGGAGCGATCTGAAGTGGAATGATCACATAAAACAAATAGTGGGAAAAGCAGGCGCCAGGTTGAGATTCATAGGAAGAATTCTAAGAAAATGTGACTCATCGACGAAAGAAGCAGCTTACAAAACGCTTGTTCGTCCGATTCTTGAGTATTGCTCATCAGTATGGGACCCTTACCAGGTTGGATTAATAGAAGAGATAGACATGATCCAGCGAAAAGCAGCGCGATTCGTCATGGGGACATTTAGTCAGCGCGAGAGCGTTACGGAGATGCTGAACAAGCTCCAGTGGTGGACACTTCAAGAAAGGCGTTACGCAATATGGAGAGGTTTATTATCGAAATTACGAGAGAGCACATTCCGGGAAGAGATGGGCAACATATTACTACCGCCCACATATATCTCGCGTAATGATCACAACGAAAAGATCCGAGAAATTAGAGCAAATACGGAGACTTACAAGCAGTCGTTCTTCCCACGCACAATTCGTGAATGGAACAAGGAAGGGGGGATCAGATAGTGGTACAATAAGTACCCTCCGCCACACACCGTAAGGTGGCTCGCGGAGTATAGATGTAGATGTAGATGTAGAAGTGCAAAATGGCTAAGCAGGGATGGCTAGAGGACAAATGTAAGGATGTAGAGGCTTATCTCACTAGGGGTACGATAGATACTGCCTACAGAAAAATTAAAGAGATCTTTGGAAAAAGGAGAACCACTTGTATGAATATCAAGAGCTCAGATGGAAACTCAGTTATAAGCAAAGAAGGGAAAGCAGAAAGATGGATGGAGTATATAGAGGGTCCATACAAGTGCAATGCTCTTGAGGGCAATATTATGGAAATGGAAGAGGAGGTAGATGAAGATGAAATGGGAGATACGATACTGCGTGAAGAGTTTGACAGAGCACTGAAAGACCTCAGTCGAAGCAAGGCCCCCGGAGTAGACAACATTCCGTTAGAACTACTCACAGCCTTGGGAGAGCCAGTCCTGACAAAACTCTACCATCTGGTGAGCAAGATGTATGAGACAGGCGAAATACTCTCAGACTTCAAGAAGAATATAATAATTCCAATCCCAAAGAAAGCAGGTGTTGACAGATGTGAAAATTACCGAAGTATCAGCTTAATAAGTCACAGCTGCGAAATACTAATGCGAGTTCTTTACAGACGAATGGAAAAACTGATAGAAGCCAACCTCGGGGAAGATCAATTTGGATTCCGTAGAAATGTTGGAACACGTGACGCAATACTGACCCTATGACTTATCTTAGAAGCTACAATAAGGAAGGGCAAACCTACGTGTCTAGCATCTGTAGACTTAGAGAAAGCTTTTGACAATGTTGACTGGAATACTCTCTTTCAAATTCTGAAGGTGGCAGGGGTAAAATACAGGGAGCGAAAGGCTATTTACAATTTGTATAGAAATCAGATGGCAGTTATAAGAGTCGAGGGGTATGGAAGGGAAGCAGTCGTTGGGAAGGGAGTGAGACAGGGTTGTAGCCCATCCCCGATTTTATTCAATCTGTATATTGAGCAAGCAATAAAGGAAACAAAGGAAAAATTGGGAGTAGGTATTAAAATCCATGGAGAAGAAATAAAAACTTTGAGGTTCGCCGATGACATTGTCATTCTGTCAGAGACAGAAAAGGACTTGGAAGAGCATTTGAATGGAATGGACAGTGTCTTGAAAGGAGGATGCAGGATGAACATCAACAAAAGCAAAACGAGGATAATGGAATGTAGTCGAATTAAGTCGGGTGATGCTGAGGGAATTAGATTAGGAAATGAGTCACTTACAGTAGTAAAAGAGTTTTGCTATTTGGGGAGCAAAATAACTGATGATGGTCGAAGTAGAGAGGATATAAAATGTAGACTGGCAATGGCAAGAAAAGCGTTTCTGAAGAAGAGAAATTTGTTAACATCGAGTATAGATTTAACTGTCAGGAAGTCGTTTCTGGAAGTATTTGTATGGAGTGTAGCTATGTATGGAAGTGAAATGTGGACAACAAATACTTCAGACAAGAAGAGAATAGAAGCTTTCGAAATGTGGTGCTACAGAAGAATGATGAAGATTAGATGGGTAGATCACACAACTAATGAGGAGGTACTGAATAGAATTGGGGAGAAGAGGAGTTTGTGGCACAACTTGACAAGAAGAAGGGACCAGTTGATAGGACATGTTCTGAGGCATCAAGGGATCTCAAATTTAGCATGTGGAGGGTAAAAATCGTAGAGGGAGACCAAGAGATGAATACACTAAGCAGATTCAGAAGGATATAGGCTGCAGTAGGTACTGGGAGATGAAGAAGCTTGCACAGGATAGAGTATCATGAAGAGCTGCATCAAACCAGTCTCAGGACTGAAGACCACAACAACAACAACAACAACAACAACAACAACAACAACAGCCCAATGTTCCCTTCAGTGTAGATTCACACCAAGCTTGAACTCTTAGGGGAAGAGGTGAAACACCACGTGAAATGAAGTTAATGAGTGAGGTTTACTACGTCTGTAGTGTATTGATAAGTTGAGAATTTGGGTCTGACGGGATATGGCATTGCAAGTTATTACGGGACAACATTTATTTCGGTAAGATATGTAGATGTAGAGCTGGTGGCTCTGAGTATGCTGCAGGAAGACGCCTCAGCTATGAGTCACCACGCAGTTGACGGCCACAACCCTGTCTCACTCCTTTCCCAACCACTGCTTCCCTTTCATGCCCCTCGACTCTTACAACTGCTATCTGCTTTCTGTACAAATTGTAAATAGCCTTTTGCTCCCTGTATTTTATCCCTGCCACCTTTAGAATTTGAAAGAGAGTATTCCAGTCAACATTGTCAAAAGCTTTCTCTAAGTCTACAAATGCTAGAAACGTAGGTTTGCCTTTCCTTAATCTTTCTTCTAAGATAAGGCGTAAGGTCAGTATTGCCTCACGTGTTCCAACATTTCTGTGGAATCCAAACTGATCTTCCCCGAGGTCGACTTCTACCAGTTTTTCCATTCGTCTGTGCAGCTGTGACTTATTAAACTGATAGTTTGGTAATTTTCACATCTGTCAACACCTGCTTTCTTAGGGATTGGAATTATTATGTTCTTCTTAAAGTCTGAGGATATCTCACCTGTCTCATACATCTTGTTCACCAGATGGTAGAGTTTTGTCATGACTGCTTCTCCCAAGGCCGTTAGTAGTTCTAATGGAATGTTGTCTACTCCCGGAGCCTTGATTCGACTCAGATCTTTCAGTGCTCTGTCAAACTCTTCACGCAGTATCATATCTCCCATTTCATCTTCATCTGCATCCTCTTCCATTTCCATAATACTGTCCTCAAGTACATCGCCCTTGTATAGACCCTCTATATACTCCTTCCACCTTTCTGCTTTCCCTTGTTTGCTTAGAACTGGGTTTCCATCTGACCTCTTGATGTTCATACAAGCGGTTCTCTTTTCTCCAAAGTTCTCTCTAATTTTCCTGTTCGCAGTATCTATCTTACCCCTAGTGAGATAAGCTTCTACATCCTTTCATTTGTCCTCTAGCCATCCCTGTTTAGCAGTTTTGCACTTCCTGTCGATCTCATTTTTGACACGTTTGTATTTCTTTTTGCGTGCTTCATTTACTGCATTTTTATATTTTCTCCTTTCATCAATTAAATTCAATATTACTTCTGTTACCCAAGGATTTCTACCAACTCTCGTCTTTTTACCTACTTGATCGTCTGCTGCCTTCACTACTTCATCTCTCAGAGCTACCCATTCTTCTCCTACTGTATTTCATTCCCCCATTCCTGTACATTGTTCCCTTATGCTCTCCCTTAAACTCTCTACAAACTCTGGTTTAGTTAGTTTATGAAGGTCCCATCTCCTCAAATTCCCACCTTTTTGCAGTTTCTTCAGTTTTAATCCACAATTCATAACCAATAGATTGTGGTCAGAGTCCACATCTGCCCCTGGAAATGTCTTACAATTTAAAACCTGGTTCCTAAATCTCTGTCTTACCATTATATAATCTATCTGAAACCTGTCAGTATCTCCAGGCTTCTTCCATGTATACAACCTTCTTTCATGATTCTTGAGCTAAGTGTAAGCTATGTTTAATTTATGCTCTGTGCAAAATTCTACCAGACGGCTTCCTCTTTCATTTCTTACCCTCAATCAATATTCATCTACAATGTTTCCTTCTCTCCCTTTTCCTACTGTCGAATTCCAGTCACCCATGACTATTAAATTTTCGTCTCCCTTCACTAGTTGAATAATTTCTTTTATCTCATCATACATTTCATCAATTTCTTCGTCATCTGCAGAGCTAGTTGGCATATAAACCTGTACTACTGTAGTAGGCGTGGGCTTCGTGTCTATCTTGGCCACAATAATGCGTTCACTATGCTGTTAGTAGTAGCTTACCCGCACTCCTATTTTCCTAGTCATTATTAAAGCCACTCCTGCATTCCCCCTATTTGATTTTGTATTTATAACCCTGTATTCACCTGACCAAAAGTCTTGTTCCTCCTGCCACCGAACTTCACCCACCCACTATATCTAACTTCAACCTATCCATTTCCCTTTTTAAATTTTGTAACCTACCTGCCCGATTAAGGGATCTGACATTCCACACTCCTATCCGTAGAACGCCAGTTTTCTTTCTCCTGATAACTACATCCTCCTGAGGAGTCCCCGCCTGGAGATCCAAATGGGGGACTATTTTACCTCCGGAATATTTTACCCAAGAGGACGCTGTCGTCAGTAAACCATACAGTAAAGCTGCATACCCTCAGGAAAAATGACAGCTGTATTTTCCCCTTGCTTCCAGCCGTTCGCAGTACCAGCACAGCAAGGCCGTTTTGGTTAGTGTTACAAGGCCAGATCAGTCAATCATCCAGACTGTTGCCCCTGCAACTACTGCAAAGGCTGCTGCCCCTCTTCAGGAACTGCACGTTTGTCTGGCCTCTCAACAGATACTCCTCTGTTGTGGTTGCACCAATGGTACAGCTATCTGTATCGCTGAGGCACGCAAGCCTCCCCACCCAATGGCAAGGTCCATAGTTCACCATAGTTCATGGGGGGGGGGGGGAGATCATTGGGCATCCTCACCTTAATTATGTAAGTGTGGAGTCTGGTCTTTTGTAGATGTCTGACTGTACCTCTGATTTTACCCTATTTATGTGACCCTCATCGGTTTAGCTAACCAAGAGCCAATGAGCAATTGTCTCAAGAGGCCAGTTGATGTAGCAGTGACTATCTTGAAAGAGTTGTTATGCCTTTCCAAAAGTCTCCAGGATGAAATGAAATTAAATTAAATTAGTGTTGTCCACCAACGTAGATCTGGTCACAAAGTAGCAGTTCGTTTTAATACTTACATCTTGATAATTCTCATGTTAACGTAGTGATGCCATAGTGGGCTCATTGGTGTGAAACAACACAGAAACAAACTATGAACAAAATGTGTGAACTGCAAGATACTGCGCAGAAATTCCATCCCTTGTCCGTGTAGGGTAACTACTTCTTACCCTGGTTGGTCTCTGCCTTCAGCTGTCTGAAAATTGAGATTGTCATTCATCAGGTGCTTTTCACTGTTATTGCAGAAGCACCACCAGCAATTATATTGTGATCATTAGGAGTAGACAATACTTTTCGCCTCTTTCGATTTTACAGAACAAATTATAGTTTTGGGTAAGGATGACATATTTAACAGACTACTGTTGGCACTTTTTGTTCCTTGTTTCACATTCTCATCATAGCAGTATCTCCTGCCATGTTTCAGAAGCTGGCATCGACCTTGCTCTGCAGTGAATCACTTCTTTATTTAACTTCATGGCATTTGAATCTTGTATTTTGATTGTTGCAAAACATTCCCTTGCTTGGTTTGCATTTATGTTATGAACCTATATGTTATTCACAGTGTACGAAATTTGATTAAAAAGTGTGAACATCCACAAGCTGTCTATGTTGGCTTTTTATTTGTGTTATTATGTATTAAATGTGATAGAATTGCAAGCATTCATAAGGATAGCTTAAATATATGGCATTAAAGTGAATGCTATTTACTCATAATGTTAATAGCATCTGGTGATGCTAAAAAAGGGAATCACTTCCTGTGAATGATTTTTGTAGTTTGCTGTTTGCTTAATGCATAAAAACAAAAATACCTATGACATATGCTAAATAGGGGAACTGCCACAATAATTTTATCTGGCCTCTGTTTATGATGTTCGAGATGCAATCGATGTATCTGGATATTATTCATAACTATGCTTTAGTCCCAAAGAATAGTTAGAGATATGCGAATAAAACTCATTGACCTATACAAAGAATTTTGGCTGCCAGCAGCAGCACTGCATCTTCATAAGGTGAGTTTCTCCGATGATAGCCAGCTCAAGATTCATATCAGTTGAGAAAACGTAGTGTGCCTACCACTAGTCTAATCGAGAGTTGGCAACATTGTAGAATATATTTGGCAACTATGTGCTGTCAGTTTACGTCCTGGGTTGGTTAAGAATTATCCTGATAAACCCCTTGATATTTCCTTGTAAATTAAATACGTATACTGAATTACTCTCACTACATGGATGATATAGAGGTAGTAGATTTATGGTTTTCTGTCATCACCATTTGCCCTCTCTTCACACACTACTTTGTGTGACCTTTGATTCACATTATCAACAGTGATATGACCAATCAAACAGCAGTCTTAGGCATTTTTTTTACTTCATTCTATACATATCTGAGAAAATCTGTTACTTTGTTCAGTTTTGTCATTTGAAATTGCTGCACTCTTTTGCATCTGAAACTACAGGTAGTGGAGATCAAGTCACCTACATACATACCCATGAAGAAAAGCACATGGAAAAATTTTGTTCTGCACCCATCAGATTTTTCTTCTTTGTTACATTTTCCTTTCTTCACGTTTCTGCATTTAGGCCAATAAACATAGTCTTCAGAATTCATTGCTGACAAAGAACTGTCATTTGCCAAAGAGTAGAAATAATCCAACAAGTTCTACAAAGGTGACAATGAACATTGAAGTTTCACAGTTTCCTGCTTTCGCATAAAAACAGCCTTTGTCAAATGACAATGGCTGTTTTTGTCATAAATTATTTTGACAAAGGCTGTTTTTGTAGGACCATCACATTTCTGAGCTGCAATAACTTAGGACACGGGACATTTCTGCCATATCTGAGTAGAAGAAATTTTGGGCCTCGGGGATGGCTACAAGATTGCAGTGAAATCACAAAAATTAAAAATACTGACAGTGATTGTTTTTTTTATGAAGTGTTCAATTGCAGAAGTTTTAAGTTATGAGATTGAAATTACATCTCAAGGGGCACAAATTGATCATGGAGCATTAGATCTGATTCATAGAGAATCCGCCAATTTGTATGGGGTTCATTACACTCTAATGAGCGCACTATTTGGCACATAATCCTGGCAAAAGATGAGTGATTCTGTACTTCCATTCTGGAATCACTCTCTTCACACAATACGACCCACTTCAACTGTCGGCGGTCTCTGTCAGTCAACAGATGGGGTTGACCTGTACACTTTTGTGCTGTACGTGTCCCTTCACTTTTCCACTTCACTATCACATTGGAAACAGTGGACCTAGGGATGTTTAGGAGTGTGGAAATCTCACATAGAGACGTATGACACAAAGGACACCCAATCAGCTGACCACATTCGATGTCTGTGAGTTCAGTGGAGAACCCCATTCTGCTCTCTCACGATGTGTAATGACCACTGAGGTCACCTGGCAGCAGGTGACAGCACAATGCACCGAATATAAAAAACGTATATTTTGGGGGTGTCCAGATACTTTTGATCACATACTGTATATGTGTCAGTTCATGTTAAAAGTTTGGAGCTTACAAGCACAGACAGAACATTAAAGTGTTGGCTTGGCTGAAAATCTCAATATTGCTAATCTGACCATCACAAGTTTGGATTCATTACAGTGAAATCCTGTGACTCAATAATGAAAGTGACTAATATGTCTGTAAACATCATGAAATTTGTGGAATTTATGCTGGTGTCTAATGAACCGCAGTTGAGCTAATTGACACCCATTTTGAAAGAGTTAACAAACCTCAAACTATGTGTGCTGGATAATGTTATGTATACTGATAACTGTACTGTAAATCCTTTCGAGTGGACAAATATGGTCATATTTCTACCATCATATGTTCTGTCAGTTTGAACTTTAACCGGATCTGTGACATTGCTTAGTAGTCAGGTGAAGGATTACAAAGAATGAAATGTGCTCCATTTACCGAACAGCCTAACTTTTTGAGCAGTTCACAGCATTTGGATCTATCTTACCTGACATCAGTTCTCAATAGTTTAGTTTGAAGAGACATGAGACTGCAAGATCCTTCTAAACTGAGCAAAACAAAACAACAGGCAACTGGAATGACATATCAGGTATATTACATAAGATGAGAAAAAAATGAATGAGTTCCTTGGTATGAATGAAACAATCCTTTGTTATGTTATTCTAAAAACTGAAATTAAGATAGAAAAAGTTCAACAAAGAAAACTGTACTGTTTAAAATAGACAAGTAACAGTAAAAGGGGGGGTTAGTTCACAAGAAAAATAAGATACACACAAATGAGTGGATGGATTTTTCTATAATTATGAGACTTCGTGTGGCACAAATCAACCCAGCAAGTTTGGAAGTCAGGAACAAAAACTGCCTAAGCCATCATGAAATGGATATGTATATTAGATAATGTTTTCACACATAGAATTACTGTAAGATTAGAATACACACAGCACCCAGTTAAGGAATGCTGATTATAATGTATTACACTTATAATAAAATGAGTTTCAAACAGAAGGTGGTACCATTGACATATGATATTGAGATATCACAGAGTGATTTAGAGGCTTCCTAAAAAGTTACATAATATATCCGTGACTGTAGAAGGAAGGAAAGAAGATTCTGGTGTATTGTCCAATTGATGGTGATATCAATGTAAATGGCATACAAGCTCAGATTGTAGAAGGTATAGAAGGAAATTGGTCCTGACATCCTCAATGAAACCAACCAACGATTTGTCCATGGCAATTTAGAGAAATCACCTAAATCTGGATGGCCATACAGGATATGAACTGCCATCCTACCAAATATGACTTCAGTGTCTTACCACTACACCATGTTGCTTGGTCCCTCTGTGCATAAACTATGTAGCAAGTAACTTTTAATCTCATATCATTAATCCCATATGTGAAATGGAGGAAGTACTTGTAATGGAACTTGTTTTTCACATAGTATTGTAGAGTATGATACATTAAATGCATTTACCTTCTTGATACACTATTTATATAGTAGTTGTTATTCTTATAACCATTCAAAAAGAGAACTGATGCTTTTATTAATGAATTATTAAATATATCTGTATCTTTTTGGAAGTAATTTTGGTCATATCGATACTGTACACATATCTTTGTAACAAGAAAGATTGATCTACCGTATTTACTCGAATCTAAGCCGCACTTTCTTCCGGTTTTTGTAGTCCAAAAAACCGCCTGCGGCTTAGAATCGAGTGCAAAGTAAGCGGAAGTTCTGAAAAACGTTGGTAGGTGCCGCCACAACTAACGTTTGCCGTCGAATATATGTAGCGCTACACAGGCATACTTTCCAGGCGCAAAGATACTGGCGCCAAAACCTATGCGTAAATAAATTAAAAAAAAAAAAAAGGTGTAAGACGAGCTTTTTCCTCAGCCCCGAGTTTCGACCACTGCATTTTCATACATTATCCAACGAAGTAAATACAAATTCCGTATTGTTCACCTTCGAATGTAGCAGCCTTTCAATGTACTACGAAATTCCGAATGGCAAGACTGTTTGGGATGTTTGTCTGTCAATATGGCTAACTCTACGTTCTGAATTTTTTCCTACCTGTGACAATAGATGGTTGCTTAGGAACTTTTATGAATTGTGAATTACATGCAGTATTCTCTGCACCATAAGAATAATACGAATGTAAACATTTTGCCATGTATTCTTTCATGTTTCCTGCTATCTCATTCAAATCCTGTCTGCCTAATAAACTGCGAAACTAGAGGGAGACAACAGCAAACGCTCAGAATATAAATATCATGTCATGTTTATATTCGTATTATTCTTATGCCGAATAGTGATACAGTCAGAAATGAAGCGCGGCAACTGACTAGATTTTTAAATCTAAGATGACTAATTTCTGTGCAGAATGTAATATACTAAAGAGGCGTCTGCAAAGATTTTCAAACGGAGAAAAATTTTCGCTAAACTCTCGTTTAGAACATCTTCTATCACACGCAGTCTATTATTTGGTTCTTGTTGATCATTATCAAACAAAGTAGCAGTGTAAGTAAAAACAAATAGCAGTCTATTGCCATTGTTTCGCTAATGAGATGATTCCTCTCTTTTCTTTTAATTGTAAGCGGCGGTAGCGTGCACAAAAGCAAGCCATGCCACGAGCGGCGACAGGTCGTTAACACTCATTATCAGAATGCGACAAACAATGCATCACACAGTACAATAATGCATTTTCAGCTTAGAGTGACGTAAAAACCTATACCAAAGAGAACGGCACTTATCAGATCAAAGAAAAATAAGCAATCACTTCAAACCAGGCGAAGCACGTGAAAAAGGAAGGGTAGCCGTATAAATACGGACGGGGCGCCTGACGCATAGCAATGCCTACCTGGTAAAGCTTAACTGCTAAGCTTACGACTCGAACCGAACTACTGTAGCTGTATCGTCATTCATTCGACCTAAATTGTGTCTAATATTACAATGTTTCGATTTGGAGATGCGGTCTGAAACTTTTCTCTGCCCTTGAATTTCGAGTCTCACATTACAGGTGCGGCTTAGATTCGGGAATTTTTTTTTCCCCTTGATTTCGAGTCTCATTTTTCAGGAGCGGCTTGGATTTGAGTAAATACGGTACTCAAAAATCTCTGAACTGCAGATTCCTGTATCACTGCACTTGTTGATATGTGCCCAGAACTGTAGAACGAGCTCTTGAGTTCATACTCTATGGTCAAGTCTTGAGTCTGGGGCAGTGCAGTGAAGATACAATGAGATACAAGCAGCCATGACAAGCTGTATTGAATACTGATTTCTGTAATTTACTTCATGGAAAAAGAAACTGACATTCACTAAACATCTAAAGTAAAAACAGTTTGGCCGCATATAATAATTTCACAGTATTTATATCAAGACAGCAACCCATCCCTCTATTGGGAAGCAAGGTAATTAATCTAGACAACCCACCAAAGAAGAATTCTACATCAACAACACCAAATTTAAGTAAATCTTATTGTTTTTAACAGCCGCCTGCTCATTTTCTATTATCACGCAAATGGTCGCATTGTGTTTAGTACCTGTATTGGCAAATGATTCTTGGTCATTAAAGAATTGAAGCCAACAGTACAAGGAGGCAGGTTAAAGGCTTTGACACTGAATGGCTGCAAAATAAAAACAAAACTTCCATCTGCTGTCACATCTTATGACAAACTTCTGAGAGCAACTCTCCTTGAATGTGAACAGTCAAATTTAAGGGGATCAGAACTCCTTTTGGAATGTGTTCTTGCACTCAGTGAACAGAGAAATCAAACTGCTGTGTTTCCTCTTGACACTGAACACATAGTAATCTAATTTATGTAGGCATTCATCAGAAACTTTCATAATCCAACTTACTGTACTTATGTATTCACCAAAAACATGATGGCACAGGAGGAAAAAACACTTTAAGCATTCGTGAAGTGTCTGGACTATGTCAGAGTGGTGCACCAACTCAAAAACACAGATGTCAAAAGAGCTTATTGTTTGGAACATGGACAAAGTTGGCATAGTTTTGTGGTGGAAAAATTATTTATCACACAATACAACAGTAACAGAATGCTGGTTTGACACCTGCTGTGGACTGCAGTCCCACACAGACTGCAGCCACTGAGCTATTATTGCTTTGTAAACTCAACATGTTGGTTATTCATAAGTACGGATATAAAATATTGCCAACATAAATTCATGAATTAAAGCCACATTTTTCAATATTTTCAGTATGACAGAGACGCAAAATGTCGAAGTGAATGTTCAATCACCATGAAGCTGATAATATGCAAGGAAACATAATCTACATTGATATTATTTCTGTATTTTTGTAGTGTGGTTGTGTGGGTTTCAGTTCCTCTATAATTAAAATATTATTAATGATCAACACTGTCAAGAAGTAAATGTATTGAGGAGTGAGTAAGAACTCCTCTTGTCTCAGCATGATGTGCAACTGTCTATTTTACACAATATTCTCATTGGTCACTTCTGCAAATTAAATGTCTTATTGACTAACTGCATTGCTCCAACACATTACATTTATGTTGTGTCTAATATGTTATGTTTGGGGCACTGATTTAAATATGTGTCATCTGCTAACTCCTGTTTTCCATTTAGTGAACTGTTCTTTTTACATTCTCCAGTTAATCATTATATGATGGAACACAACAGACTTTTCTGTTATTGTGTACTAAGTGTCAAATGACTTAGAAGTTTAGCTACTTGCTAAGATAATTTCAAGTGCCATTATACAGCTTAAATAATCCATCTTATGCCTCAGTTATTTGAAGGACAAAAAATAAACAGAAACATTAGTGATGGAAATTGTCACAGATATTAAAGTGTTCAATTGTTACAATTTATCTGCAGTAAATTCTAAGTGGGATTTGTGCTTATTTATTACACTAAGGTTAGAACTTGCCAGTATTAAAACCTAACCATAACAGGGCATCATAATCATGGGGAATTGATGCCCTGATCATCCATAGGTTTAAATATGGACTCATACAAGAAACTTATTTCCTTTATTAACAAACAATTTTAATAGTCAGCAGTGTTCTAGCAATTATTAGGCCCAAAGTGTTTAGTGAAACAATGCTGTTCTAATTATAGTAAGCATAAAACCAATTCAGTTCTTCAAGTTCTAAGATAAATCATTGGAAAGAATAAAAAGGTTTTTTAATCAATCAGCTTTATTACGATTTATTCACATTTCTGACACAGAACAGTAACACATGTAAGCCTGCCTGGTTAGTGTTGCGGTCTAAGTGCTTTCCAGGTGGGAAGGCACGCCGGTCCCCAGCACGAATTCTCCCGGTGGATTAGTGTCAAGGTCCAGTGTGATGGCTAGTCTGTGGATGGTTTTTAAGGTGGTTTTCCATTTGTCTTGGTGAATGCAGGTTGGTTCCCCTTATTCCGCCTCAGTTACACTATGTCACCAATTGCTGCGAAAACACTTTCTCCGCGTACGCGTACACCGTAACTACTTTACCACACAAACATTGGGGTTACACTCATCTGGTGTGAGACGTTCCCAGGGGGGTCCACTGAGGGCCGAACCACACAAAAAACCTGGGTTCAGTGTGCAGTGGCGGTGGGGTGAGTGGACTGCTGTAGCCTGTTGTGGAGTTGTGTACCACTGTGGGCTACAACAGGGATGAAGCCTCTCCATCGTTTCTATGTCCCCAGTTCAATACAATGCAATGCAATACAATACAATACAATACAACACATGTAATATTATAAAATATGCTAAAATGATAAGAAACATATTTCGTAAAAATATATCTATCTGTCTCCGATATTTGTTCCTTATATTTTCATGAATTGCTCATTTCTTTCTATGAAGAAGAATTTTACTGATTTTAGTATTCACTAGATAGCCCCTAGCAGGAAAATAGATTTTTATCATTTTTCATTGTTGAGTGTCCTTTCTGCCAACTAGAGTGTTAACCTTGTGTGGCAGTAGGTTTCCTTAAGTTTCTTATAGTAAATCAGTTATTAGCTAGATGGATACGGACTGAGTCTATTGTGTGTGGATGCAGGAGGAGTTGGCCAAAGTCCAAACGCAGCTGGAAGCTTTGGTGGCCACAGTCAACAAGCTCCAGAGTGCCATTTTGAGGTGCAGTGGGGATGGGGTGCCTGGGGCAGGCTCTGCTGTACTAGATGTGAAGGGGGGATGTCACAGCTCTCTGTCACTGAGCCGAACTCAGGTGCGATTGAGCCGGCTGGCCCACTCTCACCTCAGTGTGGGTGGCGGACTGTGTAGAGGTCTCAAGCCTGAAGGTGAAGGCTGCATTGGGGACGCAGGCAATAGATTCAGTGTGCTATCTGATTCTGGGGGGTGGGGGAGGGGGAGGCTGAGCCAGATCGGAATACACCTTCTGCCAGGATAGGGGCCACTCCTTCAGCAACATCCAGACAGGCACGTGGGGGCAGGGGTTTGTAAGTTATTGGGAGCTCCAATGGTAGGCGGGTCATCGACCCCTCAGGAACATAGAGCCTAGAGCGGGGAAGAAGTCCAATGTTCACTCGGTGTGCTTACCGGGTGGGGGGGGGCCTTGTCCGGGATGTGGAAGAGGCTCTTCTGGCAGCTATCAAGAGTGCGGGGTGCAGCCAGCTGCAGATTGTTGCACATGTCGGCACCAACGATGCTTGTCGTTGGGGTTCCGAGGAAATCCTTGGGTCCTTTCAATGGCTGGCTAAATTGGTGAAGGCGGGCTCCATCTTTCAATGAGTGGAAGCCAAGCTGACAATCCGCAGCATCGTACCCAGGGTGGACCGGGGTCCTCTGGTTTGGAGTCGAGTGGAGAATCTAAACCAGAGGCTACGTCGACTGTGACGAAAATGGTTGTAGATTCCTCGACCTAAGCTATGGGGTGGAAGGTTGTAGGATGCCCCTCAATAGATCAGGGGTGCACTACACACAGGAAGCAGCTACCTAGGTAGCACAGTACTTGTGGTGTGCATATGGGTTTCTTTTTTTAGATTAGGTTCCTCCCCACGGGAAACAAACCGTTAGCCTGAAAAATTACCAGTTCTTGACACTGATGTGGGTGTGCCAACTGTAAAAATTGTTAGTTCGCCTAAACAGCATAGAGTTTTCTTGTTTTGGAAAGCAAATAAAAGTGTCATTAATGAATATCTTCATACTCAGTTCCAAGCATTCACTACGGGACACAAAGATACTGAGCATCTTTGATCTGAATTTAAAGGTATTGTCCACCACGTGGTAGAGAAGTATGCGCCTACCAAAAATATAGGGGAGGGAAAGGTTCCACCCTGGTACAATGAACACATTAGGAAGTTGCTGAGAAAGCAGAGAATTTTTCACAGTCGTTTTAAATGTTGTCATTGCTCTGCTGACAAACAGAAATTATGTGAAATGAAAGCAGCTGTCAAAAGGTCAATAAGAGATTCTTTTAATGAATTTGAAAGCAATATTTTATCTGCAGATTCTAAAAATAACCTCCAAAAATTATGGTCGTACATAAAATCTATGAACGCTACAGATAATTCAATACCTTCTCTTGCTGACAGTACAGATAATGTAATGGATGATGATAAACAGAAGGCCGAAATTCTAAACCTAGCTTTCAAAAACTCGTTTATGGTAGAGAAGTGCAGCACCATTCCCCTTTCATTTATGGAACAAACGCAAGGATGGCTGACAGTGTTTAGTGCATCTGGGATTGTAGAACATTTAAGATCCTTGTACACCAGGAAGGCATCTGGCCCAGATAGTATCCCCATAAGATTATATGTTGACTATGCTACAAATATAGCACCCTTCTTATCCATCATCTATCAGAGATCATTGGAACAGCAGAAAGTTCGATGGAACTGGAAGAAGGCCCAGGTCATAGCAATCTATAAAAAGCGGAGAAAATTGGATGCACATAATTACTGGCCAATTTCTCTGACATCAATTTGTTGAAGAATCATGGAACATATTTTGTGTTCAGACATAATGGCCTTTCTAGACTCTGAGAAGCTCATCTGCAGAAACCAGCTCAGTTTTAGGAAACAGCAGTCATGCGAGACACAGCTGGCCCTCGTTGTGCATGATATACAACGGGCTCTAGATACCAGGTCCCAGGCTGATGCCATATTTCTTGACTTTCGAAAGGTGTTCGACACAGTTCCACACTGTCACTTGCTCCAAAAAGTGTGCACTTACAGTCTCTCCATTGACATATGCGGTTGGATGGGAAGTTTTCTAACAGACAGATAGCAGTGTGTCATCCTGAATGGGGTGACTTCAACAGAAACAAGCGTAACTTAAGGTGTTCCCCAGGGCAGCATAATAGGCCTGCTGCTTTCTATGATTTACATAAACGATCTGGTTGAAGGTACTGACAGGGGCATTAGATTTTTTGCCGATGATGCTGTAGTCTACAGCAGGGCTTCCCAATGTGTGGTCCGCAGACCCCTTAGGGGTCCGCCGGTTCTTTCTAGGGGGTCCGCGGCCACGTTTCACCAAATTGTGTAAAATAATGAGTAAAATTATTGAATAAAAATGTGAAAATCAAATTCATCACTTTTTTGTGTGAAAAACATGTGTACTTTTACTTCAGGTCATATTCGCAAGCAGCCTTTGCGGTTCCTAAGTGAGAACGCACACACAGTTTAGTGCCAGAGAACGCAGCTTCTCTGAACGACTGTTTCGCAACAATACAGGGGTCGTTTGTGCGCCGGCTCACGGCGCTAGATGCGCTGAAACCTTTTACGCGTGAGCGGAGCAAGCTTTGTCGACCAATCACAGCGCTCGCTGGCATTTATGCTGACCCAGGCATCATTAAATGTTAAACTTGCTTTGTCAGTGCACTACCTATTTCATAAGTCGGTATTTGACCTTCAAGTTGTTTTCATTCATCTCTAAACCAAAGACTATTGATAATCCGGTTTGGGGGGGGGGGGGGGAGGGAGGGAGGGTCATTGGGAACATGGCACTTGCATTAAGAAGCTTCAGTTTCCATGGCTTTCGCTCTGAAATTTAAAGTTACTGTGCTCTTGACTGACTATGGGTCCGCCATGGATTTTCGACTGATGAAGGGGTCCTCCAGCTGAAAAGGTTGGGAAGCCCTGGTCTACAGGAAAGTAGTATCACACGAAAGTTCTGAACAAATCAATGAGGACTTGTAGAAAATAAATGCGTGGTGTAATGACTGGCAGTTATCTCTCAATATTATTAAGTGTAACCTACTGCATATAACAAGGCAAAAAACCCATTAACATGTACAAAATAGATGCCCAGTCTTTGGAAGCAGTAACATCTGTCAAGTATCTGTGTGTGACTATTTGAAATAATCTCAAATGGAATGATCAGATTACACAAGTAACAGGCAAGGTAAACTCTAGTTTGCAGTTTATTGGTAGAATCCTGAAGTGATGCAGTCCTTCAACAAAGGAAATTGCTTACAATCTACATCTACATCTACAACCATACTCCGCAAGCCGCCTGACGGTGTGTGGCGGAGGGTACCCTGAGTACCTCTATCGGTTATCCCTTCTATTCCAGTCTCGTATTGCTCGTGGAAAGAAGGATTGTCGGTATGCCTCTGTGTGGGCTCTAATCACTCTGATTTTATCCTCATGGTCTCTTCGCGAGATATACGTAGGAGGGAGCAATATACTGCTTGACTCTTCGGTGAAGGTATGTTCTCGAAACTTTAACAAATGCCCGTACCTAGCTACTGAGCATCTCTCCTGCAGAGTCTTCCACTGGAGTTTATCTATCATGTCCGTAACGCTTTCGCGATTACTAAATGATCCTGTAACAAAGCGCGCTCCCTGCACCATGCGTCAATTCGCTGCAGATCCTCCTGCATTTCAGTACAGTTTTCCATTGTTACAACCTCTCGATACACCACAGCATCATCTGCAAAAAGCCTCAATGGACTTCAGATGTCATCCACAAGGCCATTTATGTATATTGTGAATAGCAATGGTCCTATGACACTCCCCTGTGGCACACCTGAAATCACTCTTACTTCGGAAGACTTCTCTCCATTGAGAATGACATGCTGCGTTCTGTTATCTAGGAACTCTTCAATCCAGTCACACAATTGGTCTGATAGTCCATATGCTCTTACTTTGTTCATTAAACGACTGTGGGGAACTGTATCGAACGCCTTGCGGAAGCCAAGAAACACAGCAACTACCTGGGAACCCGTGTCTATGGCTCACTGAGTATCGTGGACGAATAGCGCAAGCTGGGTTTCACACGACCGTCTTTTTCGAAACCCATGCTGATTCCTACAGAGTCGATTTCTAGTCTCCAGAAAAGTCATTATACTCTAACATAATACGTGTTCCAAAATTCTACAACTGATCGACGTTAGGGATATAGGTCTATAGTTCTGCACATCTGTTCGACGTCCCTTCTTGAAAACGGGGATGACCTGTGCCCTTTTCCAATCCTTTGGAACACTTCGCTGTTCTAGAGATCTATGGCACACCGCTGCAAGAAGGGGAGCAAGTTCCTTCGCGTACTCTGTGTAAAATCGAACTGGTCTCCCATCAAGTCCAGCGGCCTTTCCTCTTTTGAGCGATTTTAATTTTTTCCCTATCCCTCTGTCGTCTATTTCGATATCTACCATTTTGTCATCTGTGCGACAATCTAGAGAAGGAACTACAGTGCAGTCTTCCTCTGTGAAACAGCTTTGGAAAAAGACATTTAGTATTTTGGCCTTTAGTCTGTCATCCTCTGTTTCAGTACCATTTTGGTCACAGAGTGTATGGACATTTTGTTTTGATCCACCTACCGCTTTGACATAAGATGAAAATTTCTTAGGATTTTCTGCCGAGTCAGTACATAGAACTTTACTTTCGAATTCATTGAACACCTCTCGCATAGCCCTCCTCACACTACATTTCGTTTCGCGGAATTTGTTTGTTTGCAAGGCTTTGGCTATGTTTATGTTTGCTGTGAAGTTCCCATTGCTTCTGCAGCAGTTTTCTAACTCAGTTGTTGTACCACGGTGGCTCTTTTCCATCTCTTACGATCTTGCTTGGCACATACTCATCTAACGCATATCGTACGATGGTTTTGAACTTTGTCCACTGATCCTCAACACTATCTGTACTTGAGACAAAACTTTTGTGTTGAGCCATCAGGTACTCTCTAATCTCCTTTTTGTCACTTTTGCTAAACGGAAAAATCTTCCTACCTTTTTAATATTTCTATATACGGCTGAAATCATCGATGCAGTAACCGCTTTATGATATCTGATTCCCTGTTCTGCATTAACTGTTTCAAATAGTTCGGGGCTGTTTGTCACCAGAAGGTCTAATATGTTATCGCCACGAGTCGGTTCTCTGTTTAACTGCTCAAGGTAGTTTTCAGATAAAGCACTTAAAAAATTTCACTGGATTCTTTGTCCCTGCCACCCATTATGAACGTTTGAGTCTCCCAGACTATATCTGGCACATTAAAATCTCCACCCAGAACTATACCATGGTGGGGAAATCGACTCGAAATATTTTCCAAATTATCCTTCGGATGTTCAGCCACAACAGCTGCTGAGCCAGGGGGCCTATAGAGACATCCAATTACCATGTCTGAGCCTGCTTTGACAGTGACCTTCACCCAAATTATTTCACATTTCGGATCTCCGTCAATTTCCTTCGATACTATTGCACTTCTTATCGCTATAAAGACGCCTCCCCCTTCACTGTCCTGCCTGTCTCTGCGGTATACATTCGAATCTGAGTTTAGGATTTCATTACTGTTTATGTCTGGTTTCAGCCAACTTTCTGTCCCTAGTACTATATGGGCATTGTGACCATTTATTAATGAGAGCAGTTCTGGGACCTTTCTATAGACGCTCCTGCAGTTTACTATTAGGACACTAATATTGTTATTCCCTGTTACATTTTGCCTACTCCTACCTTGCCGTGTCTCAGGAGGCGTCTTGTTGGGCCTAGGGAGGGAATTCTCTAACCTAAAAAACCCCCCATGTGCACTCAACACGTACTCCGCTACCCTTGTAGCCGCTTCCAGCGTGTAGTGCACGCCTGGCCTATTCAGGGTGACCCTACATTTCTCCACCCGATAGCGGAGGTAGAGAAATTTGCACCCAAGATCTCTGCAGAATCGTCTGAGCCTCTGGTTTAAGCCTTCCACTCGGCTCCAAACCAGAGGACCGCGATCGGTCCGGGGAACGATACTACAAATAGTTAGCTCTGATTCCACCCTGCGAGTGAGGCTTTCCGCCTTCACCAATTCCGCCAACTGCCTGTACGAACTGAGGATGACCTCTGAACCCAGACGGCAGGAGTCATTGGTGCCGACATGAGCAACAATATGCAGTCGGGTGCACCCAGTGCTCTCTATCGCCACCGGCAGGGCCTCCTCCACATCTTGGATGAGACCCCCCCCGGCAAGCAGACAGAGTGAACACTCGCCTTCTTCCCCGACCTTTCCGCTATTTCCCTAAGGGGCTCCATCACCCGCCTAACGTTGGAGCTCCCAATAACTAATAAACCCCTCCCCCCGTGTGCCTGCTCGGACCTTGCTGAAGGAGCGGCCACATGTCCACTCACAGGCAGAGCGGGCGATGCCACACGGCCAGCCTCCACATTTACCCTCTGCCTCGTGCGCCGCGAACGCCGCTGAACCCGCCACTCCCCTTGGGGAGAGGGTGGCCCAACCGCGCCCGGTACCCGCAAAGATATCTCGACAGCAGGGACAGTGGGTGAAGCATGTAACACCTGGGGTGTACCATGCGACGCACCAGACTCCCCACTGCCGCTACACTACGAGGCAGCAGCCTGAAGACTGCTGACCGCGGCCATCAACACGCTCAGCTGTTCGTGAACAGTGGCCAGCTCCTCCTGCGTCCGTACACAGCAGTCACACATCCTATCCATCCTAAGAAATCAGTTTACTGAAGAGAGTTAATCAACTTTTAACTTGACTGCTAATTCACTAAAGGCGGCTGATTGTTGACTAAACTGTGGTTGCTAGCCACTTCTTGTAGAAAACAAACACTAGCACTACTGGCACTATGGTTGACTAAAGGGACTCTCTCTGACTGTATTCAAAACAAACATGAAATCTATGGAACACTATTACTAGCACTCGACAAAGCTTCCTAAAAGCAAAAACACACGGAAGAAGAAGTGACAAGTAAGAAAAATACAGTTAATACTTAAATTAAGGTAGCTCGCTGCACAGCAGATGTGAAGCGGACGGCAGTTACGACATTAATGATACTTTCTCACACGGTAATGGTTGGCTTACTGTAGCCATTGTACGTGGAGGTACAGGAGTACCTAACGTACCTGGACTTGAAAGTTTTGTTGATAGAGACATTATTACCTATCGTACTTATCATATGGCAGAACTTGCAAATAAAGACTTTGGTGAATCAGCTTATATGTCGCCTTCTGCATTGTCTTTGTACCTCCACGTACAATGGCTACAGTAAGCCAACCATTACCTTGTGAGAAAGTATCATTAATGTCAATACTACAATTAAGTCTACAACCACAGACAACACAAGGTCCGTCGACAAGTGCAGGAGCAGCAACTGTCTTCACTGGGATGCGATTCTTCTTGTCGCCTGCTGTTGTGGCGAACTCTATGTTCTCGATGGTTTTATACACTGTCTGTTTAGTTTGTCCAGTCTTAGAGTATTGTTCATCTGTATGGGACCCTTACAAGTTGGGTCTCATTCAAGAGATTGAAAGGGCCAAAGACGAGTGGCAAGATTCAAGACTGGTACCTTTAGCCATCGTGAGAGCGTTACAGATCTCATAGAAAGTTTGAAGTGGGATGCACTTGCAGATAGATGACACGCTAAACAGAAGTGGCTGCTCACTAAATTCTAAAATCCAGTCTTCACCAATAATGTAGAGCATATATTATTACCACCAACTTTCAGATCGCACAATGATCACCATTCAAAGATAAGGGAAATTAGAGCTCGTACTGAGGCATTCAGACAGTCATTTTTCCCTCACGCGATCTGCGAGTGGAACAGAGGAGGTGGGAATATGACTTTGGCATAAATTGTGCCCTCTGCCACACACCGCTTGGTGGACAGCAGAGTATATATGTAGATGTAGAAGGATGGTTGTGGCAGCCTACACTTACGCACTTATTTCTTTAAGACTTCTTCCAAGTGACACTGAGAGAAAACTAATTTAGTATTGTATGTAAAGAAAGTGATAAATCAAAATATTTATGGCACTAAAAATAGAAGTAAAAAAAAAATAGGTATACAAGAAATACAAATTCTGTAAATTCTTATAGCATCACATTATTTGTCAAACTCAGTAAGATACGATTTCATATAAAAATCATGAAAGATATGGAAACTGGCCTCTTGGTGTAAACAAGAGGAAGAGCTGGAAAATAAGTAAATGAAATTCTCATTGAATGCCACGTCAAGTTATAAAAATACTGAAATGTGTGATTGTTGAGACAAACAAAATATTATACCAAACTGAAGTTGATTCAGTAATGGGCCAAATGAAACAAAGATCTTTAGGAGCCATGTTTCAATGGTGTGACGAGGGAGGGTGGGAGGGAGCGAGTGACACAAGGAAAGGGGAAATTATATTGCACATAATTCTAATCTAACAACCATGGATAATATTCATATTCAATACAATATCCAAATGTTACACAAAGCGGTGAGAACCACATGATTTCAGGTGACTGCTGAAAAAACTGAAGAGGAACCAATACTTGAAATACAAGAAAATTGTTGCAGAATGGGCATTATATAATATTAAGCTAAAGTTTTCATAGCAAATCTGTAAGGAGAGTATTGTGCAAGGAAGGCAATAGTATTTTGCACTTAGGGAGGGGATTTATGTAAAGTTCCATTTAAGTTCGACATGAATGCCAAGTTTTACCACAAAAAATTTAAAAATTTGATGGAATCAAGTGGTGTGCATCACAGAAAAAAATGGAAAATCTATACAATCTGTTTTTAGTAGACACTTTTAACATAGTCCATAGGAACTTTGGAAAGTCAGTTACATATGTTAATGAATGGATCAAAAGTGGCGAATTGTCAGAAGAGACCACACATTCCAGGTTTCCTGCAGTGTGGATAACTGATGATTCACAGTGTAGTACTGCAATGGTACAGCAACTTAAAATGTATTCCAAATTTGAAGCATATGAGACAGTATGATTATTGTGGGCAAAATGTTTAAACACCACATAGATTCACTGCAAAATTTTGGCTATATATGGGCCAAATGCAATGTCGTATGTAGCCATAGTGAAATGGCCACATATTTGGGATGATGCTGGTTATGAAATCGAGATCTTGCACATGTGATTTCCATCTTTTTGGTAAGCACAAAGAACGTCTTGGAGACAAGAGATTTTCCAATAATGGTGACTTTTACACAGTATTTCTTGAATTTCTCCATGACCAATGCACAAAATTACTGTTTACATAAATTTTATGACTATGTTGAAAAACAGTGTAATGTATCTGTGTCACCGCTTCGAAGAGTGCAACATTCAGTAACAGATACTTGGCCTGCCAAATGTGTAACTTACTTTTTGATGTCCCCTCCTGTTTTCAGTACCATGCAATTCCAACATGTCACTACTATTCAAATGATGGTTTGTTTAACAAATTTAAACATGGTTGTAAGCCATAAATCATACAAGAATATGATTTGCACAATGCAGCCAACCAGTTGCAACAATATTTAACGTGATCTGGTATTGACACCAACTGTGCGTGTCTCCATCAGAAAAACCAAAAACAGTTACACATACAGAACACAAAACCAGTAACAGAGAGAAAAAGCAATAGTCATCTACTTCAAGATGGTACTTAGTGCAGTTATGTGTGGTGTTCAAGTCGGTAAAAGTATAGCGGGTACAAATGATGTGGCATCTAATGAAGCTAATATTTGAATTGGAGGTTTCACCAAGTTTCTACAACAAAACAAACTGAAAAACAATATTGTTGTTACAATTCCACTTTGTTATGAGTTAATACATGAATTGTGTTCACAAAGAAATAAGAAATACAAATGGAAGAATCCAGTTACTACGATCAAGATATGAAAAACGTTTGATTATAGCTATTGGTACAATGGATAAAAGCATCCCACTAAACATGGATTACATTTGAACTATGAGAGTAAACAGTTTTTGTGCGAAAAATTACAATAGATTGGTTACAGAGAGAATTGAACGGAGTAGTTTAATATGTGAAAATGTTAATTGGTGAGTGAACTTTTTTAGTGTAAATCAGCATTCAGTGTGTGTAAATTTACCTTCAGTGTTCACACAAAAAAGCAAAACAACTGCAGACAGAACCAGAGACAATGAAAAATTTAAAGTAATGTTACAGAATGTCCAGCAGGTCACTAATTAAATAGAACAAGTTGATGAATTTCTAGGAGAGAGTAAACCATACTTATATATTGTGAATCAACTAGGACGCAAGAGCGAAGAGATTCATAGTTTTAAGTTAAATAATCACAAATCTCTAAGTGCATGTTGTAGTAAGATGCACAAGGGTGGTGGTGCGGGCAGTATGCTAGAAATGTGTTGTGGTCTTCAGTCCTGAGACTGGTTTGATGCAGCTCTCCATGCTACTCTATCCTGTGCAAGCTTCTTCATTTCCCAGTACCTACTGCAACCTACATCCTTCTGAATCTGCTTAGTGTATTGATCTCTTGGTCTCCCTCTACGATTTTTACCCTCCACGCTGCCCTCCAATGCTAAATTTGTGATCCCTTGATGCCTCAAAACATGTCCTACCAACCGATCCCTTCTTCTAGTCAAGTTGTGCCACAAACTTCTCTTCTCCCCAATCCTATTCAATACCTCCTCATTAGTTACGTGATCTACCCACCTTATCTTCAGCATTCTTCTGTAGCACCACATTTCGAAAGCTTCTATTCTCTTCTTGTCCAAACTAGTTATCGTCCATGTTTCACTTCCATACATGGCTACACTCCATACAAATACTTTCAGAAACGACTTCCTGACACTTAAATCTATACTCGACGTTAACAAATTTCTCTTCTTCAGAAACGATTTCCTTGCCATTGCCAGTCTACATTTTATATCCTCTCTACTTCGACCATCATCAGTTATTTTACTCCCTAAATAGCAAAACTCCTTTACTACTTTAAGTGTCTCATTTCCTAATCTAATTCCCTCAGCATCACCCGATTTAATTTGACTACATTCCATTATCCTCGTTTTGCTTTTGTTGATGTTCATCTTATATCCTCCTTTCAAGACACTGTCCATTCCGTTCAACTGCTCTTCCAAGTCCTTTGCTGTCTCTGACAGAATTACAATGTCATCGGCGAACCTCAAAGTTTTTACTTCTTCTCCATGAATTTTAATACCTACTCCGAATTTTTCTTTTGTTTCCTTTACTGCTTGCTCAATATACAGATTGAATAACATCGGGGAGAGGCTACAACCCTGTCTCACTCCTTTCCCAACCACTGCTTCCCTTTCATGCCCCTCGACTCTTACAACTGCCATCTGGTTTCTGTACAAATTGTAAATAGCCTTTCGCTCCCTGTATTTTACCCCTGCCACCTTCAGAATTTGAAAGAGAGTATTCCAGTTAACATTGTCAAAAGCTTTCTCTCAGTCTACAAATGCTAGAAACGTAGGTTTGCCTTTTCTTAATCTAGCTTCTAAGATAAGTCGTAAGGTTAGTATTGCCTCACGTGTTCCAACCTTTCTACGGAATCCAAACTGATCTTCCCCGAGGTCCGCTTCTACCAGTTTTTCCATTCGTCTGTAAAGAATTCGCGTTAGTACTTTGCAGCTGTGACTTATTAAACTGATAGTTCGGTAATTTTCACATCTGTCAACACCTGCTTTCTTTGAGATTGGAGTTATTATAATCTTCTTGAAGTCTGAGGGTATTTCGCCTGTCTCATACATCTTGCTCACCAGATGGTAGAGTTTTGTCATGACTGGCTCTCCCAAGGCCATCAGTAGTTCTAATGGAATGTTGTCTACTCCCGGGGCCTTGTTTCGACTCAGGTCTTTCAGTGCTCTGTCAAACTCTTCACGCAGTATCTTATCTCCCATTTCGTCTTCATCTACATCCTCTTCCATTTCCATAATATTGTCCTCAAGCACATCGCCCTTGTATAAACCCTCTATATACTCCTTCCACCTTTCTGCCTTCCCTTCTTTGCTTAGAACTGGGTTGCCATCTGAGTTCTTGATATTCATACAAGTGGTTCTCTTCTCTCCAAAGGTCTCTTTAATTTTCCTGTAGGCAGTATCTATCTTACCCCTAGTGAGACAAGCCTCTACATCCTTACATTTGTCCTCTAGCCACCCCTGCTTAGCCATTTTGCACTTCCTGTCGATCTCATTTTTGAGACGTTTGTATTCCTTTTTGCCTGCTTCATTTACTGCATTTTTATATTTTCTCCTTTCATCAATTAAATTCAATATTTCTTCTGTTACCCAAGGATTTCTATTACACTGACTGTGTTCATGAACTCACTGTGGAGACGTGCTTTGAACCTCCAGCAATAAAAATAAAGGTAGGCAAAATCAAATTCATAATTGTAAGCCTATACAGATCACCAAATGCTGGTGTATATGAATTCTTCTGCCATTTAGAACAACTATCAACAAAAAAAAGCAGGTTATAATAAAAGGAGATGTGAACACAGACACTTTAAGCTATAATGTAAATTAACTTAGGTATTCTGACTTGTTACATTGCTACAGCCATATCCATATGAATTCATTACCAATGATAATGGCCACCTGCTTAGCTGAGTGGTAACGTGCTTGCATCCCATGCAGCGGGCCCGGGTTCGATTCCCGGCCGGGTTGGAGATTTTCTCCGCTCATAGACTGGGTGTTGCATTATCACCATCATTTCATCCTCATCACTAACAGGCAATTCACCCAATGTGGCATCAACTGAAGGAAGACTTGCACTTGGTGGCCGAACTTCCCGGATGGGGCCTCCCAGCCAACAATGCCACACTATCATTCATCAATGATAATAACACTTAACTCATCACTCAGACCATAGAGCTTTGTCCACAGAGGTTAAAACAGAGCACAAAATAACTTGCTCACTTTTAGAAGAAAAACTGGCCACAATAAACTTAGGGAGGAACTTGCACACAGTGACTGGCAGAAAATACACAAATCAGTTGATATGAACGAATAGAGGAGGGGGGGGGGGGCATTTCTATGAAATATTTAACCATACCCCCCATGAACCATGGACCTTGCCGTTGGTGGGGAGGCTTGCGTGCCTCAGCGATACAGATAGCCGTACCGTAGGTGCAACCACAACGGAGGGGTATCTGTTGAGAGGCCAGACAAACATGTGGTTCCTGAAGAGGGGCAGCAGCCTTTTCAGTAGTTGCAGGGGCAACAGTCTGGATGATTGACTGATCTGGCCTTGTAACATTAACCAAAACGGCCTTGCTGTGCTGGTACTGCGAACGGCTGAAAGCAAGGGGAAACTACAGCCGTAATTTCTCCCGAGGACATGCAGCTTTACTGTATGATTAAATGATGATGGCGTCCTCTTGGGTAAAATATTCCAGAGGTAAAATAGTCCCCCATTCGGATCTCCGGGCGGGGACTACTCAAGAGGACGTCGTTATCAGGAGAAAGAAAACTGGCATTCTACGGATCGGAGCGTGGAATGTCAGATCCCTTAATCGGGCAGGTAGGTTAGAAAATTTAAAAAGGGAAATGGATAGGTTAAAGTTAGATATAGTGGGAATTAGTGAAGTTCGGTGGCTGGAGGAACAAGACTTTTGGTCAGGTGATTACAGGGTTATAAATACAAAATCAAATAGGGGTAATGCAGGAGTAGGTTTAATAATGAATAAAAAAATAGGAGTGCGGGTTAGCTACTACAAACAGCATAATGAACGCATTATTGTGGCCAAGATAGACACAAAGCCCATGCCTACTACAGTAGTACAAGTTTATATGCCAACTAGCTCTGCAGATGATGAAGAAATTGATGAAATGTATGACGAGATAAAAGAAATTATTCAGGTAATGAAGGGAGATGAAAATTTAATAGTCATGGGTGACTGGAATTCGTCAGTAGGAAAAGGTAGAGAAGGAAACATAGTAGGTGAATATAGATTGGGGGGAAGAAATGAAAGAGGAAGCCGCCTTGTAGAATTTTGCACAGAGCATAACTTAATCATAGCTAACACTTGGTTCAAGAATCATGAAAGAAGGTTGTATACCTGGAAGAATCCTGGAGATATTAAAAGGTATCAGATAGACTACATAATGGTAAGACAGAGATTTAGGAACCAGGTTTTACATTGTAAGACATTTCCAGGGGCAGATGTGGATTCTGACCACAATCTATTGGTTATGAACTGCAGATTGAAACTAAAGAAACTGCAAAAAGGCAGGAATTTAAGGAGATGGGACCTGGATAAACTGAAAGAACCAGAGGTTGTACAGAGTTTCAGGGAGAGCATAAGGGAACAATTAACAGGAATGGGGGAAAGAAATACAGTAGAAGAAGAATGGGTAGCTCTGAGGGATGAAGTAGTGAAGGCAACAGAGGATCAAGTAGGTAAAAAGACGAGGGCTAATAGAAATCCTTGGGTAACAGAAGAAATATTGAATTTAATTGATGAAAGGAGACATTATAAAAATGCAGTAAATGAAACAGGCAAAAAGGAATACAACCGTCTCAAAAATGAGATCGACAGGAAGTGCAAAATGGCTAAGCAGGGATGGCTAGAGGACAAATGTAAGGATGTAGAGGCTTGTCTCACTAGGGGTAAGATAGATACTGCCTACAGGAAAATTAAAGAGACCTTTGGGGAGAAGAGGACCACTTGTATGAATATCAAGAGCTCAGATGGCAACCCAGTTCTAAGCAAAGAAGGGAAGGCAGAAAGGTGGAAGGAGTATAGAGAGGGTTTATACAAGGGCGATGTATTTGAGGACAATATTATGGAAATGGAAGAGGATGTAGATGAAGATGAAATGGGAGATAAGATACTGCGTGAAGAGTTTGACAGAGCACTGAAAGACCTGAGTCGAAACAAGGCCCCGGGAGTAGACAACATTCCATTAGAACTACTGATGGCCTTGGGAGAGCCAGTCATGACAAAACTCTACCATCTGGTGAGCAAGATGTATGAGACAGGCGAAATACCAACAGACTTCAAGAAGAATATAATAATTCCAATCCCACAGAAAGCAGGTGTTGACAGATGTGAAAATTACTGAACTATCAGTTTAATAAGTCACAGCTGCAAAATACTAACGCGAATTCTTTACAGACGAATGGAAAAACTGGTAGAAGCGGACCTCGGGGAAGATCAGTTTGGATTCCGTAGAAATGTTGGAACACGTGAGGCAATACTAACCTTACGACTTATCTTAGAAGAAAGATTAAGAAAAGGCAAACCTACGTTTCTAGCATTTATAGACTTAGAGAAAGCATTTGACAACGTTAACTGGAATACTCTCTTTCAAATTCTGAAGGTGGCAGGGGTAAAATACAGGGAGCGAAAGGCTATTTACAATTTGTACAGAAACCAGATGGCAGTTATAAGAGTCGAGGGGCATGAAAGGGAAGCAGTGGTTGGGAAAGGAGTGAGACAGGGTTGTAGCCTCTCCCTGACGTTATTCAATCTGTATATTGAGCAAGCAGTAAAGGAAACAAAAGAAAAATTTGGAGTAGGTATTAAAATTCATGGAGAAGAAGTAAAAACTTTGAGGTTCGCCGATGACATTGTAATTCTGTCAGAGACAGCAAAGGACTTGGAAGAGCAGTTGAACGGAATGGACAGTGTCTTGAAAGGAGGGTATAAGATGAACATCAACAAAAGCAAAACGAGGATAATGGAATGTAGTCAAATTAAATCGGGTGATGCTGAGGGTATTAGATTAGGAAATGAGACACTTAAAGTAGTAAAGGAGTTTTGCTATTTAGGGAGTAAAATAACTGATGATGGTCGAAGTAGAGAGGATATAAAATGTAGACTGGCAATGGCAAGGAAATCGTTTCTGAAGAAGAGAAATTTGTTAACATCGAGTATAGATTTAAGTGTCAGGAAGTCGTTTCTGAAAGTATTTGTATGGAGTGTAGCCATGTATGGAAGTGAAACATGGACGATAACCAGTTTGGACAAGAAGAGAATAGAAGCTTTCGAAATGTGGTGCTACAGAAGAATGCTGAAGATAAGGTGGGTAGATCACGTAACTAATGAGGAGGTATTGAATAGGATTGGGGAGAAGAGAAGTTTGTGGCACAACTTGACTAGAAGAAGGGATCGGTTGGTAGGACATGTTTTGAGGCATCAAGGGATCACAAATTTAGCATTGGAGGGCAGCGTGGAGGGTAAAAATCGTAGAGGGAGACCAAGAGATCAATACACTAAGCAGATTCAGAAGGATGTAGGTTGCAGTAGGTACTGGGAGATGAAGAAGCTTGCACAGGATAGAGAAGCATGGAGAGCTGCATCAAACCAGTCTCAGGACTGAAGACTACAACAACAACATTTAACCATAGTTTTAATCAGGCATGTCTAATAATAAACAAACTAAGGAAATCAGACTACACAAATAATCTTAAAATTCATCCAGAAATCCACAAATTAAAGGAAAATGTTGCAGACCTACATGTGCTGTTCAGAGATACAAAATAACAGTACTTCCTAACAAAGTACATAAACACCAGAGAAACATACAAGGACTCCCTGGAGACTAAATGCACACTATTACGCTGAACAGGTAAGTGACTCCAGTAATGTTAATGAAACAGCTTAGAATATAGCAAACAAAGAATGTGAAAATAAAGAGAATCCAAGATACAGTAATACAGCACTAGAAGAAAATGGAATTTGGTGAGTGAGCCAAAGACAATATGTGAGGCCGTCATAAAACATTTGGCTACAGCAAGTAAAGAAGAAAATGAACCAACACTACAACTAAACTCAGTTAAAACCAGTAATGCATTTTTCCCAAGGAGTATAACAGAATCTTGGGCAATGAAAATAATCTCAAAACTCAAAATAAAAACATCTAGTGGCTGGGATGACATTATTATCTACATTTCCAAGGAAAGCAAAAATTACTTAATAAAATCAGTAAAACACTTAAAAAAGAGTTCAACTCACCAGGGGACCTTTTTATAAAGTTCTAAAAATTACTGAGACACGACTTGTGTATAAAAAGGGTCCAAACATTGACATAAATAATTACAGGCCTCACTCACTGACTTCGACACTAGGCAAGTTGTTCTTTCTTCAGTAAATACAACCTATTAAACAACTAGCAGAATGGGTCTTGAAAAGGAAGATCTACAATGACAGCAGTAGAAACTTTCAACCATGAACTGCCAAACAGACTGGATAAAGGAAACAAAGTCATTGGGAATTTTCTTGCCTTGTCTAAGGCACTTCATTCTATGAATCATGCAGTACTATTGTCCAAATTAGAAACTTACGATGTAAGAGAAGTAGCACTAAACTACTGAAGTTGGTATCTCTGAGATAGAAGACTGTACTAGACTGTGTTATAAGAATGAAAATAAAATCCTAACTGTAAAATCGGCATACAAAACTCCTAACTGTCGAATTGCCCAAGGAACTACTCTTAGGCCTTTTTTTAAATTGTATATATTAATGACTTAACACAGGCACAACACTCAAAGCTATTTAATTATGCTAATGATGCATTATTTATTAGCTGGGGACATACTGATCAGCTAGCATTACAAAGCAATGAAGAAAACCCTGAACTGATCACAAAGTATCCAACAATAAACAAACTTACATTGAGTAAGAGTGAGACTGTTCTAATGAATTTCTAGTTAAATTATAACCAATCTCATACTAAATCACATTCTTCTGTTAAAACATTTGTTAAAAATAAGTTTTTAAGCACTGTGATTGACAAACATCTTACATGGACATAGCATATCTGCTGCATCTGTCAAAAGATAGGCAGCAATATTTCCTTAATGAAATGTCTCTTAAATATAATAAATCCTCCTGTCCTTACGTAAGTTTATTATGGATTAATTAATTTGCATTTGCAAAATGGCATTGAAATTTAGGATGGGGCACATGGATAGGATATTCAGGCGTCAAAATAGAGCAGTTAGGATAATTGCCAATATAAATCAGCATCAATCCTGTACAGACTACTTAAAGGCAATTAAGTTTGAAACAGAAAATGATTAACTGAGTATAATGAATTGAAATATTCATAACTGGATAGTGTTGTGTACTGATTGTCAACTACCATTTTAATTTTTTTTAAGGTTTTTGCACCCAGTCATGTGTATAGGTGTGAACTATACACAATAAAATTGTCTGACACCAATATGGTTGATTTTTCAACATGAAGTTAACTTGAACCAAGCACTAAACACTCCACCTCAATTATTATATTTTGCATCAGTTGACTACCTACACAATCTTGCAGTTTTACTTTGCATCAGTTGGCTATGTAGCAACTGAGCTTTGCCTGATCACATGATGCATAAATGCTTTGCACGAGCACTATGTCTCTCTCTCTCCCCATGTGCTGTGGTTGTCTCTCATGTGCAATGTGTTTTCCGATTGTGAGACAATCCTTTAATAATATATTTTATAGTTTTCACTGTTCTGAAGTGTTGTTTTGATAATGGAAATGTATAAGACATGAGAAGAAGAATGAATTTGAAACTCAGATAAGTTTCTTTAACATAACATTTGTGATTTGTGGTGCAATAATTGCAAATTATTTGTAGGTTGTTCTAGTTATGATCCATAAAAGTGATGTACCAAATTACTATGTATAATAAAGCATCTGGTTCTCCATACACAGAAAAATGAATATGCAATAGACCCCCAGTCACCTGTCTTTGCAACACAAGTGTCAGTACCTGATCAGTCAAATTAGTTGTTGATCTCACACCACTGAGTCCAGTAAATTCTAATTTAAGCCCCGTAACTATTGTACAGTATTATTATGAAAGAAATGATGTTTCCAATTTGGGTGTTGTGAGCCCAACGTAAATTTTTGAGCTCTGTGAAAAATTAGGAGATCATGAAATGTCAAATTCTGAAGCCATGGGAGAGTCTTCAAATGGGGGACCAAGGAAGGGGTGGACCAGAAAATACTCATCACAACATTGACAAATAAGGAAGACAAAATGCATTATAATGAGACTTACATAAATCAGAAAGGCAAAGTAAAAGAGAAGAAAGACTTCAGAGAATATCTCTGCCTCTAAGTTTTTCCAAGTTAGGATGGGATACTTTAAAAGACTAGTTTGGAATATTCTACAAAACTGACTTACATGACGGTCAAATAGCACTTATTTGCACTGTGCTATTAGAAAATGAAGGAAAAAGGAAGAGAGTTAGGAAATCACATAAAAGGACAAAAACAAGAGTGTATAAAATATGCGGGATACCTGTATGTAAAACTTTCTTTCTCCAGACTTTTAGAATATTTAGTGGAAGGATACATTTAGCTTTAAAGAAAATTAATCACCACAGTGCATTAGAGACTTCCTAGGAGTGGGTGGAGAAACAAAAAGGCTTCCTAAAGAAAAATGCAAAGAAGTAATACACCACATTAGAAAATTTCCAAAATACAAATCTCTCTATAAAAAGAGGTGAACCAAACAGAGTATTCTTTGCCCCAGAAATTACCATTAATGTCATGTACAGTTTGTACAAAGAAAACTATTCAGACCCTGTATCAGACCCTGTATCACTGACAACTTACAAGAAAATATTTTTTGCCAAAATTTAATATACAAAGAATGAAACTGATAAAGATATACATACTGTTTGTGACACACTTGAGGCTCTGATAAAAAAAAAAAAAAAAAAAAAAAAAAACTATGACAATTCAATGGCAGAAAACCTTAAGATCAACAACAACACTCATCTTAATACAGTGAAGGCTGCTCAGGAGCAGAAATCTTCAGATACTTATGAACAAAAGAAGATGAGAATGTAGAAGTTCATTGTTTTGGCCTTGAAGAAACTGTGCCTCTCCCAAGCATTCCCACAAACATTGTGTTCTACAAGGGACAGTTGTGGCTATATAACATAGGTATTCATAATGCTACTAATGACAAATGGCACAGATATGTCTGAGGGTGAGGCAGGACATGGAGCACAGGAACTAGCATCCTGTTCGTTAGAACATTTAATGCAACAGATATTGACAGCCAAAGAGGTAATTTTGTGGTCCGATTCATGTAGTAGACACAAGAGAAACAACAAGCTGGTTCTAACACTAAAATTAGGTTTAGATCAGCATCCCACATTGCAGAAAATAAGATAGCTGTTTTTTATACCTGTACACAGCTTCCTTTCAAATGGTAGCAATTTTGGAGACATGGAATGTGCTCTCCAACTCCAACAGAGACTTTATCATCTGTGAGGATGGGGCAAAACAAACCAGCAGAATTAGGGTTTAAACTAAAGGCAGCTAATGGTTCAAATATGCATTTTATACATCACTTAACAACTGTTGGTCGTCATCTTCCAAAAATGTTTAAAATAATAATAATATTTATTATTATTATTAGATGGTTATTATACTGAAAAAAATTATGAGGCAAAATTACAGGTATTGCAACTGACATAACAGTGGTAATTGTCAGTAAAAATTATAATGTGTGGCAGTTCTTACTGTTTTGTCATTCAGAGAGAGCTTATATCAATAAAAATCACATTTTTATTTCTACTGTGACTATTGATTTGAATATTCACTTTCCTATAGAATTTACAACATAAATAATAAAACCATTACAATTAATAATTCAACAAAATTATTTTGAATCAAACCAATAGTATTACATGTAAAAATAAGTACATGAATAGACCCACTTACTTCAATAATACCAGACAGAATTTTCATGAACCAACAGAAAAATACCTCTTGAAGATAGGATACCAAATAAAGTATGAGGTTGGTTGGTTAGTTGGATGAGTGTTCCATTGATCAATCACACTGTACTGTAGCTATAATGTACGTGTCAAGTATCTGGTATTGGCACTGGTACAGGCACGGCAGTATATCTTGTAAATGAACATCAGAGGGGTATACAACAGCTACAAAATAAATACATAAACAAAGATGGATGGATCAAAAGGTGCTGTTTCCACCTTTAAAAACAGCATGTCACCTGCATGCAGTGTAGCAGTTAAATACTACTGAATGCCATGTGCAGCCTCCACGAAAGAGGTCCCGCTCCCTGTCTGAACACATCTCTCAAAACATGACATGGGGCACCCAAAAGTAGCACCACGAAGTGCAGTATAACGTAATGCAATCATGATTTGAATTTTCTGTGCTGTGACCACTAAACATCTGTACAGTGTGATACCAAAGTAATACAACTCAGGGTACAGTAAACTAATGTTGAATCACTTAACAGGGCTATTCCAGTGATAAACATTAGCATTGAAGTTGAGCCACTGTAAAACATTCTTATATATACTGTGAAAATATGTAAGTTATTTTTTCTGCTGCTTTATTCCTAGTACATAAACCTACCATTTTTCTTGTTTGCATGGATATGTTAATAATGACACCAATGCATGAACTTTGGGGTGTTATGTCACCACAAAAAAATACCAAGTCTGAATACGCTACTATTTGACAGAATATGTTGCAAAAACTGAAAATGAATGTACAAGGCAACAGAAAAATTTTACAAAGTATTCATTTGACACTGCACCACGAAGAAGACCCTTCTAATCCACAATCCACTATACAAAAAAACAGTGTGAGGGTAATATATATTCAAAGGAATAGGAAAAATGTGTGTTTGAGTGTCTGCAAGGAAATATTAATCCTTCCCAGTTATAGGTGCCTGTCAGGAGAAACACTTTTCGACACATCTCTTGTGCCAATAGCAAGGATTGATCGAAGTGATTCTGTAACATGGATTCTGCATTCACCTGACCTTAATCATTTAGATTTTTAGTTGGGGGTCATTAAAAAAAAATTGGTGTATTCCACAGACATGGACAATCTGCAGACATTACAGGTGTGTGTGAGTGTGTCCCATGCATGAGACCAAAACCGAGGACATCTAGGTATGCTTGCATAAGTTTGTGACTCTTTGAGGAGGAGGAGGAGGAGGAGGAGGAGGAAGACTGAAGGAAGATTGAGAATGAGTGGTAATCACATTTCTCACCACCTGCAGCATCAAAAGAGAGAGAGCTCTCATAGAACAGAATGGCCAATATATCAACAAGTATTTGTTTTCAGACATATGTTTATAGGTCTTTTGTACTTTTGACAAGTACAATCTCCAGTAAGAGTACAGGATACTTTTTAAAACACCCTCTACATACAGATTAATTAGTTATATTAGCTCCAGATAACTGGATTATAAGACAGATTGTGAAGTACTGAATGACTGCATGTCTAACAATCAGTTGTTTCTGACATTTTTGGATGATGAAGAGCCTGAGACTAATATCATGCAACGCCCTGAGATTAATGTTATGACAGGAAAGGTGCTAGATAAAGCTGACAATTTCTTTATCTTGAGCGAGGCATAATTCACACCTTTACATGTTTCTTGGCTGTCTGTGATTTACTGTCCAACTATTCCATGTACATCTAATGACTATCTTCCCAATCTGGATGATGTTCCATTACCACAAACACTTTTTGTAGGATAGAAAATGAAAAACCTATGTGTAGTACAATGGAGATACAATGATTCAGACAGTGCAAAGGTCAGTGTCTAATGAAGAAGTGAGATCTATACAGTATTTTAAACTGTTTTTTTTTCCCTATCAAGATGTTTACACATACAGCAAAAAATGAGAGATTTATACTATTTTAGAGAAGTTGGTAATAGTTTGAAAAGAAATTCCACTGAAACAGAAATGTTTTGGCATAGATAATGTGTGTGGGTTACTGGAAGTCCTTTGCAGTTGTTCCTGATGGAATTTACTCAGTAGAACAGACACCTGAAGACATTGTGTGAAGAAACAAATTTGATAAACTCAAATTCATATTCATTTTGTAGATGACAGATTTCTATCAAGTGATGACTCAAAGCATGTCAGACTTCAAAAGTTTGTCACTACACTGAAGATAACAATCAAGGAATATCTTTGCACTCATTAATTATTACCTCTGAATGGCATTCTTAAATCAGGAATTACATAAATAAGTAACCCATGTAACTAGTGAATACAAGTTTTTCAGCAGCAACTAGCAGCAGAATCATGCATTATTTCAAAAGAAACGGTCAGAAAAAGAAACTGTTAATTATACAAATACTGACACAAATTATGCTGAACCACATAAACTACAAAACTGCATATGAATTTTTTCCATAACCACTTTTAGTTGCTCTCAAGAGACAAGGAATCTGGAAAAATAGATGGACTCAATATAATGTCAGCATGTACCCTGAATTCATATCAAAACCTTAAAAATTCAGATAAGAGTCCAATGGTGAAACAATGATTGAGGGGAACAATGTAGCTTATGTCAAACGGTTTGACAAGAAAAGTGCTTACCTAATGTTCATTATATTGGTGTTGCACTCTCTGGCACAGAAAGCACATAGTCAATAAATGACAAATGATACATAAATGTACATGCCATGCGTATTACGAGAACACAATAACTACATAGTTAGCAGAGATGTTCTGGACAAGTTAAACCCACTGAAAAGAATAAATATGAGGAGTTAATAGTATTATCTATGAATCATGTTCCACTCACAGAGGCACAGCAAAATCCACATTTTTTAACTGATGTTATCAACAAGCTAAGGAGAAGCATATTTCTGCTCAATTTTTGACTGGAAATAGCGAACATTCCTCCTCAGAGTGGGAAACTTGCAAGTAAAAATGCAGTCATCCTTCTACTAATGGCAAAGTCAATCATTTCACAAATGCTGCACTTTTATGGTTTTCTAATTTAATATACCAGTTTTCCTGAATACCAACTTCAATTTCAGATATTTTCTGAGCCAATAATGGCACTTGTTTTATTTATTTATTTATATCCCATAAATCCAATACTGCGAGACATTTGCATGGATGTAGGACATGTCAGAATTATTACAAATAACATAAAAGGACCTCTTGCAAGATGATATCTGGTATAAGACAAAATACAGATTAATAGGTATAGAAAAAATTACATTAAAAAATTGTAGATCTTAATAGCTAAATGAAAGACACAGTAATGTTAACAGTGATTGTGAGTATCGTAATGCACAATAGCACCTCAAGTTAGTAAATGAAAAAATCAATTACAGTTAACTACTGAAATATGCTTCTACTGAATAGAAGGAATTATCTAATAAATACTGTTTGAGCTGTTGTTTAAATTTGGGAAGCTCGTGGATAAGTAATTCCAGTGAGGGTGGGAGAGCATTGAACACCTTGCAGCTCATGTAATGGACTCCTTTTTGTACAATAGTAAGGTTTTTTGATTCATAATGAAGGTCCATCTTCCTCCTGGTATTGTGGGTATGGTATGAATCATTGGTTTTGTACGATTGTCCATTTTTACCAATGAAACATAACAGGGAGTAGATCTATTGGCATGCAGTTGTCAGTATCCCTAATTTTCTGAAAATGTTCCTGTTGTGGCGCGTCGATCGTTCAAAGTGCCACCACGCAATTACACGCGTCCTCTACATGCGGCACTGTCTGCCAGCCACGCAGCAGCCGCGCCACCTAAGCGGCCAGCCGGCCAGCGTCCGCTAGACTTGGACTTAGTGCAGATTTGACCGTTACCATGTACACATGCCTTACGTGGTCTACTCGCTCTGTGACTTACATGTATTGTGTCGTCTTTTGAAATATAGTGTCCAACTTGATGTTATAACAATTGGCGACGGGGTAGTGGATTTTTCCTTTTCATCACTGACCCACAAGTTTCCATGGCTACTTTAGAGCAACTATTACACGGTCTCATTGAACAGCAAACGCTTCTCATGTCGGCGATTCGCGATTTTGTTGCAGCATCCAATGCAGGGCGTTTCTCGCCGTTGTCTACAACTCCTTTTACTCCTTACGACAAGACAGCGGAAGACTGGTCTGATTACGAAAAATGTCTTCGACAGCACTTCTTGGCATTTCATGTCACGGACGAACAAACATGTAAGTCTCTGTTCCTTTCATGGATTTCACCTCAAATGTATCGACTGTTGTCGTAATTGGCTCCTTTGAAAGATCCCGCGTCTTTGTCCTTTGATGGAATGTGCTCACTTCTGTCTGTACATTTTCATAAGCAAACCCATGTGGTAGCCTCTCGTGTTGCCTTTTATCATTGTCAAAAACAACCAAATCAATCCCATCGCGCTTGGGCTGCTGAACTTCACGGCCTCAGTAGAAAGTGTCAATTTGCTACTGACGTTCGCAAAGAATCCTCTGCCTATTCCATGGTATGGGATGCTATTATCCGGTTGGTGCTCGACAAAGAAGTGGGGCAGCATGCCCTTCAGTTGGCAAATCCGACTCTCGATGAAGTCCTATCCATCGCGCAGTCTTTTGAAATTTCTCGCACCGCTGGAGTGCAAATAGAGGCGTGGGGTGACGTCGGGGAAATACAACCTCTGTGTGCTGTTGACGAAGCATGTGACATGTCCCCGCCGGCCAACGTGACCGCAGTACGCTCCTGAGCGCAGCCTCAGCCTAACCGTAAACAAACCTCTAAGAAACTGCAGCAAAACCACCGGCAACTTCCTTCATGTCCGCGGTGTTTTACAAAACATTCACAGGAGGATTTTCTCCAACATTGGGCCGTGTGTCACAACTGCAAAAAGAAGGGTCATGTGTCATCCGTTTGAAAATCCGACCACATACATGATGTTCATGAACATGACGCTTATTCTGATTCTGTGTTGTCTGTCAATTGCACTTCTTCCCTTTCAGGGAAGTTATTCCTCACGGTCCAAATACTTGGTCGAGATGTTCGTATGCAGGTGGATACTGGTTCTGCTGCCACCATTATCAATTCTCAGACATATCTTCAGTTGGGTTCTCCAAACCTATCACCTGTCACTAGGTAATTACGGACGTACGATAAACAGAAGATTTCTCTCTTGGGACAATTTGATGATGAGGTATCTTACAAATCCGTCATTCGCACTGTTCCCATATTTGTGGTCGACCATAGTAACGCGGAAAATCTTTTTGGTTTCGATACCTTTCGCGTTTCTGGGTTCTCCATAGATGATTGTCAATATTGTCTCTGATGCCATTCCTTATGCTCAATTGGATTCCTTGTCAACGACATTTTCGTTCCTTTTTTCTCGTGGGTTAGGCCATGCAAACGATTTTGAAGCTCATATCACGCTCAAACCCACTGCTCGGCCTAAGTTTTTTCGGGCTCGGCCCATTCCTGTGGCCCTTCGTGATCGGGTAAAATGGGAGCTGGATCGTCTCACTGCTTCCGGGGTCTTGCTTCCTGTCACTTCAGTTCCTACAAGAATGTGTAGGCTGGACTCCGCTCATTATCCTAATAACTCTCTTTTGAGCAATGAACATTTTTTTTCGATAATGGCTGATTACGCCAGAAAACTATGCCACAGCAATAGTGCATGGAAATAACTAAAATAAGCAGTTTTTGTGGTGTCTCGGTCACATACAGTGGAAATAATACAAACGGCAAATGTTGCTGAGCTGAGTTTTTTGTGGAGGTATAAAATATGTTCAGACTATTTTAGACTGTTGTCAAGGTGTACACCCAGAAACTTGGTTGACTCAACTTGTAGTAGCTCACTACCATTCAATGTAATACTTAATTTTTCCTTACTTGGAAAAGTACAAACTGGGTCTTACTAACATTTAGTGATAACCCATTATTCACAAACCAATTACATACTTCACTAAAGACAATATTGGCTTATTCCTCAAGATTGAGGTTGGGAGTTTTGTTGATGAGGATAGAGGTGTCATCAGCAAAAAGAGTAAAGTGAGTTTTAAAGCTAGTACACAAGGGAAGGTCATTGATAAAGATGAGGAAGAGAAGAGGGCCAAGTACAGAGCCCTGAGGAACACCACAGCCAATAAAGCCCCAGCTGGATGACACAGAGTACCCCCCAGAGTCGTTCAACATGACCTTCTGCTTTCTTCCAGCTAGGTAGGATTTAATCCACGAGCTAATTGAGCCACTTATACCATAATATTCAGCCTTTGCTAGGATGATTTCATGATTAACACTATCAAAGGCCTTAGAAAGGTCACAGAAGATACCAACAGGAGACAATTTATTATTAAAAAACTAAGATTTGATGGGTGAAGGAAAAAATAGTTTGTTCTGTTGATACACCCTGTTGAAATCCGAACTGGCTACTGTTTAATACCTTATAATGTTTGAGGTGTTCAATAAGTCTTTTCTGAACCAATTTCTCAAGAATTTTAGAAAAGGTTGTTAAAAGGGAGATAGGCCAACAGTTGGTAATGTCGGCTTTATCACCTTTTTTAAAGAGAGGTTTGACAATAGCAAACTTCAATCTCTCAGGAACAATCCCGTGCTGGATGGATTCATTGAATATGTGGCACAGTATTTTGCTTATCGACTTCTAGCACTCTTGCAGTAATCTTGAAGAGATACCATCTATGCCAACAGAATTCTTGCTCTTCATCTCTCTAATTATATTCTCAGTTTCATGTACTGTGACAGGAGACACTTTAATCTGCTTGGTTTTTTTATTAATAGCTTTTTGAAGGGATAACACGGCTTCATTAACAGAACATGTTTTCCAGTTTGTACTGCTGACGCCAGGAACTGGTTGTTAAAAATTTCGGTGATTATTTCAACATTGTCATGAATGGTATCATTTCTCTTAATTTCAATTGTGTTTTCAGCAGCAGGGATTTTACCTTTTTTCCTTTTTATCATGCCCCATATGGTCTTAATTTTGTTGTTAGAGAGATCAATTTCTGATTTCATAGAAATACTCTTTGGTCTTCTTAGCACTTTTTTAAGGATAGAGCAGTATAGTTTGTAATGTTTTTCCTTTTCTACACTATAACTGGATTTGAGTGAGGCATACAGATTCCTTTTCCTTCTGCAAGACGTTTTAATGCCCAGTGTTAGCCAGTTTTTATTAGAGTAGGTTTCGCATTTGGATTTGACAATCCTTTTAGGAAAGGCCACTTCGAATAGGCAGATAAATTCATTTAGAAAAGTGTTGTACTTGTCATTAACACTGTCAAAGATCTCAATTTGGTCCCAGTCTACTTCTTGTAGGGAATTACAGAAGCTATTGATAGACGGTGTGTTAATTACTCTGAAAGTTTTACTGCAGGAGTTCTTCTTACAAAGGGGGCTAACATTATCAATTGAAAGTAGTTGACCATCATGGTCTGAGAGCCCATTCAATATACATTTTACAGTTGTGTTTAGAATTCTACTGCTGTCTAAGAAGATGATGTCAATTTTACTTGTAGATTTAGCTGTGACTCTAGTGGGAAAATCCACCAGTGCTGTTCAGTTAAAAGAGTTCAGTAAATGTGATAAATCATTTCTTCCCATGTTATCTGTAAGAAAGTCAACATTAAAATCACCTACAATTATAATATCTTTAGTTTTTGCAAAGAGATGAGTTAACAGAGATTCTAACTGCTGTAGAAAAATACAGATTTTGCCTGCAGGAGTCCTATAAAATGAAAGGACAGTAATTTCAGAGAAATCAGAACAGATTACAACTCCACAAACCTAACAATGTTTATCAATACAGTATTCACTCAAGTCTAAAGATCTATAAGCTATTTTGTTCTTAATGTAAATCACCACTCCATCCTTATCTAAAGAATGTCTACAGTAAAGAGCTGCTTGGTTATAGTTATTCAGTTGCAGTGTGTCACAACCAAGTTTCATAAAGTGTTCACTAAAACAGATTACATCAGCATTATTAATAAAGTCCTTATCTAAAATGTTAATGGATAGCTCATCTAGTTTACTTAATAAGCCTTGAATGTTGTGATGGTAAACAGCAAATTTATTAGCACTGGCTGGAGATTTGGGGTGGTTGATTGGGTTAGTCTCTCTTAAAGTATTAACATTTGGCTTACTTGGAGGTGTAGTTATGACACAATTTTCCTTTCCTTGTGATGATACCATAAAAAATTCTCACTATGAACGGCAGCTTTTTTGGACCTCTTGCTCCTCCTCCTTGCAGTTGGCACTTCTCCTTGGGTTGCTGAAGATTACTTGTCTGTTAGCTGCTCTGATGGTTCTGCAACAGCAGCAAACGATACTCTGGGTGCTGATGGTGCTTCATCTTTTGTGGGAGTGATGATATCCCCTCTTCTTCTTCTTCTGAAATTGTTGGTAGGTCTATTCCAGATTCTGACGTGATTTCTTGAATGACCATTGGAGCAACATTATTTGTTGATGCTAGTACTACTGTTGCAACCACTTCTGATGAGGGTGATTTTCCTTCAGTTGATTCAGGTTTTGTTGCCCTTGGTGAAGTCTCTGCTGTGTCAGCTATTGATCCTGGTAGTGCTGCCACAGGTATTGGCTCTCTTGAATTCACTGATGATGGTGAATTTACTAATGCTATAAATAGTGGGTCCACTCTTCGGAGTTGAGTTGCTGCAGTAATTTTGGAAAGTTGAGCTGCTGCATGTGGTGGTGTTTGCTGAGGTACTGAAGGTTGAGCTGTTCTAGGCAAGTAATTTTTGTTACTTACAGGCAGCTTTTCCACAATTTTTCTGCAGAGAAGTTTCTTGCCCTTTCTGTTAAGGTGCAACCCATGTCTCGTGAAGTTGTCTCTAACAAGGGAACCTCCACATCGCACCCCCCTCAGATTTAGTTATAAGTTGACACAGTGGATAGGCCTTGAAAAACTGAACACAGATCAATTGAGAAAACCGGAAGAAGTTGTGTGGAACTGTGAAAAAATAACCAAAAATACAAACTGAGTAGTTCATGGGAAGATAGGCAACATCAAGGACGCCAGAAACGCATGAGCGCCGTGGTCTCGTGGTAACTTGAGCAGCTGCGGAACGAAAGGTCCTTGGTTCAAATCTTCCATCGAGTGAAAAGTTTAATTTTTTATTTTCAGTTTATGTGACAAACTCTTATGTTTTCATCACTTTTTTGGGAGTGATTATCACATTCACAAGAAAACCTAAATCGGGCAAGGTAGAAGAATCTTTTTACCCATTCGCCAAGTGTACAAGTTAGGTGGGTTGACAACATATTCCTGTCATGTGACGCACATGCCGTCACCAGTGTCGTATAGAATATATCAGATGTGTTTTCCTGTGGAGGAATCGGTTGACCTATGACCTTGCGATCAAATGTTTTCGGTTCCCATTGGAGAGGCACGTCCTTTCATCTACTAATCGCACGGTTTTGCGATGCGGTCGCAAAACACAGACACTAAACTTATTACAGTGAACAGAGACGTCAATGAACGAACGGACAGATAATAACTATGCAAAAATAAAGAAAGTAAAATTTTCACTTGATGGGGAGACTTGAACCAAGGACCTCTCCTTCTGCAGCTCCTCACGCTACCACGAGACCACGGCGCTCGTGTGCTAACTGTCTCCATGATATTGCCTATGTCGCCCATGGGCTACTCAGTTTGTATATTTTGCTTATTTTTTCACAGTTCCACACAACTTCTTCCTGTTTTCTCAATTGATCTGTGTTCAGTTTATCAAGGCCTATCCACTGTGCCAACTTATAACAATCTGAGGGGAGGTTCCCTTGTAAGTAGGAAGTCGACAGGCAGAAACTGAGTATTTAGATACAGTTTACATACATTTTCGAACTGTTCATTAGCCTTGGTTATTACTTTGTTTACACACGATTCAAATGTAAGGTCATGCCTATGTGGAATTCCCATGACTATAATTGCTTTACTATTATTATTAGAATGAAGTATCCTCTTCAAGTTTTGGACAGCACTCGACAATTCATTTTTATAAACGTCGTTGGCTCCCCCCCACTATTACTGCATATTCATTTGTATTTGTTGGAGACCCGTCTTTTATGTTGTTTTCCGATTTCATACAAGGGTGCTCCTGGTTTCACATAACTGCAAACTTTAACATCATGATCTTCACATAAGATTTTTGCTAATCCACGACCACGACTATCCGAGTGGATATTTACCTTAAAGGATTTCTTCCCTGACACACTTTTGTATGACAATACAGTAGCAAATGAATATTTACTTGGATGACAGATTCGTTTGGTTTTCGACGAGTGAACTTTTTAGGCCTATTAAACTCAGCACAACTTTTATTTTGCGATGTATTAACACTGTTCAGTGACTGAAGATATATCAAGTCCTGTTTTAGCTTTGCTACGTCATCACACAGAATGTCAATGATTTTTTCTTTTGTTGCTAATTCACACAGAATATCGTTCAAATTTGGTTGCAAAGGTCTGTGTTTACCGGGCTGATCACTAACACTTGTATATACACGAGAGTTTACATGTTCTTTTTTCCCAGGGTTTTTAATTAAGATGTGGCACAGCACACACAAATTATCACACACTGTGTTTTATTTCTCGCACAGAGAACACTTAAACATGCGATTTTTGTTACTAAAAACGGAACTCACCAATGTGTATCTTCTCCGGTCGCCATCTTAACTCTTGCTGGCGGACAATATTTGTTTTTGGACTTCAGTTTAATTCTAACCTAAGGTAAGAGAAACTACACACCTTCAAACACATGAACCAGTTTTGTATTTGTATGTTTTATTTATCCTGTGGATACTTATTCAGATCATTAAATTTGTGTTATACTAACAATGGCCCTAAACATGGGAATGCCTGTTTGGGCAATGTTATAGTTAATTTCTCAAGAGACTGATACACTGTTAGCATAGCAGATGAATGTTTTGCAGATCATGATCCACTACTCCTCACATACCACTATGCACAGCCAGATAATTATTATGTGACTACAAATATGAAGTCAAGCACGACATGTGTTAGGGGTCAGAGAGAGGAATGTATTAGGTTATTCACAGACTGCCTTAGAAACACAGACGGGGACTTTATTGAAAATGTATTTAACGTATTCTTTAAGACATATACAATTCTTAAATTGTCATAGAATTCTTTTTCATTCTAAGTCTTTGGCACCAGATTCAATATTAATAAAAAGTAGGAACATTTAAAATCCTGGTATATGATACACTTGCCAGACACAATTTTCTACAGTTTTTAGATAGTTTTTATTATTATACAGTCCATGGACAATCACGACGTTGGGTCCTGAAATTGGCGATGGTCACATTCCGTGTAACCACCACCAGAATGCTGCCCACCAAACAGCCATGTGTGTTATTCCTAGCACCAGTATTCTTTTTGGCATCTCCAACGTTGTCTTCATTTCTGTTGTCACCCTCCTCGGTGGCACCAGCATCCCCAACAATGTTTTCATTACCACCATCACCATCCTCACTTACATTCTATCCAGTATTGCTGACTGCATCAGTAACATCTCCACTGTTGACAGCCGGAGCAATATTGGCTGCATTACTAGTAGCATTAACGATTAGGTATCTGAAGAACTTGCCAGACGCCTCCGCCATATACTCTAACTTCCAACTGCTTAAAAAAATGGCCTTGTGGCAAACCATCCCAATGTCGCACAGTGCTTACCAAAGCATGGACAGCCACAACATCAGGGTCATACAGTTCTTCATAGTAAGGTCCTGCGTAGCCACCACCATAAGGTGGTTCAACAAATTCCCAACGATGATTATACTGAGCGCCATCAATTAACTCAGGTTCATTGGCATCTCCAACATTGTCTTCTTTTCTGTTGCCATCATCCCCGGCAGCATTGGCATCCCCAGTACCATCTTCAGTACCATGGCCATCACCGCACTTACTAGCACTGGTGTCCTGAACATTGCCTTCAGCACTGTGGCCACCAATGACTTCAGTGTCAGTGTCCTCAATACCATCATCATTACCTTGAGCAACAACTTGTTCAGCAGTAGTGTCCCCAACATTATCTTGATTAATGTGGCCATCATACCGTTCATCAATTGTGTCCTCAACATTATCTTCATTTCTGTTGCCACCATAATCCACATCACCATCATCATCCCCACTTACACTGTATCCAGTATTGTTGGCTGCATCAGTATCATCTCCCCTGTTGACAGCAGGAGCAGTATTCGCTCCATTACTAGTAGCATCCTCAGCAACATCATTTTCTGTGCTGTTATTGTCATATTCATGCTGTGCCTCCATTCTCAGATCTTTCATATGTGATTCATTTCTGGTGTGGTTACTTGGATCTGAGGCCTCGACAATGTTACGCTCAACCTCAACCATATTTTCATCTCTGTCTGTCTTATCCCCTTCAGGACCACAACTACCTGCATCAGATTCTGCCTCATTTTGCGAGCACTGTTTTTCAGACAACTCTAATTCACTGTCACTTTCTGAGGTTTCAACTTCTTCCTTTATTTCAATCTCTTCCATAGAGAGAGAGACAGAGTCAAAAGTATTCTGTTCACCATCTTGTTCTCGTTCTGCACTCCCACACATTAAATTACTCTTGGAGCTGGCACACCCTGTTCTATCATCCACTATGCCATTTCCATTATTCTGATCAGAAACTACAGTATCCACTCCATGTAGGTCCAGGATTTCTTTTGGGTCTCCAGTGGGTGAGGAACTAGTACTAGTAAATGTCCCAGCAGCTGACACCATGATTATGGGCTCAACTGATGATGACGTTGCGCCATATTCTGATGCTGACTTTGAGACACTGCCTTCTGTTATACATGTTATTGTGCTGGTACTCTCTTTTGTGTTTGCTTCCAGTTGGGCTGTTTCTCTGATACTTGCTTCAATATAAGCAATATCAGTGCTACCTACTGGTGATGGTGTGTCGTTTGTCTCTTCAGTGAGAGAAGTGCTGTGTGATGTGCTTATGCAGGTCTCAGCAGTTGACACTATGTTTCTGGATTTCATTGTTAATGTTGTGGCATCACACTGAGGTGCAGACTCAGATATACTACCTCCTATACTGGCTTCTGTATTGTTCCTCTCTTTGATGCTTGCTTCTAGATGGAATCTTCCCATTAAATTCCCATTTGATTGCGTGCCTGCTGCTGCTGGCTGTACTGCATCACCATTGGATAATGAAATCACATTTAATTCTGCAGACAGTCTACTTTTTAATGCATTCATAATATGAATGCTATATAGTAAACATCCGATAGGTGAATGGCATGTGCAGCTGGACACCGAGTGAGAAACGCTAGCTACCATATGCTCAAAACTTTGGTCACTCAATGTATCACCAACTCTATTAGCACATTTCTGCAGATGTGCTGCCACATCCTGAAGTACATGCGCAAACTCATCAACAGTTTTTCGAAAAGTGTCACCCAACTGTAACTGAGGAGGCGCTGATGCTGACCGTCGACGCAAGTATGGGTGCATTTCTAAATGTGTAAGTGCATGTGCAGGTTGTGAAGCTGCACTGTCTCTCATCTGCAAAGGTGCTGTGGCTACAGAACATGAAGCTGGTGTGACTGACCTCCTACTACTGTGGCTGTTAATAATCTCTCTGTTTCTGGATGACTGGCCATCTTTAAATACTTCACTCATCATCTTGAGTGTTGCGATAGTTTCAGAACTTGTACTGCTGTGCTCTGTAGTTAGTGGTCTGCCTCCATACTGATAATCAGCATCTTTCACTTTGCTGTGAGAAGCACCCACAACAGTTTTTCTTTTTTGGGTACTACTGGCTGCTCTATTTACATCACTATTTCTGATGCTCTTCTCCATATGTTTGTTATGTTTTGCCTTCAAGCCATCACATGGAACTCTTATTTCATTTCCACTGTTGTTATCTTTTCCTACACAACATATACAAACTGGCTTCTTATATATTTTACGGCGTTCTCGACGAAATTCTGAACTCATTTTGTGGGAAGCATCCCACAACTGTCTTCTGCTCTGATGGGTCGAACTCTCCAACAACCCCTGGTCATCATCATGACTCAAGCTGAGGGATGCTACATTCTTCTGATCACTATTATGTAGTTCTTTGCCATCATGATGAGTAGATTTCTGCAAACATCTTTCACTGCTTCGAGAGTCCATGCTTCCTGTTGTCGAGTTCTCTTGATTTTCTGTGCTGCAACCATTTGAACTCTTAGTAGTTATTTTGACATCTCTGATGCATTTCTTTTTATTGCGATTTGCAACTTTAGCCTGCATATTCTTCTCCAAATCAAATGGCTCTAGCACCACTGACACTGTTTTATTTAGAACATTTGTAAGCTGGTCCTGCTTACTGGAATGTTCCAATTCTTCGTGGTAGTTAGTCGCTGCCTTCTTACTGCTGCATGTAACATCAGAATGCCTTCTTTTCCTGCTGTTTTTGGTCAATTCTATAAAACTTCTGTTATAATTTGTATTATCATGCTGTGCACTTTGACTGATGTCTGATGCACATTCTCTTGATTCATTCGTCCTCTTGACTGAACAGCTTTCCCCTCTGCCTCTGCTACTAGATCTGGTTTTCATGTTGGCTATTCACTCTCAGGCTGACACTGTAAAGACAAATTAAGTACCAGATTACTGTGTGAGCCAGGAGCACTATAAACAAACAAATCTTAAACCAACTACAACAGATGTCTGTAAACAAAACTCCTGGAACATGCACGAAGTGAGAGGAATTTTTAAAATCAAAAAGATGTCACATTCATCAAAACAAATCAAGTTTAACAGAACCATGTAATTGTCAAACACATATTTTGTTGCTTAATTTACAAATTAATTCTGTATTATGTCTAGCACAGCACAAATGCAACCTGCAAGTAATAAATAGTGATGCCGGAAAACTCACTCCCTCCCCATCGCCTTTTCACTTTTCAGTGCACTTTCAATGCTCCTCTCCTCTGATCAGGAAGAAGCATTAAGGTCTGATACTTCACACATGTACTTATATAGGGTGTCTCAAGAGGAATGGTCAGTATTAAGGGAAATGAAATAAAAAATCAGTTGAAGCAAAAAATTGGGTATGTTCATATGCCCTAGTCCGAATGGATTCCGAGACAGCACACATTTAATTTACATTCTTATTTAATTTGAATATTATTCAATACATAGTCAATTTTACACACGTACACATGCACAACAGTTAGTAAATATCAAACATGTGTTTTAAAACCACCAAATGAAAAAATAACATACACCTCTAAGCATTACCACACACATCTGTTTACAGCTGTTGTACAATTCACAGTAAGTGTTCAAATAGCCCATCATTTCTGCATTCTTGGGAGAACATACTTTATTGCTTGTCCGAGTGCCTGTGCATGTTCTGTAATGAGAGCGGCAATGTCCATGATGTGACCAAGCTGTTCATCTTGCATTTTCATCATTTGTTTATATTCTTCAGACTTCATCTAACCTCACAAACAAAAATCTAATGCTGAAAGGTTTGGTGACGTTGGTGGCCAGTTAATTGTACTACCTCTAACAGTTCAGTGATTAGGATAAATGTGGTTGAGATGTTCCCTAAGATGCCAAGTAAAATGTGGAGGGGTTCCATCTTGTTGGAAGTACCCTGCAATCAATGTGGCCAAAGGAACAAAGGAATGAACTTACCATAAATTGCAAGTAGGTCTGCCCAATAACTCGCTTTTCTAAAATGACTGGACTTATCAGCATGTTACGGATCACGCCACATCAAACACAGACCAAAAAACAAAGTTGGATGTTGGTTCCACTGTAGTGTGTGGATTTTCCTGTGACCAGTCATGATTATTACGCATGTTGTTGATTTCGTACCATATAAATGTGGCTTACCAATGAACAGTATTAATGGACAACTATTATTTAATCAGTGACTAAATTCAAGTCATGTGGCACTGACACCAATGTGGAGAATGTGGACATGTTGCAAACATCCTGAGACGACAGGGCTTCCAAATAGCATATAAGACTGGGCAAACCCTCCAATCGCATCTAAGCCAACCAACTATCAAGAGGGATAAATTCCAGTGATCAGAATATATAAACTTGAATGTCAAAGTTGTGATGCGATATACATAGGCTTGGCATGTGGGAATTTTAAAACATGGTAAAGAACGTTATCAGGTGTTGGAAGTACGAAACAAACCATTCCACATTTGCAGAACATTCAAAACACCATAACCACCATCCTGCAAACATGGAACAAGAAATCAAAATAATGAGAATACGCAACCATGATAAATATCTTATACAAACGCAAGAAAACTTCCACATTCAGAAAGCCATCGCTGAAAACAAACATGTGATAAATGAGCAAACACACATCACTACACCCTCCCTACTACAATTACTAAAAGAAAAGATAAGATAAAAATTGTCCCTCTCACACAAGCAGCCACAAAAAAATAAATCTACTTCATTTACTTCCGGTATGATGGACGTGGAAGAATTATGGGCAAATTTTAAACACATTGTAAATCACACACTGGACAAGTATGTGCTGAAAAATTGGGTTACGGACGGAAAAGACCCATCGTGGTTTAACAGCGCAATTCAGAGAATGCTCAGGAAGCAAAAGCAGTTGCACTCGCGGTACAAGAAAGATCGGGAGAATGAGGACAGGCAAAAGTTAGTAGAGATCCGTGCTGCTGTAAAAAGAGCAATGCACGAAGCATTCAACCACTACCAACGTCATACCTTAGCAAAAGATCTTGCAGAAAACCCAAGGAAATTCTGGTCTTACATAAAATCGGTAAGCGGGTCAAAGGCTTCCATCCAGTCACCCACTGATCAGTCTGGCCTGGCAACGGAAGACAGCAAAACGAAAGCTGAAATTTTAAATTTAGCATTTGAGAAATCTTTCACGTAGGAGGATCGTAAAAACATACTGCCATTTGAGTCTCATACAGATTCCCGTATGAAGGACATAGTGATAGACATCCCTGGGGTTGTGAAGCAGCTGAATGGCTTGAAAATAAATAAATCTCCAGGTCCTGCTGGGATTCCAATTCGGTTTTACAGAGAGAACTCTACTGCATTGGCTCCTTACTTAGCTTGCATTTATCACGAATCTCTTGCCCAACGTAAAGGCCCGAGAGACTGGAAAAAAGTGCAGGTGACGCCTGTATATAAGAAGGGTAGACGGACGGATCCCCAAAATTACAGACCAATATTCTTAACATCGGTTTGTTGCAGGATTCTCTAACACATTCTCAGTTCAAATATAATGAATTTCCTTGAGACAGAAGTTGCTGTCCATGCATCAGCATGGCTTTAGAAAGCATCGCTCCTGCGAAACGCAACTCGCCCTCTTTTCACATGTCGTCTTGCAAACCATGGATGAATGGTATCAGACAGATGCCATATTCCTTGAATTCCAGAAAGAGTTTGAATCCGTGCCCCACTGCAGACTCCTAACTAAGGTACAAGCATATGGGATTGGTTCCCAAGTATTTGAGTGGCTCAGAGACTTCTTAAGTAATAGAACCCAGTACGTTGTCCTCGATGGTGAGTGTTCATCGGAGGCGACGGTATCATCTGGAGTGCCCCAGGGAAGTGTGGTAGGTCCACTGTTGTTTTCTATCTGATAAATGATCTTTTGGATAGGGTAGATAGCAATGTGTGGCTGTTCGCTGATGATGCTGTGGTGTATGGGAAGGTGTCATTGTTGAGTGATTGTAGGAGGATACAAGATGACATGGGCAAGATTTGTGATTGGTGTAAAGAATGGCAGCTAACTCTTAATATAGATAAATGTAAATTAATGCAGATGAATAAGAAAAAGAATCCTGTAATGTTTGTATACTCCATTAGTAGTGTAGCACTTGACACAGTCAAATCAATTAAATATTTGGGCGTAACATTGCAGAGCAATATTAAGTGGGACAACCATGTAATGGCAGTTGTGGGGAAGGTGGATAGTCATCTTCGGTTCATTGGTAGAATTTTGGGAACATGTGGTTCATCTGTAAAGGAGACCGCTTATAAAACACTAATACGACCTATTCTTGAGCACTGCTCGAGCGTTTGGGATCCCTATCAGGTCGGATTGAGGGAGGACAGAAGCAATTCAGAGGCGGGCTGCTAGATTTGTTACTGATAGGTTTGATCATCACGCGAGTGTTACAGAAATGCTTCAGGAACTCGGGTGGGAGTCTCTAGAGGAAAGGAGGCGTTCTTTTCGTGAATCGCTACTTAGGAAATTTAGAGAACCAACATTTGAGGCTGACTGCAGTAAAATTTTACTGCTGCCAATTTACATTTTGCGGAAAGACCTCAAAGATAAGAGAGATTAGGGCTTGTACAGAGGCATATAGGCAGTCATTTTTCCCTCGTTCTGTTTGGGAGTGGAACAGGGAGAGAAGACGCTAGTTGTGGTACGAGGTACCCTCCGCCATGCACCGTATGGTGGATTGCAGAGTATGTATGTAGATGTAGAAATATCTTACACACACACACACACACACACACACACACACACACACACAAAAAAAAATCGTATTCAATATCTGGCAGTAGCATCTGACAGTCAACAACACAAACCAAAATAAAGCATCAAAACAAGTGTTCAGTTCCTAGTGCTTTGAAATGTGGAAAAAACCCAAAGTGGCAATTGTAAGAAGAGGAATGGCACCAAAAATGGAATAGAAACACAACCTGTAAGTAAAATTTAAAATATTACTATATCGTAGTAAAAATCAACCACCAGAACTGTTTATAACCTATGGGTACATTGCCCAAAATGTAAACTAAATAGTAAACATACGTACATATTACAGGCCACTGAAGATGCCTTGCAGAGAATAAAGGCGAAATGTGTATGGCACGAAATTTTGTTTCATTCGGCTGTAGTCAGATGGTCCAAAAAGTAAAAATTATCAATATACTGTAACAGTAACCATTAATTTAAAATTTACCAAAGAGATTCCTTGACTGACACTTTCATCCCGGCTTCCTCTCAACATCCTACAACCTACAAACTACAAACTTGCAGCATTCCACCGCATGATCCACTGTCTCCATTCTATTCCTATCTCCCAAGAAGACTTTGACCTGGAACTTAACACAACAAAAACAATGGCCACAAATAATGAATATAACCACAATATCACTCATAAAATTTTAAGTAAAAATGTGAAGAAGCAAGCCAGGTCCCTACTGTCCCCAATGAAGAACACAGCAAAACTGGAAAAGCAATTGTGCAGATTACCTTTTACAGGGAAAACATCAAAAAGGATAAGTAACATCTTGAAGGCAAAGGGTTTCTCTGTGTTTTTCTATGTCCCTCAGACAATAGGTAGTTTCTTGTTCAATGCTAAAGACAAACAACCAGCCATTTAAAAAAAAAAAAAAAGAGGGTTTATAAAATCACATGCCACAAGTGTCAGTCTTGCTACATTGGACAGAAAGGAGATCAACCTATACCAGGCTTAAAGAATATCACATAAGCTGGAGATTGAGGAAGCCTGATTCAGTCCTTGCAGAACATTACCGAAACAATAACCACAAATACACAATAGATGTACAAGTCTTACACACAGAGGAATAGGGGGCCAAACTCAACCAACTAGAAATTTTAGAAATTAAAAGACAGATGTGTATATCCGCACACCTATTGTTAAACAAGCAAACCCAATTGAATTATTCACCTCTTTTAGATGAGATCACAACCCCAGGATAGAAGCAAAACTTTGGCCACAGTCCATCATAGTTAAAAAGTGCTTGGCTGATGCATAACTTTAGTCCTGTCATTGTAGTGTAATTGCTGAATTGTGTAATAATGTATGTAATTTGTTAAAAATGATCATTGACATAATTGTACATTAAGCTATGTATCGATACCTTAAGAAGTTGAGATGATTATCTTTGTCATGTGAACATGTTTATCTGTGCATTATCATCTTTTGGAATCAGTAACATACTTCAAAATGGACTTATAAACCGAAATCTAGGTTGTGCAGTAACATTGATAGTAAAATTGTGAAACAAGGCCAAAAAACAATGTTTGTTTAGTTAATTTACAATGTTTCACCAAGAACTCACAGTTGATTCAACTAAAATTACATAAATGCTTACTTCATAAATACTCTAACTTGGGTGATAAATTACTTTCGGGATAGTAAAACCTCAATTTCATGGTGACGCTGTGTTCTGCTAAGACCCATAAATAAATTAAAAGTTCCTAGAATAAATAAAGAAGAAAATGACGAATAAAACATCTTCATAGATAAATGATGTATTAAATTCAGTCATAATAAAGTGTGTTAGTGTCGTATCAGAACCAATTTCACATATCATAAATACGTCATATCAAAGTAGTGTTTTCACAAAGATTAAAAATTTCAAAATCAAAACTATCGTATAAAAATGGCAATACGTATGAAGTGGGAAGCTATAGATATATAGCCTTGTTACCCGTATCTTCTTAAGTAAGAGAGACACTCATGAAACAAATCCACAAACTACCTTGAAAAATTCAACCTCTCATCTGTAAATCAACACAGTTTTTTGCAGAGACATAAGCACAGAGTCAGCTATTATTCATTTCATTGAAAATGTTGTTACAAGACTAGACAGAAACAACAGTACACTACGAATAAATCTGGACTTATTGAAGGTGTTTGATACTGCCCAACATGATATCTTGCTAGATAAATTAGAAGGTATTGGTATACAAGGGATAGCCAAGAAAAGGTTTCAGTCATATCTCCAAAACAGGAGACAGGTAGTAGAAAAATAGGTATTCCAACATCTACAACCAGAGTTTCTGAATATGTGGAAAACTGGTTGGAAAAGGATGAATTAATCTTAAATCTTTAAAAAAAATGATCATATTCACTGCAGAAAAACAAAATCATATCATGATCTGGACCTCAAAACACAAAACAAACAAACAAACAAACAAATTTTTAGGTGTCCATGCTGATAAAAATTTAGACTGTTCATGGCATTGCACCAATGCATTCATCATGTAGGCACTCATTCTAAGAACAGAGACATGGGTGTTTATAGTGACATATGTGGTGCAACAGTGATGAAAAGTTTCCGAGTTTTCACAGAAACTCAACTGCAGAGTCATTCCTTCTGTATCCAGTGGCTCAGTACAAAAAATTGTTATGTTTTTGTGATAATGAACAGGGCATCCCTATATCCAAGATGTTACAAACTAAGATTTAGGTACTGAACAGTTAGTTACCGCAACACGATTAAACAATATCTAGTGCCTACAAGATGCATTGAAAAGATTAAAGACAAGTACAAACAATAATAACAGAAGTGTGTGTGCCAAACAGCAAAAAGATTATATCACAGACAATACAATGGTATCAGTTGTGACAGATAATAATTACAATGTATTAGCTGAAGAAGAAGCTGACAACAAACAAATAAATTCTGCAGATTATAATTTAACTTCCGCTGCACTATACACACCTCTGTGCAGAAAGTCAAGAGAATGTCTTCAAGTAATAAACAAATGAATATAAGAATGAGTTGTGATGATTGGTGACATCCACAACACCAGGAATCTGAAAAAATAAATAAATATAAGACATCATATATGGCGGTAGGAACTGAGTGCACCTTTGACTGAAATGACAAAGAACAGAAACTCACTCAGAGAATTATCTAAGAATAATACTTTCATAATCATGGGTGGAAGTAATGATGCATACTGAAAGGAGGGTAGACATGCTACACAGTGATTAAAAGTACACAACTTGATCTTAAATTGCCCAACATCGCAAGTAATACCATGCCTCACAGATATGACCTGCAGGATGACTCAGTCAAATTTGGAGCTTGCAAAAATATACAGATAGTTGCCAAAAAAAAATTCAAGGTCTATCATAATGTAACATTCTTTGAGCTTTCCATTTCAGGAGAACTTTTTATGAAACACAGACAACATAACAACAACACTGGGAAGTCATATATTGGCAAAATTAATGCACAAAGATGACTTCATTGCAATAAATACAGCCCCATTGCGTAACTGGTTGACCAAACCTGAAACACCGAACTCAGAAATTGATTGTGTTGAAACTTGTGCAACTAACAAAAAACACAGGAATACAACAGAAGAGACACTTTTAGGTGATAAAACAAAAATGATAGACACATATACAGAAAAAAGGCACCCACAGTGAGATAATAAAAATTAAACAGAAACATCTGAAGGAAGCTTCTTTTATATGCTTAGGTGAACACTGAGAGCAGTGATGTGTTGGCAGTTAACACTATCCTCATCATTCACTACAATATCCTCTGTACATGGTGGGCTATACATTTCTGTCAGAAGTAACATGAGACACTGCTGCTTAAAATCCTGGGAAAACAAAACAAAACTTCAAAATTTCAGCTGTGGAAATAACTTCACTAAAAACAATTACAATTTGCCTGTACAGAAGCCCAAATGAGATCTTAACTCATATTCTTGCAGAAACTAAGACAGTGCAGTATATAACCTTAAAGCTAATAAGAAAAATCTAATGGTGTGCAACGATTAATTCAATTTCCAGGGAAACTCAAACAAAAAAATGTAAATGCAGAAAATAATTACTTCCAGGCTATAACAATAAATGCAGGGTTTTGTGCCCATAATGGACAGTATAATGTTCTCCATACAATACCCAAAACCATAATGCAAACAGAATTAGTCAAAGAAGAATCAATCCTAAGTGAAAAAATATAGATATCTTCAGACAACTGTTAGCAGAGGAAACATGGAATGCAGCATATTAGCATGGCAGTACATGTCAATAGTCTGACAAATCTGTGGAAATTTGTGTGGCGTATCTGACATGAAGCGACAGTTCTTTGACTATGGTCTTTGGTTTTGTCTTCTTCTCCTTGTGTTCTAGCACGATGTTTGACAGCCATCTTTCTGTATTCGCTCTATTAAGTGACAAAATAAATGTCATTTTGATTCTAAAAGTGTGTTATTATGGTTCTATGCCACATAAAACCCACAGTAGTGACCCCAACTTCAACATTGTGCGTTCGGGAATTATTTTGCGCTTATTTTCATCAGTAACAGACTCCGTGTGCCAGCCCAGTCTGTCTTGAGAACAATGGATCTACCTGTGTCATTTTGTGCAAGGGCACTGCACCCTAGTAATTGTGCTTGCGTTTTTAGTAGTGTTCCTAATGCACAGTTGGTTGAAAGTGAACAATTTACTGGCCCCTGTCATGCCAGCGGCCACTTAACCGTTGCCTGCCCAACATGGCCACCGTCAAATGCTACTACGCAGCAGGGCCTGCTGCCCGGACAGTGTACCCCACTCACCAACATTGTGAACAATAATCATGTGACGGATGTTGTGTTTCACCCTCCGGTTAAGCAGTCGCCTTTCGGTTGATTTGATGTGTAGACGCAGTTCGAGAACTGTACTCCAAATGCTCACACATGTGGGGCTGCGCCGGTTGCTGCGACTATTGCTTCGTGGTCACATTGAGATCACTTTCCAGCCACTCTCATAATGGCACTGGCCATCTCTTCCATACCAGTTTCCACACAGACCTCGGGTGATGCATCGCCCACCATTACTGCACTCCTGGTGTCGGGGCTCCCTCAACCACCAACATGGATCTTCGCCTGCCTGTGCTACATCAACATGTGTTACCCGGCAGATTTCCTAAGCTGCCTGCATTGCAAAATAATGACCGTAAGGCTTGGTTCACCCTGGTGGGCCATGTGGTGTCACCACCAGACACCACACTTGCTAGGTGGTAGCCTTTTAAATCGGCCATGGTCCGCTAGTATACGACGGAACCCGCGTGTCGCCACTGTCAGTAATTGCAGACCGAGCGCCGCCACACGGCAGGTCTAGAGAGACGTACTAGCACTCGCCCCAGTTGTACAGCCGACTTTGCTAGGAAAGGTTCACTGAGAATTACGCTCTCATTTGCCGAGACGATAGTTAGCATAGCCTTCAGCTAAGTCAATTGCTACGACCTAGCAAGGCGCCATTTATCCTTTGCTATGTATCTAATGAAGCATGTACAGTAACAAGACCAATGTTCACCAATTGTGGATTAAAGTTAAGTATTCCAGCAGCTACGTACTTTTCTTTATAGCATTCATTATGTATCCTGTTTCAGACCTCACGCCAGCCTGCGTGAGTTTATGCGCGTGCCTTTCGGTTACCCGTCACTGTGGACTGGCTGTCTTGTCAGTCCACAACATTATTAGCGACGAGGATGGGATAGAGCATTCGATTCTTCCAAACTTACTTGCATGTTCATTGATGCGGAAACCGATGACGTGGTCGAATCGTTTCCGATTGATTTTCGTCGTGTAGCTACAGCCACAGCTGCTGACCCTGTCCTTGCTACAGTTTTGCGTTTTGTTGCTACGCAATGGCCCTTGTCAAAGTCGTGGATCAAGGATCGAGGATCCGTTGGTTCGCAGATTTTTTGCTCACAAGGAGAGACTTTTTGTTCGACGTGGTGTTTTGCTGTTGCGTTCTGATAATGATCAGTCCAGGGTCGTGGTCCCACGTTCGTTACAGTCCTCTGTCTTACAGCTTCTCCACCAAGGTCATTGGGGTATAGTGCGCACGAAACAACTTGCTCGTCAGCACTGTACTTGGTTCGGAATCGATGCTGCGATTACGAGTATGTGCCCTTCTTGCATGGCGTGTGCCAAACAACAATCCGCACCACCGCGGAAATTCTTTGCATGGCCGAAAGCCACTTCCCCTTGGCAACGCTTGCACATCGATTTTGTTGGTCCATTCTGGAATGCTCGATGGTTGGTTGTGGTAGATTCATTCAGTAATTTTCCTTTTGTTGTCCGGATGTCTTCCACGACGGCTTCTGCCACCATCCAAACGTTTTCTGCTATCTTTTGCATAGAAGGTCTTCCACGGACTATTGTTTCAGACAATGGCCCACAATTCATGTCCGCAGAATTTCAGTCATTCTGCAAGGCCAGTGGTATTCAACACCTGACATCCACGCCGTTTTCGCCTCAGTCAAACGGTGCCGCTGAACGATTGGTCCGGACTTTCAAGTCACAGATGTTGAAGCTGAAAGAGTCGCATTCTCGGGAGGACGCATTATTGCTCTTTTTGTCCTCGTATCGCTCTCAGCCCCGCGATGGTCGCTCGCTGGCTGAGTTGCTTCACGGTCGTCCTCATCGAACCTTGATGTCTTTGCTGCACCCGCCGCATCAGGTTCCTGTGCAGTGGCAGCAACCTGCTTTTGCTCCAGGCGACGTAGTATACTATCGCAACTATCGAGGTTCACAGCATTGGCTCGCAGGGCGCATTCTTCGCTGCCTTGGCCGCGCTATGTATTTGGTTTTGGGGGCCTCTGGTGAGGTGCGTCGGCATCTCAATCAGCTGCGCCTCTGTCGTCGCACGGGTTCTGCCACTCCCCGTCTGCTTTCAGCGGAGGTGCCGTCCGGTCAGCACCCTGGGGACCCATCTACTGGCTTGCCTCATCCCCAGGTGTTACCGACGCTGCCTTCCATTTTGCCCAATGGCAATGCGCCGCCGCTGCCACCGCCGCCGCCTGTTATCCCGCCGGCGCCGCCTGCAGAGGACGCGCCGCTGCTGCCGCCGGGCGCCTCCCTGGGTCGTGCGCCGCCGATCGCTTCCCGTGACCTGCTGTCCTCCGACATGGAACTATTGCCCGCTCCGGACCAGATGTCGTCTTCGCCAGTCGGGTGCTCCGACTCAATGGAGGTCGACCCGTCGGCCCCTCCTGACTATCTACGGGCGCATACACCGCATGTTGACGTGCACCCTGGACTAGGTTTTCAGGCGTTTCCTAGCTCCCCTCGGACCGAATGGCAGGGTGCGGGTGGCACAGCCTCGCCTGTTTTTAGGCTCCCCACCTCGTCGCATACGCCAACATGGAGTCCTCTCCACGGCGGGCAGAAGCCTTATAACACAACCATCCGCCGATTTGCGGGGGAGGAATGTGGTGTCACCGCCAGACACCACACTTGCTAGGTGGTAGCCTTTTAAATCAGCCACGGTCCGCTAGTATACGATGGACCCGCGTGTCGCCACTGTCAGTAATTGCAGACCGAGCGCCGCCACATGGCAGGTCTAGAGAGACATACTAGCACTCGCCCCAGTTGTACAGCCGACTTTGCTAGGAAAGGTTCACTGAGAATTACGCTCTCATTTGCCGAGACGGTAGTTAGCATAGCCTTCAGCTAAGTCAATTGCTACGACCTAGCAAGGCGCCATTTATCCTTTGCTATGTATCTAATGAAGCATGTACAGTAACAAGACCAATGTTCACCAATTGTGGATTAAAGTTAAGTATTCCAGCAGCTATGTACTTTTCTTTATAGCATTCATTATGTATCCTGTTTCAGACCTCACGCCAGCCTGCGTGAGTTTATGCGCGTGCCTTTCGGTTACCCGTCACTGTGGACTGGCTGTCTTGTCAGTCCACAACAGGCCATCTACTGGATATCCACGGGATCTTTGACAATGACGCACGTTTAATCTGCCTGGTGAGCCACCTCCACCACCATCCTGACTTAATCAGTGATCTGCTACTCTTGCCGCCCAGTTCGCCCAAGTATGTGATAGCGAAAACTTTGCTTATCGAACACCTTTCTCACCCTGTGGCTGAGGCCATCTACCACAACACCTATGACGAGCACCTCGACGACAACACATCTTCGCTGCTCTGGCGGTGCTTTCATACATTGATTGAGGACCAAGCACTACCCAACACTGTACTGTTGCAGCACTACCCAAACCGTCCTGTGGACTCTGTGGATGGTCAAACTACTGTCAGAACCACAGCTTCACCTGCTACCGCATGTCGCAAACCCTCTCGAGGTCCACCTATGCATGGTCGATCGGGCCAACACAATCATTTCGTAGCGTGAGAGTCAGAGGAACGTATCTCCAAAAATGCGATTTTCGGTTTTTTTAACATATGTCCTCATGGTAATCAGGTCCTTGTTGTGTCAAAACGGCGTATCTCTATCTCTTCTCATTGCGAGAAGAAGCTGCTGCGTATCTCCAAGTTGTGAGCTTAATTTAGAGACAGATAAACGTATTGGCTCTTACGTTCTTGTCTCGAGTCAGTGCGTCTCTATTTTCGGATCAGCAAAACGTATGGGCTCTTACGTTCTTTTGACTGCTTACTTCATGAAGTAAATTTGGAAATACGTTTTTATTCAGCAGATACCATTATCTGCTTGTTTTGTATAATACAATTTTGCTGCATTTGTGCACTATTTTCCTGTGTGCTGAAAGAGTATTATATGTTGTCTAGTAGATAATAATGAAGCTTGCGACGCCAAGTAGAAACTTTGCATCACGCCTCCCTGCTGAATCATTCGTCTGTTCATCAGTTCTCGAAACACTTTACGTACGAGGTTTCAAGCCATTGTGTTTCCCTTGCAAGAATCAATAAGCGCAGAAACGCTAAACAATGAGTGCCCTTTGTAGGCATTGTCAACGGAGTCACGTTGCTGTCATTGTCACGTCAAATTTTATTTAGTTTCGTGTGGTATTCACTGTGAAGAGGTTGTTGTTATTTAGTTTCGTGTGGTATTCACTGTGAAGAGGTTGTTGTTAGTGTGCGCTCTCTGTTAGATAAAAAATGACTTCATGAGAAAGGAGAATGGTTGAGCTAGTCATGTAAAATTACCGCAGTGAAAGTAATTCTACATCTGATTAAGGTAAGATGAATTACTATTAATTTTATCTATGAGATAATCATCCACGGAGATACAGATTGTTACTTTGATTGACTTGACTCCCATTCATTGTTTGTATACCACATTGTAGAAATTACAGAAGCAGAAGAAAAGAATAGTGGAACCTCGTCTGCAATACAAAACTGTTCCGAAGTGAAACAACTGCAAGAGTTAACTGAAGAAGATCGCAATGATTTCAAAGTGCTTAGTTCGGGTTCATCAGATGATTACATACCCGAAAACAGTATGGATTCATCATCATCATCATCATCATCATCATCATCATCATCGTCACCATCACCATCTCAGAGGCCAAAGAAAAGGAGAGCTGCAGTTCAACAGAAACTACAACTATCTTTATAAAACCTCGGTAAGCAAAATGATAATCCATGGGTCTTGTTTAACATTTCCAATACTAATTTCTTAGTCACAAATTATTTGACAAACAAAATACATATACTGGGACTATCGTTTGAATATGGTTGTGTGTACACATTTTCTTAGTGGTCCTTAATTACATTCTGATTTATTTCTTCTCCTAACTGTGCTGTTACTAAAATAATAACACATGTGCATTTCAATTGAGCTAGGGCCACATTTGTTGCCTTTGGGTGAAGTGGTACATTTCTTCGAAATTATCGCACGTCATAATTTTTAAAATACAATGGGACTGTAAGATTCATAGTTGATTAATGTGGTATATTATGCTAGATAAGGCACTAATGTCAGTAATATAATTTTCTCCTTTCCAGGCAATGTCACAAAGGAGATACAATATGGAAATCCACGTTCACTGACAAATCAGCTATTCAGTCCTGATTCTTCAATTTGTGTGGGCAAAGGTTTTGTGATGTTAATGAACATGCAACAGGAAGAAGTTAATCCAGTGACTGTTGAGTCTAATGATCAAGAACATGGGCAATCTGACAGAGGAAATGAAGTTGGTAAGGAAAATAAAACGATAAAAAAAAGTAAGAACACTGACAAGTGGAAAAAGAACATAAGAAAAATGAATAGGCAGTCAGGAAAGGTGTACAAATCAATTGCTAATAAAGAAGTACCAGCCAGAACATTTAAGTACAAGGATTGTTCCAAATGCCCAAGAAAGTGTAGCGAGAACATCAACGAGACTGAAGGGATACAGATGTTCCAAGGATACAGATGTTCCAAGGATCCTCGATGATGAAAGATTTAGAAAAGCAGCAACAGTATTTAGCTCCACTTATTAAGGTGGTACCTAAAGCAAGGTCACGTTCTACAGGTGCGCAGTCTCGAAGAAATGTCTCAAAGAATTACGTTCTCCTGAAAAATGGTAGTGAAGTTCAAGTGTGTCTAGGGTTTTTCCTTAGCAGTTTTAATATATCAGAAACATTTGTGCGATATATACAGAAGAAAAGGGACAGCAGCAACATGATTCTGTGTGCTGACAAGAGGTGTCATTATCGTCCAGGTATAAGGAGATCCGACAAGGCAAGGGAAAGAATAAGGAACCATATAAAATCATTTCCTACCATTCCATCGCATTACTGCCGACAGAGCACTGTGCAACAGTTCTTACCAGGAGATTTGAATATACAAATAATGCACGAACTATATAAGAAACGTTGTGAAGAGGAACAGGTTATTGCTGAAAAATATTGGCTTTACAGAGAAATATTCAATACAGAGTTTAACTTAGCCTTTCATGTAGCAAGAAAAGATGTATGTGACTACTGTTATCGCTTTCAAAATCTCTCTGAAGAAAATCAAGAGGCAGAGAAAGACCAGCACTCAGAACACCTAAAGAGAAAGGAGGCTTCTACGATACTAAAAAATTAATTGAAGGAGCGGGCCAAAGCAGGAGAATGTCATTTACTAGAGTTTGACCAAGAAGCTGTGAGATACTGTCCACACATAGCAGCTAAAACCATCTTTTACAAAAGAAGACTGGCGGTATACAACCTCACAGTATACAATACTGTTACCAGGAAAGCTAGAAATTACATGTGGCATGAAGGTGTGACTAAACGCGGCTCAATTGAAGTAGCATCATGTGTATTTCAAGAACTCCAGAAGATTGCAGATAGCCGTCCAGTTGTTTTGTTCTCTGACACTTGTGGTGGACAGAACCAAAATGTCAACATGAGTACCATGTTCCTTCATGCTGTTCAAACATTGAACAACCACGTAAAACCCACATATGTACTAACTATTATGAAACTGCATTCCCACTGAAGGAACACGGGCTATGGTCTTATAATAAAAAGTAGTCTTGGATACCAGCTGCAATTAATATTTCAAGGAAAAAAAGAAAAACCTATATTGTATTAAGGACACTGTGGGTGTGTGATGAACTTCACGCTTACCGCAGAAAATACAAGCGATATTTTAATAGTTGTCACAGAAGCAAAAATGAAGGAAAATGACCTTTACATGCCACAGGACAAAAGCTACATCAAAAATTGTGAAACAGCAGACAGGTAATGTCACTACCAGAAATGCCAATATCAAGCTATGTCAACATGAAGAGAAAATAACTGATACAAAGAATATTGCAAATATCCTCACCAACTATTAACAAATATATGTACGGAACTAATCAGTAAGATTAACCCAAGTAACCAAAATGCTATGGCACCATCATTCAAGATCCCGGTGATACAGCAGTGCTTCTTTGAGTCTGTCCTGCAGGTCCAATTGCATCCGCACGGAACCAGGAGCAGGAAAGGTGCAGCTCGTCACAGGAGCAAAGCAGAGCGAAGACAGTAGGAGAGAGAGGCTGCATTGACAGGAGCGGCTCTGCAGAGATGCAGCCAAAGGTAATCCGTGCATAAGCCAATTCAGCGGAGGCGGTAGCAATGCGGGATCGTAACTCCGCATTATGAGTGCGTAGTCCGGTTATCTGCTTGCGGATGTCTGATAAATCAGATAGGCGAGTCATAATATCTTCGAGCAGAGAAGCACATGTAGAAAGCATGGCCAAGGAACTGGAGTGTAAAGATGTGCTGCACTTGTTCAAGCATTTCCATAATCAACAATTCAGAAGTTTGCCAGTTTCCAGAAAATCCCGAAATTCTGATACAATCTTCCAGTTGGAACCGAAATACCATGGAGCACTGAAACTTCAGGAAGAGAAGGTAAAAAGACCTCCTGGATCTATGCCGCAGTGGCATTAACAGAACAGTACCACGCATTTTACAAGAGTCTTCAAGAATAAATAGCTGGAGATCCATACTGTGGTGGTAACAGTTCTGATGAAGTTAGCGAGATCCTTCGCATCGCATGACTGTCACACCATGCTTGAAAAAGATGTGATTAACATCATTTTTGCGATATTGAAGTTGCGTCACTTTAAGCCATTGTACTTGATTTCCTTCACTGTCAATTTCAGTATTCTTAAACTTTTCCTTCTGCATAGCACCAAAATCCAAAAAGTCCTTCTGGTCCATTTCAATGACTTTATACCGTCTTTGTTTTGTAGCAGTTTGAACAACAGTATACCACCTCGAAGGGTATAAATAATAACATTTTTTGCAGCCCTCTCTATATGGGCATGGACAGAATCACACTCCATTCAAGATCAACAACCCTGCTACCTCATTGCATCTGTACCAAATGAATAAAAGAGAAATTTTTACTGTCATAAAAACCTTAAAAATGAAATAGGCATCTGGAGTATATGGTATACCTGATAAAATAATAAAAAGATGATGTGGAATCACTGTAAAACCACTGACATTTGTGCAATAGTTTATTGATGTCAAGGACTTCTCTTCCTATCAAAAATTGCAAAATTGAAACTAATATTTTAAAAAGTAAAAACAGAAGAAGTTGTCAATTACAGGACAATTGCCCCATTGTCCTGCTTCTCAAAAATTTTTGAGTAGGTCTTCCACAACAGACTGACATGCTTTATGCAAAAATACCAAATTCTGTCCATAGCACAACACAGGTTTAATGGGAAATGTCAACCAGCATTGCTACCTATGAATTTCTGAGTGAAATTAACCTGAAAGCGGACAATGGTGAATATATTATTGGAGGATGCCTTGGCTTGTTAGCATTCAGTATTACAGATAATGAGGCACTACTACAGAAATTAAATGAACTAGGCACAAGAGGCACACCTAATGTTAGGTCATGTCATACCATTGCAGACACAATCAAATAGTGGAAATACAACACACTGCATGCAACAAAATTACAGACCAACACTCAGCTTACCAACAGATGAAATATGTTGTTCCCAAGCATCAGTCGGATCTTCCTCCTGTATGTAAACAGAAATTTCAAAATATTTATCAGTTCGCTGATAACACATGCTTCCTCATCAGTGAAAAAACAGGAAACTTAATACAAAAAAACATAAAAAAAGCTATGGTCAGTGTAGCAAAATGATTCACACACAACAAGCTAGTGAGAAATGAATAAAAAAACTGTACTGTATGAATAATGATCTGTGTTAGTTTTGAAACTGACAACATACCTTTTTTTATAGTAATTACACTACTTGATATTCAGAAACAGTGCATGGGTGAAATATTTAGCTGTTGAAATAGTTGTTTGGAGAGTGTTAGCCTTGAACTGTTGGTAATTATCCTCATTTTTGTTTAGTGAGGATGGTTTCCAGATTTGTATTATTATTACACCAGGAGAGGTCATAGGTAATAGCAAAATGAATGTAAGCAAAGTAGACAATTTTGCTACATTATCTGTTACATACAGTACTAATTTCACACAACACAAAGGAAGCAGAGCTTAACATGTCAGTAAGATAGAGGATGTTCGATTCATTTACTTGTCAATGTGGTCTTGTGGGTACATAGAATTTATAGTAAGATGATGGACATCATTTAAGACAATAATGCTTATGTCACTATAATACATCAATCATTACTTACAGCTACAACAGATTTCTGGTAGATTATCTTTAGTACTGCTTCAGTTGTTACAATGCTACTATGGTTTCCAAGTGTAATATTTGTACATTACTATTGGTACTGCCACATTATTATTTATCAAAAAAACTCTTTCTGGCTACAAAAGAAGTGGTCAATTAGATACACCTTTACTGCATCTTTGAATCCTGAAATGCTGTTAACTGATTGTATGTCATTTGGTAATTTTCTTAATATCTTTTTGTTCAAGTTGCAGAACTCCAGTTTGGCATAAGTTAGTTTCCGTTCTGTGTATATGGAGATCCATTTTTTGCCTTGGATGAGGGTGTGTACAGCTTAATTTTTGGGTATGAGTGCAGGATTTTCAATTGCATACTGCTTTACGAATACTACTGTTTCGGGCATCATCTATCATCAGATGACCTGCACAATGCAACATCTGTACAATCCTTTGGAAAAAAAGACTTTCAACTTACAACACATGAAGTTATTGTATTCACATTAAGAACAGAAATACTGACATGAACTTAACAGTTGACAGTGTTTATGTTATATCGAGGCATCATACTCCTGTCACATTGTGGAGGTCATCTGATGATCGGTGGCACCCGAAACACATTCCAAAAATAAAGAAGTTCCATTAACATCTAGTAACTACTATTTTAGACCTATAGGCTTTTTTGGAATCAAAATAAATGTCATTAAAAATGGCCACACACCTCATGCACAACTTTCAGTCATACTTGCAGAAAAAACAGAAAGAAAGAAAGAATGAAAGAATTGGAAGAATCATGCAAGGTATAACATACACAGAAAATCTTGCAAATCAATTTGCAAAGAACTGCAAATCATTCTACTTCCATGCCAACAGATATATACAAGGTGTTCAGAGATTCCTGTTACAAACTTCTAGAATTTGTATAGGAAGATAGTGGACAATAACTGAACAGGAACCCATGCCTGGAAATGTAATGTTTCTATGCTATAACCATTTGAAAACGTGTTGGTAGCGCAACCACTTTTACAAATAATTTATTAAGCATGACGCAGTAAATGACTTGTTTTACATTTCCACTCATTAATAGCCAAAGAAATTCCTCATGCACTCGTTGGTGGGTTCCCTTCAATGTGATGCAGTATGGCCTCTTCCAACTCGGGTGTGCAGCGCCTTGGAGTATCAGACACACGCCTTCTGATGGTAAAGCTACCCATTCTCGAAGCTACTGCACAACTGTGGCAATGAGGGTATGCAATGGAGTCGGATCTTGTGCAGAACAATCTTGATAAAAGCAACAAGCAGCTTTTCCATTACTGTGAGCTTTGCCATTCAGAAGGATCATGTCAGTGTATTCTGCAAATGTGTGCTCATGTTGATTAACCCTCACAGACACATGACAGGCTCGAACCAGGTGAGAGGTAGGATAGACATCACAAATGACATCAGCTGATCTGACATAACCACCCTAAATCCTGCCTACCCTGGAGCATACCTACTTAGCAAACATGTTTTCACACACCTGTAGCACAGAAACTGTATGTTTCTATACAAAATATTATCTGCTCACTCCCCTCTACAAGCCCTAGAGGTTTGTAACTGGAAATTCCTAACACCCTGTGTATCCATAGTATTCATATAGCAGTATGTTATTGAAAATCCCGCAATGTTCCTCAAAAATGAAGATGTACATACCGATAATACAGGGCAAAAAAAGACTGATCACCATATGCATGAAACAAAACCTAAGCTCTCCCAAAATGCAGTCCTGCGTCTTGGAAAAAAAGATATTTAGAAAATTACCAAATAACATACAGTCAGCAAGCAGCACTGCAGGATTTAAAGCTACAGTAAAGGCATAGCTAACTGACCACTTGCGTAGTTTGAATGAGTTTTTTGATAAATAATGATGTACCAATACCGTCAATAATGTACCAATATTATGCACTGAAACCATAGCAGCAGTGTAAGGACTGAACAAATACTAAAATAATGAACCAATACTAACAATAATGTACCAATAATCTGTACTATAGACTGGTGTAATAAATGATGTGCAAGAGTGACAGAAATATTACTGTGTTAAACGATGGCCAAGATCTTACCCTACATTCTATGCACCCACAAGATCCCATACATAAATAAATAAATAAATAAAGCAAACATCCTCTATCTTACTAATGAGCTAAGCTCTGCTTGCTTTGCATTGTGTGTAATTTGTATTGAGTGTAGTAACAATGTAGCGAAAATTGTCTACTATATTACATCGATTTTTCCATGATCTATGGCCTCTCCTGGTGACATAATAAGACAAACTTGAAAACCATCTTCACCACACAAAAACAAGAATAATTATCAACAGTTCAAGACTGACACTCTCCAAACAATAATTTCAACAGCCAAATATTTCACCCACACCATGAATATATATACTAAACAGTGTAATTTTTATGAAAAGGTACATTGTCAGTTTAAAAATTAACTCAGATCTTCATCTACACAATACAAGAATGTGCAGTGACAGCCATATAAAGCTGTTAACAAGGCTTTGGCACAGAAATGAACTAACATACATTTAGGGTACTAAAGTGTACAACAAACTTCTGGCACAGGTAAAATAAATTTAAAAAATGTCTTCATTTAAAGAAGTAGTATTCAAATTTTTAATGACTAACTGCTATTATACAGTTTACAATAAACTTTCATCACCGCCACCGCCACCGCCACCGCCACCACTGTATTTTATTTTTTGTCCAACCCAGGACATATTTTTGTGTTTACTTAAAAGTCTCAACAGTTTACTAGAACATTAAACTTCATTTACTCAGTTGTATTTTTCAGCAGACTTCTTTTTCAGAAATGATTTGTGTTCAGTATACACTGAATAACCAGTTTCTAAGGTAGATCCATCTCAATCACTTTGAACTATTCTGAATGCATTTTCATTCCCTACTATCTTGTATCGTTAGTGTCACCAGCAGTAAAAACTAATCTTTCCTTCCAGTCCGTATTTTTGCACACTGCAAAAGATACTGAGTCAAAGTTTCAGCAGTTCAACTTGATTTCCTTCCTCCAGACTGAAATATCCTATAAGAATTGGAATGAGTTTTCCTTCACTTCTGTTTGAGCTATCCATTGCTTATGTTGCACAATGTTTTCCGAAGAAGGTAATGCATAATCAAATACTGTACAAATAGCAAAGTAGCTTTAACAATAATTGCCTTGGTTTTAGTTCTAGTAGATGAAAATTTTGGGTCACTTAACATTTTAACCACTTTAGATATGTGTTCTATTTTGGAAGTGTGTTTGTGATTGACTGATTGATATGCCGTATAACAATACAAATTGTATGGAGGTTGTCAACTGTGTCTTATGAACTGAAACATACACGGGTTCTTACAATAATATAATTATGCCATATGCTGTCACTTTATATAGTCCTATGTGGTTATGTGTGTCCACTAAATAACTATCTACAATTATTCTAAATTCTCATTTACTTTGTAACAACTTTTGCCTAATAAATATGTCTTTAGCTTTTGGCTAAAGATAAGAAGTTCATTTACACCTTTCATTTCCTGTGGCAGCCTGTTGTACAGTTTGAGGCCACTATATAGCATACTGTTCTGTGTTTTGGACTTGGTTTTCCCATTTAGGTATAAGTAATGGTTGGATCTAGTTTCATTGTCATGTATCGAGATGTTTGTAGCATACAGATGAATATTTTTCCTTACATACATTACAGTCTAGAAAATGCATTCAGACAGGATAGCCAGAATTTCTGGTTTTTTGAATAAGACAGTACAATGGGCCCTATTGCTGCTATTTGTTATTATCTGTACAGCTCTCTTCTGTACCTTGAAGACAGACTGAATATTTCGATCACTTGTTCCCCAAAACATGATTTCTTGACTAATGATTGAATGTGGTATGTATCTAAAATATTTCATTTTGAGGCATTATATATTGCACACTAAGTGCAAGTATTCGTAGAGCATAACATGCTGTATCTAACAGCATGATACGAAAATAAAGTGTCTTTAGCAGCACACTCCAGATCAGAATTCCCTAAAGAAAAGCCTCTTTATGTTTGGTGAAGCAGTAGCAGTAATAGCCGGTTTTGTGGGCAACAAAAAATCCTGCAGTACATAGTGCGCAACAAACACCTCTGTTGTTACTGTCACTGTAACATTTCCAAAATTTGCATTCTTGTTGCCAGTTAACATTAAACACACACTTTCTTTTGAGCATTGCCAAATAATAAACAAAAAACAAACATGTATAAAGTGACCACAAATGTGCAGATGTGTTACAGTACTTCACACACAAAAACAACAAACCTACTGCCCTTGTTGTGTTGCCAAATGACTAACAGTAAATTGAAAAGTTATTGGTAGCCACGCCTCACCATCAAAATCAGTGCTAGCTCCAAGGTCAGCTAACAGAGCATGGGCATAAGAGAATGTTTGTAAACGAGATATCAAACATATAACTTATGTCTAAAATTTTAAAAAATCCTGACCAGTCATGAAATTCTCAAACCCTGGTCATTATGTGGGATGATACTAAAAAATCAGGACTGTTCAAGCTAACCCCAGTCATATGGTAACCTCACTACTACGATAATGTTTCTGAATTTGATAAATGATTTTTCATAGTTGCACTTACACATTTTCACCTTGTTGGGCTTTTGTTTGACAACAAGGATTCAACTTTATTTGAATCTGCTGTGAATCTCCTCCTCCTCCTACTCCTCCTCCTCTCACAGTAATATCTTAACACCGTTAAGCAACATGGTGATTTGATCCCATCTTCCACATCACAAACAGTCTAGCATATATTTTATAACAATTCTGAAGTAGTGCCAAACATCTTCCACAGTCCCCTTTTTGGGCTAAATGTTTGCTGTTAACGGCAGAGATAGTTTGAAAGGATATGATATCACTTGAATATGTAATAAGCAATAAGGTTCTGGATCAATTTAACATGGAATGATCATACTGATTTTGCTGTGGGAACTTCACATACCAGATGGAGATTTATTGAAAGAGTCCTATACAATAGTAATTCACTCGTGAAGGAATAATCAATTCTTGGGTAGTGTTCATCAGTCAAGGACCCTCATTCAGTTGTATTAATGTAGGCAATAAAGAAGACTGAAATAAGATGTAATCATTTCATCAAAGATTTGTTTAATCAGTGTAACACAAATGCCCAATAAACTCCGGTGGGAAATAATATGAGAAGGACATTGTGTAACACAGACAGCCTTAGTATCAAAATCATGAGACCACATTCAATAAACATATTACTTTCTGTAACATTTATCTTGTGTAAAGATCACAACAGGAAAGAGAGAGAAATCTGAGCTTAAACAGAGGGTTATTGACAACTGGGCATCAACAATACCATCTACACAAGGAACAGAAAGGAAGGGAATTATTATGGCACACTTTGTACCCCCTGCAGCACATTGTCTGCTGGTTTCTGGAGTACAAATATACATATAAAAGTACATTACATTAATACTTGTTCTGTATATCATGAATGCAACATTTTGTAATGATGTAGAACATGTCAGTTTAACATAAGTTTTCTTTACACAGTTACTACTTCACATCTACAAATTCACCTATTGAATAGAAGGCACTGTCATTCAGAAGTTCTTTTAATATGTTTTTAAATGTTGGTTGGCTAGCCGTCAGACTTTTAATGCAATTTTACAAATGACCAAAGATTTTTGTGGCAGCATAATTCACCCATGTCTCTGTCAAAGTCTTATTTAACCCAGAATAGTGAAAATCATCCTTTCTTCTAGTGTTGGAGCTATGCACTTCTATTATTGTTGAACTGGGATGAGTTATTAATAATAAATTTCATACATGAATATATGTATCCCAAAGGTACTCTGAATATACCGAGTTCCTAAAATAAATATCTGCAAGGTGATCTTGGGTGGGCTCCAGATATTATTCTGATTACACACTTTTTGTGCACTGAATACTTTTTCCCTTAATGATGAATTACACCAAAATATGATGCCATATGAAAGCACTGAATGAAAATAGGCACAGTAGGCTAATTTACTGATATGCAATAACCCTAATAGCATAAGCAGCTGAACCTCGGTGTTTCAGCGGATCGTTAACGTGTTGCTTCCAATTCAATTTCTCATCAATGCACACACTCAGAAATTTTCAATGTTCTGCCTTAGCAACAGACTTTTCAAAGTATGTATTTATCAGTGGTGTTATTTCATTTATTGTACTGATTTGTATATACTGTATTTCCTCAAAATTTAGTGAGTCCATTTGCAGAGAACCACCTAATGTTTTCTGAAAGACATTTACAATTTCCTCAGCTGATTCCTGTCTGTTGGGTATGATTACTATACTTGTATCATCAGCAAAAAGACCTAGCTATGCATCTTCATGAATATAGAGTAGCAAATCGTTAATACAGGGTGTACATAAAGACCGGGAACACTTTCAATTATTTATTACACAAGAACAAAACATTGTACAGACATCATACATATGTCATTTTGAAGAGAAACCCTGAAAGTTTTTTTCATGTACACTGCCACAGCATAGTTTGGCAATCTGCCAATAGTCAGTGCTAGCTGCAAACATGGTAAGTTCAGGCGCGAGAGCACTGTCACTGGATATTTCTACTTAGACATGTTGTAGCAATGGCTGATGCCTCAAATGCAATCAGACTCATCATTCATTAATCAGCAGGATGGGGCGCCATCCCACTTTCATCGTGAAGTTCATGTGTACCTGAACACAGAGCTGCTGCATCGATGGATCGGCCATGCTACAGAAGGGACAGCTGTTTCGTGAAATTGCCTCCCCGATAGCCAGATCTCACTGTGTGACTTTTTTCTGTGGAGACACATTAAAGATCTTGTGTATGTAACGCCTCTACCATGTGATGTAGCAGAGCTCTGGGAGAGAATATGGGATGCGACTGCCACAGTCGATGATGCCATGCTGGGACGGGTATGGCAAGAATTCGATTACCGTATTGATGTGTGTCGGGTCACTCATGGTTCGCATACCGAATGTTTGTAAAAAAAACTTTCAGAGTTTCTCTTCAAAATGCAATATGTATGACATCTGTACAATGTTTAGTTCCTGAAAGTGTTCCCGGACTTTATATACACCCTGTATAGATTAAGAACAGTAAGGGAACCAAGACTGAACCCTGTGGGAAACCTCTCTCGTCTCCCCAGTAGTCAATGGATGACACAGAAAAGTTGCGTGTACACAATACAATGTAAAACTATGACTGTTGAAAGGTGGACTTAACAAAATATTCTTGATAGTGACATGTCTGTAGATCTCTTATTTTGAAAGTTCGATGTTTTATTTTTAATATCAACTAGTAGTCACATTGCCATATAATTTGGTTGGCAATAATGCACTACGTGTTGCATCATGTTTTCATCCCATGCATAATGAATGAAGAGAAGACTTTCCCATGACAATGCACAATACTACATCAGTCCTGTCCACTACACCCATCTCACATCTGTAATGTCAGAAAAAATGACTTTAGGGGCATTCATTTCATAAATCTGCAACAGTGCTCAAAATACAGGATGTGAATGTAAGGATCTGAGAAATAATTGATTGTGCCATGTATTCAAGGACTTGCAGAAGTGTCATGAAAAGTGCATCAAAGTACAAGGGGCACTTAAAACGGTTGTGAAAATGGAATGATAAGTAAATACCTGTGAAATAAATGTGTGATGGCCCTCTTGGCACACAGAGGAAATATGTATACATTACTAAATGCCCCTTTCTTACGATAACAGTGACATTACTCCACCAATGACAGACATTGGTAGGTAGTAAAATACTTTCATTTTTATGAAAGCCCCATATTATAAGTCTGCTTCTTTACTGTTATGCTGAGGAAGATGTGCCTGTGTCTGAATCATCTTCAGCCACTCACGTTTTTGCTTTGGTTAACTTTTCGGATAATCACTTTGAAACTTTCACATAATAAAGCTGTCCTCAACAAAAAGGTTATTTGGAACACTGCATAGCTTCACTGGATACGGTCCCAATGGAAGTAGTATCCCATTGCTTCCTCTGACACTGAGCTGACTTACGCAGCCAATTACACGAGAACCACAGACTATTGTGGACTCCAAGCCATGGCAAATCTCAACATTTTTCAAATTAACAAATCATTGCCAGATGCGAAAGAAGTGATAAGTAACAGGAAAAGGACCAACTGCAGATTAAAACCTGGACCTTTAGATATTTAATCTGACATCTAACCACTGAGCCACACACCATTTCCACATCTGAGATTAAGGAAAATATTGGAATAAGTGTGATAAGTAGTTTTTCACATAACTGTATTTTGCACACAGAAAGAAGGGAAATACACTTGATACATTTAGATGAGTTTCATACATCATGCAGAATAATATTAGAGGTGGTGGGATAGGAACCATACAATGGTTTCTTTCCTGTAAAATCAATCAAATATGCCCCACAAAGGAAAGTAACAGGGTGGGTAAATAGAGTTGTTCAAGATTATCTTCATGTTCACCTCTTAACAACTCTAACAGAGCAATTAAGGATCTATCATCTTGGGAGTGAGTGGTGTTCACACATGACGTACAAGTATTTAGCCACCTGTAATGTCCGAATTATCCTTAAACACAATTAGTCCTAGAAAACAGGAACAGGAGCAAAGCAATACAATGAAATTGTGTTCAACACTGTCACATAGCCTGCTTTCTGATGTGAAAAGGAGACAGTCTATTGCACAAGACTCTTTGGGGGTCATCATCAATGAAACTAATGAAGTGCAGGAAAATTGCACTATGCAGTTCAGTACTCATATAGGAAACCTGTATAGAAGTACCAAATATTCAGCTGTTTCTGATAAATAACTTAAAATATTCTGTTTTTATGCGTGTGGTATTTGTTCATTTATCTTCAGTCGGCTGTGCAACTATTAGCAGCATTATCAGTACTCCAACAGTGATTCACGTGTTGCCCTTGCCAGCATAGACTAATACCACCATGCAGCAGCACTGCTCAGTCATTGTTGGAGTACTGGTTATTTGTCAAGTTTTAACGTTTCTGTTAATACAAATTGATAAAACAAACATCACACAACACTAATTTGCGATCACTCTATCAAACATGCATGTAAAATTTTGCTTTAAAAATGTAGTAGGGAAACAAATAGATGCTTTCCATTGATGCAGGAAGTTGTATGAAAGATGTGATGAGCAGTATTTGTTTAGCTGACTCCAGCTACACACTACAAAAAAAATTGCAAACATTTTCTGAAACACAACATCAAATGCACATGACGACCTTTAAGAGGGACACCATGGATAACTTGTCAGGGTGTAAGAGTCGTTTTCTTTATGGGCGAGTGAATAGGGATCAAATGTGCCATGCTATAATGATGGCTGCATATTGTGCAGTAGGTCGCACCTCCCATTATTGCCACAAGATGTCACTGCAAACACTAATGGAATAATGACAGACGGGGTAACATTCATGCCTTTTGAGAACTTTCAGACTACAGTGCCTGCCTGGTGATCGATAAACAATAATAATAAAATAAAATAAAAAAACCTTACAGTAGTTCCTGAGATTATTCTTCACATGCAGATCAAAAAGGTTGGTGGAAGGACAATATTTGTGTAGATTCTGGTAATAATGGCATGTGGCTCAATGGACTGGTACAAGTCTTTCAATTGAACATTACTTCAGCAACCTGCATGTCCGTAGCTAGGTATCCTACTGTGGAAAGGAGCTCAAACCACATTTCATTTATAGCAAATCACCACATCACTAAGATGTGATTGCTAGGTCAGACGGATCACCATGCTCAACATGGATCGAAACAGGTCAAAACCTATACAGTGGTACCTGGGTTAGTCAGGTCATAAATACAGTAAGTGTGGCACAAAATGGACGTACAGTCAAAATTGTAAGACTATTATCAGATAATTGTAGCTTGTTTGATTACTCACTCTTAAAGAATGAACCAGTCACTTGAAGATATATTAAAATAATCTACTCAGTAATTTTGACAGAAAGCTGCATAACATGCAAAACCTTAAACCCCTTTCCACACTCATCTCATTGTATTTAAAACAGTGGAAAAACAATTATCAAGACAAACTGCTCCCCTTTTGTCAGAATATATAACGCAATCAAGGAAAATGTGGCATAGCAGCACTGGTGCACAACAAGCAATGCACCCTGGTGGTCCTCCTGCTGCAGGAGTTGCCTTTGTGTCAGAGTACAGTGGCCCATTCTCAGACATGTTAAGGCCACTGGTTTCTACCTGTGTGACTGCAACAATGTTCACCATGGCAAAATTGTTGGCTTCATCAGGTTTAATTTGTTACTTTGTACTGCCAACCACTCTTTCTCCTGCTGACACCTACCTCTTCTCCTCAACGAGTAACAGCAGCCGAGGGTACAGCATGGGATAGTATATTGATTTAGTTGCCATCACCTCTTGCTGCCATGTCAGCTTGCTCATTTCCATGGATTCCTGCAGGGCCTGAGACCCAGAAGAATGATATTTCACTCCCTTGCTACTGCACCAAGTGAAAGGTGTCTTGTACGTATTAACTCCTTTGTTTACTTGGTACTTTTGCTGAATCAACTATATAGCACTTAAGGTATCACAGCAAATGAGTAAATTATCCCAACAACTGCACCTCTTCTGCTCCTTTAGGAGTGTAGAGATTTCTGTGTCAAAGAGAGTAATGTCATTTGGAAGTCAACTCATAAAGACACTGCCAGCGGAAACTACTGGGCAGCTGACAGTACACCTCTGATTAAACCTATGAATGTAAACAACGCACCTAAACATTAGCAAATGGACTGTTTAAAATCAAATCTGGTGTACAGTAACTTTGAAATATGACACCAGTTTCTACTGGATGCATAGTACAGTTTCCAAGTGCCATAAATGACCTTTTGATACCACACAACTGTTATTGAAGTGTATGTATCTCTGATTTTAGCAGGAAAATTGTACCATGCCATCAGCCAAAGTTATTTACTTGAATACCTACAATCCACTGATCTCATTCACGAAGCTCAAGCTGCGAGCCACCCAGGTGTGGATTCTGTTCCTCTCTGTATAAACGCTGACATTGCATATTCTTGCTGGTTCTAATTCAAATTCTTTATTCCTACAGTAAATGTTAACAGATTGTGGAATGTCATAAAACACACAATTCATACACACAAGCAAGCACATGTTATGCACAAATGACTGCCAATCCCAGCATCTCCGGCCAGAATGCTGGAGTTGGCAGTCATATTTGCATAAGGTGTGCTTGCTTGTGCAAATGAATGGTGTGTATTTCTCTTTAGCTGATGAAGGCTGCAGCCAAAAGCTTTAGGTAAGTGTCTTAATTGTAACTGGCAGCAACTTAATGTGTCTTCCTTAAACAAAGTAACAATCTGTCTTTTCCTACACTGTTGATATCCCTACCTGGAGTTCCTATAACACTATTTGTAGTCAAGGTTTTACAGGCTGATGTCCTTATTAATTGCACATGGAGCTTGCCTGGTATCATGTTCATTTATGTTGGAATTTTTGTTTCTTTCTCGCATATTTACGTGTTTCTAGAACACAATCTGCAGGGGAGTGAGAGAATCGAAGACTTCTGGAAGAGGTACCTGCAGGAATCTGTCATGCATAGTGCATTTATCTTATAGCTATGTTTTGGATCAAGAGGATGATTCAGATAGTGGTTGTGCTACCCCAGAATATAACAACACACCCCAGAATATAATCACATAATGCTGTGGAAGTGGGCAAAGTGTGCAATTAAAACAGTGTGGAAGCTTGCTTTGTGTCCAAGTAAATGTAGGCTGTACTATACTTTCTTCAGTGTTGCATTTGTTTTTGTTATGTGTGTGTCATTTAAAATCACACTGAAGCCAATATGTCTAAAAATTTTGTTTCCAGTCAGGGTGTAATGCTTCTGAAGTTTGTCACAGAGGTGTTGGAGGCTCTCCTTTTAAACAGAAGTTTAGAAAAGTTGTTTTGGGTGTATATATGTTACTAGCTTATTTCCTTCAAGTTTCAAGCCAGTCATGTACCTGGTCTGTAGATTTATTTATGTTTGCTTGTAGCTGTCTTTGGGTTTTTGCTTGTAAGAACAATCATTACACAATCCTTAATTTTAATTTTATAAAATTTGTGACCGGACTTTCTAGACTAGTTGTATGTGATAATTCGTGCCAAGATCTGTGAAGAAAAGATAAATGCAATGCCTCCTTTCTGGATTCAATCTGCCTCCCACCATTGAATTTCCCAAATGGAAAATAACAGGAGAGTAACAGAAAATATTTTCGTTTATATCTCATGTGTAGATGCGTTCACTCTTCAAGACATTACAAATGGGTTACCAACTCAATACATAAAGGTTTTAACGAAGGATGGCATAAAGACAGATACACAAGAAATTAGATCGACCCTGCTATCTGAAACAATTACTCACTCAGCTTACTACAAACCACTAAAATTAGTCCCTGTGCGAACTCTCATTAGACCTGCTTCACTGTGTTATGAAAATTAAGTATTACTTACCTTCCTGTGTCCTAGCACGCTAATAAGATTTGTAGAAACAGGTAAATACTTATGTAGCATTACATAAAACTGTGCATATATTACTACTTCGAGTCCACTTAACTGTATTATGGTCATTTCAGCTTATTTTAACATATGGAAAAGTATTTTAAAAAGTTCATGTACAAAGAATACAGATGTATTTACTTGATCTGACCATCCTGATATGGGTCTTTAAAGGTTTACGCAAATTATTCCAAGCAAATGCCACAATTATTCTCAGCCATGGGCCATGGATGACACATTTCTCTTCTAGACACGTGTCCATCTCCACATGAAATGGTGATGACCATGGCAACATGTGTATGCAGTAATAAAATTTCCGACCTCTGTTAGAGTTGTTTTACTAGTTTGTGCTGAAAATTAATGTCTCAGAATTTTTTATTATGTGTGCAATTTTGGTTGAGGTATTACATGTCATGAGCATTACTCTGTCAACTTTCATGCTTCACTGGCAGAAATTGCAACCCCTGCGAACAGAGGGCTCCAAACTGTAGTGTGTAACATGGTGGTGTGTAACATAATGTCAGTGCATGAGAAACAGCATGCTGTAGTGTAATTCCTAACCGCAGAACAGTTTGTTCCCACATGGTGCCCCATCTCCTTCAGCATGACAATGGAAGACCACATAGGAGCACTGCGATATCTGTAACAATTAGATGCCTTGGATTCACTGTCATCCTTTGTACAGTACCAACTTGGCCCCATTCGATTTTCAAACCTTACCTTGCAGAAGTCAAACATTTTACAGTGAGGTATCAACTAACTGGTCCCTCATTGGGTGAAATGTATTTGTTGCCAGGATGACTACATTGAGAAATAAATATGTAGACATGATGAATAAATATGTAGAATGTTATTGAAGTTTGTTTTATTTAAAAACCTTTACGGTTCTGAGGCATTACTTTTCAGCACACCCCCATTCACTAAAAATAAAAATTTCAGAAGGTACCATCCAACTTCAGGTGTTTTTAACAGAAATTATCTGAACACTTCACCTAAACACACAGATGGAAGATAGCTTTTGAAATGTAGTGTGTGGAATAAATCAACTCCTTACAGTGTTCTTTTCTTGCCCACTATTAATAGTTGCGAAAACAGTAAATTCTTTAGCTGCATTAGTTTCTTCATTATTTTCATATTAAAAATTCACAGCTCAATGTTTTATTATTGTGATGTTTTTCTTTTGATAAGTTCTAGATGAGAACTGACTTGTTCTTAGAACTTTTTTCATAGAATAAAAAATAAGCAAACATTATAAAAAGAGAGATTTTTATTGAGTAGGCCTACATAAGGTTGATCGTAGATTCAATGCATTACTGCAGACATTTTCAAATTTTATGAGCACGCTTTTTCAATTGTGTGCAGAAAAAATTAAGAGCACATTAAAATCTTTAAGTAGTGCCAAATTTTCTCAGGAACAAATATTTCAATGTGGTTTCATTATCCCATTGCAGCAAAGAATGAACCACCACTCAAATATCGAACAGAAAGGAACATCACGAAGTAAAATGCTTCAATCTACAATGATGAGTTGCAGAGCTGGAACACACGAATTTTCATGTGTGCAAAGTCTAGCATGTGATTAAAAGTGTGAAAGTTCAATGCTGTTGTTTAGAGGTGCAAAAATTCAATGCTGTTGTTTAGGGGAAGTAATTTAACTTAAATCTTGCTCAGAGACAAAATCCTCATTGTACACTTTGAAAAAAGGTCAGAAACTAAGTTATTTAGGAATTGAACCACAACAAAATTGTCAATTAGGAGGACGCTGTAACTGAAAAATGATTGTTATTTTCCTTGCTTGTTTGTGCCCATGTATAATAAAAGAAATACAAACAAAAGTTAGTTGAAATGGTACTTTGAAAAATATTCTGAATGATTTACTTCTGTATTTACCATGAACAAGTTAGAAAGGACATTGTAATCACTGATTTGCCACACATGAAATACCTAATATTTCCACATCACAGTGTCATATTTATACAGTATGTTTTGCCCGAGGATAAACCTATTGGAAGATTTTTGACTTTTCTTGTCAATGCTATGCAAAAGCCTTAGAAAAATCCCTTTGAAACTTTACTGGCTAATGTCACTATTTCAAGCAAAGTTATTTATCAGTGCTACAATGTTGCAGCTGTCACAAGTAGTCATCCTCCAGACAACCAGACTTTTCCTTCATAACATTTTAAATATGCTCGTAATTTTTGAAGTTATGGCCATACTCATAACACAGACACTAGAATTTTTTACTGACATCACTAAAACTTTTAGCTACTTCCCCAGCTCTTCTGAGTGAACAATGATGCTATGTAATAGAATAGAGAAGTCCATTATATGTCCAACACAAAATGCAGCCTCAAATCAAGAATAATACAACCTGAACACAAAAACAGTCACTTGCAGAATACATAGAGAGAATCCAACTTTTATCTCAACAAACTACTATGATTAGAATCATAAGAAGGTGCCATCTAACACTACAACTACCATCATTTTAACTCTGGTTGTCTGTATTTTATCATATCACACCACACATTGATATACTGTACAACTCATTTCAGGCTATTGATTCATGACTGTATAAGAAGATCTAACATTTTAAAATAGCTGTACAAGGTATCTGAGATACCATCACTGCCAAAACTTCCACATACAGAAAGATACTGCATTTAGCCAAGAAATATGCACAGAAACATGAAATTCTAAAAATGGAAGCTGTGAAAAGTGTAACAATTCTCATTCAGGTTAATGATTGCTTTTACTTTACAAGCCACCCAATCACTGCCCTGTATCCAACACTGACAGGTTCTCGTACATATTGCTATATAGGTCTCACGAAATATATCCTTCTTCGAGTGGTGTAATATGAAAATAGAGCTTCAAAGATTCTATATGAGTAAATAGTTTAGCACTCACACAGGTGCTGTTGCAAAACTATGATTTCTAGTCACAAATAATTTTCATGAGCTTTTTAGTGAATGAATGTCTCTCTATATCTTGAAGACAATATAATTTTTTCTGAGATCTGAGGTGTACAATGTTTTCCATTCAGAAAAACTCCTTACAGTGCACTGTAATCTGCTACGAATGAGTCTGTGACAAACTCCCTACACTTATGGAGAGTGCGATAGATTGTTTCATATAAGCATATCCATAAATAATTTTCTATGTCTTTAATTTCTGGCCATGTTACATTAGCTATTTACAACCCAACAGTCCATCTGATACTGAAGCATCACCGCATTTGACCCATTTGTTTTCCTAATACACATATCAATAATTCACTATTCAGTGTACTAGATAACTCTAGCTTTTTTTTTTTTTATCTGAAAATGATATTAGTATCACACATTCAGGGCCATACTGAAAAACAGAGCAAACAATGTATTGGAGGGAAATTGTTCACAGTTAATGATTAATGTATGCTCATGTAATTTCAATGTGAGGTAAAGCAAAGACCGGGCTTCATTTGATCAATGGATCACCTAATGACCTATACTGGCATACAGCTCAGCTTCAATAAATTCTCATCAGGTTTGACTTACACAAAATCTGCAGCCATGGCAGAAATATTTAACAGTTTCAAGTAACAGACACTACAAATAACGTATGAAAAACCTACTTGTGAAACTACAAGAAAGAATTTAGGAATATCATTCGGCCCTGTGGATACCGTTCCCCAAAGGGCTGCCAAGATAACATTATACTAATAAGAAATTGCATTTGTAGTAATTATTACCATATTCAGTCTGTGAGTGGAAAACAAACCTTAATCTATAGTGTTCTAATAATTGTCCACAGCCATATAGTGATCTGCATGGGTTCTAATGTGTGTCACTGTAGACCACAAGGCCTGGAGATCAATCTTTCATTAAATATGTTTATAACAGAAGCATGATTTATCTCTCTGTTGGTCACAAGACATATGAAATATCTGCTTCATCCAATATACTGTCTTGCAAACAAACATACAATATAGGGTGTAAGAAGCTTTTCTTCTTTTAAAAAAACCACCTCAGATAGCAGTAGTCATGGAAAGGTCTCAATCCCCAAATCTAGCATAATAATATGTGGAGACACGAATGTCAACACAGATGTTGAGGGTGAAATTAGTTGTAACTTAAAATAATTGAAATAATATGAAGTTGCGTGTGTAAGGCTTTTCAGTTATTTTAAAAACAGTGTGATCGCCTCACGACACACCGTGTGTTCACTGCAAAATTAGTAGTAACTGCTTACACTTTTTGAACACTTTCAGTGTGGCACAAATGGTAAACACTGCAACAATGATTTTAAGAAGTTACGTTTCAATTTTAAATCAAGTACTTACAGACACTGACAGGGAAAACTGTAAAGTATTTATAAGAGATCACGGCATTTCAAATTATTACTGTCACATGACAGAGCTAAAGACACGCTCAGTGAAACCCACAAAACTGCAGGCCTACAAAAGGATCTCCTCAGATCTTAAGATACATACTTTTTCTAGATATTGGCAAATAAAACCTGGGGTGAAATGTATACAAAAAGCAATCTAGATGCTACGTCCTCTAAATTTTACACATTAGGTAAACCAATTTTTCAGATGACACTTTCGAAAGTAGACATTTCTACTGCTGCAGATAGGAAAACAGATGGGTAACTGCAGGTTTTAGAAAGTTCTCACAGACAAATTTCTCAGTTCCTTGTAAAAGCAGTGCACTAATCCACAGACCCTTGAACACTATCACAGATGTAATTTCCTAGACTTTCCCGGCGATTCTGTGACATCTCGAATCTGGTGTACTGCCGGTGGTCTGCGTTTTTCTAACAATATTTCCATGTCATACCTCAGCATCTTCATCAGATGCTTCCTGTGACTGTTACAGGAAGAACCTGATGAAGACACCGAGGTACGATGTCGAAATATTGTGTTAGAAAAACGTAGACCACTGCCAGTACACTCAATTCAATGAGATGTCACTATCACAGATATTTAAATAAATAGAAGTGGGTACCGCTTGTTGTAATAAAAAAAAATTCAATGATAAGTTAATATATGAAACTTCCTGGCAGATTAAAACTGTGCGCCCGACCGAGACTCGAACTCGGGACCTTTGCCTTTCGCGGGCAAGTGCTCTACCATCTGAGCTACCGAAGCACGACTCACGCCCAGTCCTCACAGCTTTACTTCTGCCAGTATCTCGTCTCCTACCTTCCAAACTCATTCTGGTCAAGTTAATATATAATTCCGAAAATAAAAGCAAAGTGGTATGAGAGGTTATAAAACGTGAAGTTGGAGAGGGCAGAGACAGGGATAATACTATATAAATCAAAAATGGGGACAAACTAACAGAGTCCTCAGAAATTAGCAACTTTTGTAAATGAATATTTCTTTGGTACTGCAAAGAAGTTGCAGAAAAATCTTTCTAAAACACACATGTAGACTACAAAGACTTAAACAACAAGCACAATCATGTTTCCCACAACAGAGCTTGAAGTTACAAATACAACACAACAATTAAAAAATAATAATAATAATAATAATAATAAGTCAGCAGGCACAGATGAGGTTCCCGTCTCTGTTCTCAAAGCATGCATACAAGACCAATTAACAAACATAATAAATGTATCTTTTAGTTTAGGCATTTTTTCCCTAAAATAACTAAAGCAAGCATGAGTGTGAAGAGAACTGGAAACTAATGACCACATTCACTGCTGTCTTCATTCTTAAAAATAATTGAAACAATCATGAAAGACAGGACCTCCTTAATGAAGTACATTTTACTTTCAGAAGTGGAAGTAGTACAATAAAAGCAACTGCAGAATTTACGGAGATGGGAAACAGGATGCAAAAGGTGGAGAACGTTCACCCATCCACTAATGTAAATGTTTGGTAAAACAATAATCAGACAAGATACATAAATCACATTCCACATAAGCAAGACATGGAAAAAAAGTTCTCTTTGCTGATGACAGAAACATCGTAGCCACTGATAAGACATCAGAACGCCTGTTAGAGAAAGTGGATGAAATGCTAAATGATGTTTACAATTGGGCAGTATGTAATCAATTAATGCACAACAAAAAGAAAAACAGTATGCATTTAAGCATAAGGAGAGGAACCAACTCTTGTCACATTAAGGATAGAAAATAAACCTGTAGGTTGTGTAGCAAACAACAAAGTTTTTAGGGATGGACATTGATTGTCAACTATTATAGTATGTACACGGATACTGGCAAACAGTATATCATCAACATATTATGTTTCTAGGGTGTTAGCATCAGATTGTAACAGCCAATGTTGTGACATATTACGCCTACATATACTCAGTTCTTAGCTATGGGATTCTTTTCTGGGGATCCTTACTGCAACAAGTGAGTATGTAAACCAATCTGTGGGGCATATCAGACAAAATATTACTAAATGCTACACTAATAGTTCTATTCCTAATCATGGAACAAGAGCTAGTTTGGAGCTAAAAAAGAGGCAGTGCACCAGCGCATAAAATTGAGTAACAAATTGCCGAAGGTAGTGGAAAAGATTACTAAAACACATTTGCTTAAAAAGGCAGCTAAAATGTCCTTCACAAGTAATGCATATTACACAATTCAAGATTACTTAGAGGACCCAGAGTAGTGGCTGGTAATGAATGGTGACACTACAGTACCTTGTCACATTTCAATACAGGGTTAGGGTTTACCGCTTTCACAAGGATCATGTGTGAAGCTGTATAAAGCATAACAGTTATGTCTGCCAAATGAGGCAATGCAGCTGTTAGTATGCTGACCTCATATTGATGAGGATGGAGCTGCTCTCTCCAGCCATTCTGATTAGGGTTTGTGATTTTCCTATATCCCTATGGCCAAATGCCACGATGGTTCCTTAAACTAAGCCACTGTCATACACCTGTCCTATTCCCATATGCTACCAGCCTATCCTCTTACAGCATGTTATATATGTTGTGTGTTATATTTTGCTCTGCTCATTGGCACTGTATTACCTCGACAAATCCTGTATCGTTGTGAGATGATCCCTGGATGAATAAAAAACTAATTTGCAGACAGACAACAACTTGCATGGGAGAAACCACTAAGGGAATTCCATCAAATGAAATAATTGATTACCTGCTCTTCCTTCTTATAGTGAATTGCATGATATTTAATTTGCAATAGGAAAAAAAACCAGTTTTTTGTTAATCAGAAAAGTGTTCCAAATATGTACAAACCAAAGAACTATTAAAATGACTACTAAAATCTCCAATCCTCTCTACTTTTTAAGATGATGTGTGGTTGATGACGGAAATGTATCCGGGTCTGAAGAGCAGTTTATATATCATAGAACAAAGCACTGAACTGAACAATTTTGTAAATATGTCATATTGAGTAACAGTGAAATGGAACTGTCTTTACCGTAGGAATTGTACCTGGTATGTGGCAAGTATACTAGATTTCCATACCCTTCCTTTTTGAACTTCTCACAAGCTATCCCACTTTCCTCAGGGGCCAGAGAGAGTAGTTGTGTGTGTGTGTGTGTGTGTGTGTGTGTGTGTGTGTGTGTAACAGGTCTGATTATGCCTGTCTGTGGCTTAGCATCTCCTCTCTATTGTGGGTAGCAATCTATCCTTTTCATAATATTGCCATCTTTAAGAAAGAATACCTTAATTGCCGAAAAACAGGCTGTAAGGAAAATATGTGGTGCTTGAAAATAAATAGAAAAAGTTTCTCTTTGATAATTCCTCCCATGCCATGGAAAAATCTCTATTTAATGTATAAAAGGTGGTGGTTACTCATATCTGTAGGTCATCTTTTTTATTTTTAAAAGGAAAAAACAAGAATGTTGTCAATGATCAGTCTGTGTACAAAATATTTTGTGATGTGAATATAAAATACTCAGTCCACATCATTACTAATTATTGTGCAAATGGCCCATGAAAATTAAACTAACTAGCTCTCACCTCTTTAAGGAAAGTACTCCAACAATTCTCTCGTAATTTTACAGTATACTTTTCTTGGGGGCATTTTTCTTCTGATACGATACTTCATTTGTACAATTTTTTTTATAAGTTACTTTATAATGATAAACAGATTCCTGTGGAAAGCCTGAAGACTGGCCTGCATGATTCTAACTTGTTCTCATCAACTTCAGTCACTTGCTCAGCCTGCATGAAGGGAAAATTATCACAACACGCAACATAAAGCAACTGTTAGTCACTGTGGGATATGATATGTTTAGGGGACAGATTTACACAAAATTATTTTTGTCTTAATATTTGTGGGACAGGGCTACGCCAAGGTACACCAGTACAGAGGGAATGGTTCGCATGGACATCAATCATCTCAGTCTCGAACACACAATATTAATTAATGCAGCACTTCAAAAATACCACGAAGTTATAAACTCTGTTCTTAACAAAAACTGGATTTTAGCATTATTTTCTTTCCCCAAAGCATGGAGAAGACAAGATATAATTTTTTTGTAACTGTAGCAGAAATTATATTTTAGTGAATCCAAAATAAAGATTGGTATATTTCACTGATGTGTTGATACACAAGCTGTCAAGGATGAACTTCTCAATACATCTACCTCTACATGGGCACACTACAAATCACATGCAAGTGCCCAGCACTCTGGTTAAGCTAAATAAATAACAGTACAAGAAGGAAGTATCTATCTATCTCTATCTCTCTCTCTCTCTCTCCCCCCCCCCCCCCCCTCTCTCAAACACTACAAATCACATGTAAGTGCCCAGCAGAGGATTCATCAAACCACCTCCAAACTAGTTCTCCAATCTCGAATAGCAAGTGGAAAAATTTAACTATATCTTTCTGCATGAGCTCTGATTTCCCTTATTTTATTATGGAGTATGTTTCTCCCTATGCAGGTAGACATCAACAAAATATCTTCACATTTGGAACAGAAAGTTGGTGATTGGCATTCCTTAAGTAAATTCTGCCAATTTTCACAGCATCTGAAGTTGTAAATGTATACTGACGTATGTAATATCGCTCTAAACAACGATCAAAGAATGGACGAATAAATAAAAGTACAAATTGTGATTTTTCATTTATTACTGTTACTGCTACGACAGGATGTCATCTTCATCGTCTTTACAAGGGAAGTCCAAGTTTATATATAAGCTGGGCAGTATGGTAATTAAGCGTCAACTGCGCCGGTTCAAAGGGGAAACGCAATAAAATATTTTTTTTTTCTTCGTGTTATTACAGAACTCACGACCAACGCCATTTTCGTGAGTATGAAAGACAACACAGGAATGATAATTCATGTCTACCATATAAGAAGCATAAAGTATTAATGAGTTAACCCACGGCCAAACAGAATTTCATGGGTACGACGAACACTTAACATTCTGATCATCTCATTTATATTGGATACGATGATATACACATTTTAACAGTGCTAATACTCGAACTTTCTCCATAGTTTTATGAAACACGAAGATTGCGCATACAGGAGACCGGCTTTCAAAGCTACAGCTTACTAAACTGATACCGCACCACAAACAGTTGTATTACATGCAGCCATACTACTTATTTACATTTAGTTACGCGTCATCCAAATGTAGCAAAACCAGCGACATTCACGGCAACGTCATTCCCGAAGCTAACAACTACTATAACACAAAACCTTGAAGATTTGCTAATAGGAATTTTTCAGTGAACAAGGGAGCTATTTCGAAGCAAACTGTTAGCACTCAGAACCTCAACCATATAATTATTTAGTCACATGAAAAAACAGTAGCAATGTAAAATAACCTTGAGTAATGGTGGCCATTCCAAAATGCACGCACGTACACACACACATACACTCTCTCTCTCTCTCTCTCTCTCTCTCGAAATATAATGTACATGCGGTCGTGCAAAACGTTTTATTAAATTAAAGTACTGTTTTTTTACTCTCATTTAACATTTTATGAAAGTACACAATCTTCCACAAAATCTGATTCTTAATAGGGTAGTATACAAACAGTAGTCAAAAAAATTTTTAAACCCAACCTTTTCTTACCTACGTAATTCTTCAACTGCGACGAATCCCTTGTTTAACTTCAACTAATTCTGCGTTATTTCGACGATACGAAAACCTATCAAAGCCGCTCGCTCTACCATTAATGTCGCCTGCCTTCTACACGATCTTTGCCGTGTTGGCTTATGACGACAGAACGAAGTAAAGATCAGAAAACGGAGAGACAAACTGCATGGAAATGAGCAAAGAACAAAAACCCAAGGTAGTCGAATAATGCCTAGATTTGAGGAGAATTTCAGACTGCTTTACAAGACGAAATACATAATTATCTTATCGAAATTAGGAAAGTTTGCTCTAGATTTTTTAAAAAATGTATATATCTTATTACATGCGTCCTCTTTATGAGCACTTCATTATTGGTCAAATTCATTATTCCGATATCTCTGAATTACTCAATCAAGTTCTGTAATGGTCTGATTTCTTTACTATTTACGCATTGGGGAGAAGATGAGCGGCAGGAATGTTGAAAAACAGGGAGGAGATTACAGACAAAAAAATGAATGGATAAGGTTCAGGAAATCAAATGTTACAGTGATACATTTAAATTGAGGAAAATAAATCTTTAACAAGCTGCAAGGAAATATAAACTGAGTTATTAGGCAAATCTATCTTTCTCCCACATTGATAATGTGAATCAGTGTGTAAATACATATTGAACCTTCAAAAAATCTATTAAAGAATGAACTAAATATTTAAGTACGAAATGTACAGCACATTTACCATTTGGGTTAACATGTCGCCACCGGAATAGAAATGGGAAAGAAGCTATGGCAGTTGAAATTCTAAGGGTTTTGAAATCATGTCTTGTTGCAGCAGCAGTCATGTCACACACAGATGGTGTCAGATCACCTGCAGCAGAGGTCAGATCACACACAGCAGAGGCCAGGTCACATACAGAGGAGACCGGGACATCTCCAGCAGTAGACCTTACAATGGCAGCAGAGGATCCTGCAGATAGCAATGGAGGACCATGCGTCAGTAGCAGACGAACCTTCATCAGAAGCAGAGGACCCTGCATCAGTACCAGAGTACACTTCATTGGCAGCAGAGGACAATTCACCAGTAGTGGGAGACCTTTCACTGCCAGCTGCTCTGGCAACTAGAGATCAGACACCAGCGACAGTAGAAGGATACCTTTCAATGGTAGCAGTCGAGCCACTCTCACCAGTAGTTGCTGCAGAGAGCATTACAATACAGACAAAGGAAACCCAAACAGGGTGCAGAAAACCCATTGTCCTTAAGGGCTTTTGCCACCTCACCTCAAAACAACATCAGTTATTAGACAGCAAAGTGTGAGTACAGCTGTACCACTCTCTGTCATAGACGTTTCCATATTTTAAGCTATAATATCCAGAGTCTGAGAAATAACCCTTTTGAATCTAAAGTTACAGTTTACCATATGTGTATCATGGAGCACCGATACATGGATTCTGAATCAGGTATCATGAACATTAATCAATGTAATTTGGCTTTTCAGATTTTTAAGAAGGACGCCAAAAGTGGTGCAGTTTGTATTTCTCTTAAATCTAACGTGGAAAGGAAAATTTGGTGTGAGGCAGAAGCACTGAGTATTGGAAAACATTTTGAAACTGCTGCCGTTCAGTTGCATCGGAAACTATTTAACATAATAATTATTGTGGTATATGGAGAACCTATTAGATAGATAGACTCCTACATTAAGAAACTGGAGTCTCTGCTGGACATTATATTTATTGAAGAAATCACCATAATTGTCTGTTGAGAGTTTAATATAAACCTTGTGAATGATTCTGGATTAAGAGAGCTGTTTCTTAATGTATTGCAGAGTGTCAAGATCTTTCCTCTTACAAACAGCCCCACAAGAATAACAAATGGAACTAGATATGTCTTACAGACAACACATTTTCAAATGTCGACACCACAGAGATAGAAATTATTAATACTGACCTATGGCTACTTGATCATAATGACCTCTTCCTTACAGTTCCAGCAGTATTTCATGAGAGAAAGGGCAGTATGTCTTTCCTATAGAAAAGACTTTCCTGCAGGAAATTGTATTAGTTTTGTCGTCAATCTAAGTAGTGAATCTTGTTTAGTTATGCTTATATTCTTAGGTACTAACATTGCTTTTTCTTCAACATTCGTGTCCAATTTTGAAATGTGTTTTCAAAGCAATTGAGTAGAGTCCATTCATGCTGGATCATTAAATCTAGTTTCTGGATTACATCAGGCATTAAGATTTTCTGTAGGACTTCAGAAATGTTCAGTTAACAAATGAAAAGATCCACAGGTCTTCACTTTATAGAACAGATAAAGACTTATAAGAAATATATCACAGGTAACAAAACAGCCAAAACAACTTAGAAACAAGAGCATAATAAGAATTTTGGTCAATAAATCAATATCTGTCTTAGATATTGTACCGAATGGAACAAGTAAGATACATGAAGGAAAGGAAATAACACTTAAAGACGTTGATGATATCAAAATTGGCAAAAGAGACCAGCCAGATTACATAAATGATTACTTCATAAATGTTTCCCACACACTTAGCTTAGATTTCGCAAATCAAGACAGACTTAGGTATCGTACATCTGCATACAGAGTGGGGTTAGTTCCAGGTAGTGAAGTAAGAAGGAGTAAAAGTGATTAAAAGCCTGCACTGCAAAAGGTTAGTGGGGTGTGGATGATGAACGAGAGTCATAATTGGTACTCCTTCACAAACTGCAGAACCCTTTGCTCTCAACTGTTAATATATCACTCAGTGAGCAAATGTTTGTCAACAGATTAAAAATATCGAAAGTGATACCTTTATTCAAGAGTGGTAGTAGGCATAAGATTAGAAGCTGTCGACCCATTTCACTCCTCTCAACGTTCTCTAAAGTAACTGAAACGGCCACAGTCTTCTGAATAATTGCCACCATGTCTTTCGAACGGGTAGCAGCACAGAAAGAGTGGTAAATGGCTCTGAGCACTATGTGACTTAACTTCTGAGGTCATCAGTCCCCTAGGACTTAGAACTACTTAAACCTAACTAACCTAAGGACATCATACACATCCATGCCCGAGGCAGGATTCTAACCTGCTACCCTAGCGGTCGCGCGGTTCCAGGCTGTAGCGCTGCAACCGCTCGGCCACCCTGGCCGGCGAAAGAGTGGTAAGTGTTTACATAGACGAACCAGATAGAAACCTGGATAACAACAATATTGTTGTAGGAGTTAATTTAGATCTTTCTAAATCTTTCGATACCGCTAGTCATGAAATTCTTTGAGATGAGCTGGAAACAATGGGGATAAAAGGGATAGAAAACAAGTGGTTTCAGTCATATTTGCAAAATAGATCTCGGGTTATGGAACTCACATCAACTCATTCTAATCATAAAATCAGATTAGTACCTTATACAAACAAAATCGTAATAGGTGTACCACAGTACAGTATGTTAGGTACCCTTTTGTTCTTTATTTACTTACATGACATACTCATCTCAGAAGCTGCAGCCAAGATCATATTGTTTGCAACTGACGCTTGAGAATTAGCAAACGACGTTAAGGAATCTCTGTCCTCAATAACTGATCAAGTCCTCAAGTTCTTGTATTCAGTGTTAACATGCTGATCCTTATTGAGAAAGAAACAAATTACACTCAGTTTGGAAAGATGAATCAAAACCAAGATCTCCAACTAGTACTGGGTGGAAACGAGAAGGATGCACAAAACTTTTAGGGATGTATGTTGAGCAAGAGTTAAATTACAAAGACCATATAACTAAACTCTTGCAGAGACCTAGTTCTGCATGTTTTACTTTGAGAATTATTTCTAAAGTTTACTCCTGACGTGGGTCTATAATGGTTTATTTTGGCTGCTTCCAGTCACTTGTAGATCATGGAATTGTTTTTTGGGGTAAAACCGATAACCAATTCAGTGAAATTTATTTACAGGAAAGGGCTATTCGAATCTTGTCACTCAGCTCTACTAGGTCTCACTGGAAGCCCATATTTAAAGAGTTCTGTTTGCTTACTGCACCTGCATGTTCATACACAAATGTTGATGACAAGAGCAAACAAATCGTGATTACCTTAGTCATAATAGAAACACTAGCCCTTCATTTACTGTTGTGTTCTTCTGATATTCTTAACTGATGTTCCATCTATACTGTGTTAGAGCATGTAGTGGTACAGGGCGCCCTCCACCACGAACCAAATGGTGGCTTGCGGAGTATCTATGTACATGCAGACGTAGATGACTTTGCAAAAGAATGTTTGTGCTATTTGTTTTATGTTTCCTGTGTTTCAGATGCTGTGTAATACCCTCCTCAGAGCAGGTATTTGGTGCTACACTGATTGTGACAGATATAATGTCAGCGATTTTTCGTATGTTTTACTATTCTGCAGTGTTATATAATGTTATTATTTCATTTTATTTTATTTTTTGGCGGTGTTTTATATCAAAATTTCATGTCCTAGTTATGTCATTGATTTACTTCTCGTGTATGTTGCAGTTGCAATGTAGACTCTGTATTTGTCATTTTCCTTCCAACCATGTACTGAGCGAGGTGACTTTGACAGTCTTCATAAAGTGGACTCGCATTTGGGAAGAGTGGAGTTCATTCCCTCTCAGGTCACACAGGTTTGGGTTTCCCACAGTTTTGATCAGTTGCTAAGGTGAATGGTGGAGTAGTGCTTTGATTAGGCCATGTCTCACTTAGTGCCAAATGCTCCCCATATCCTCTCCTACTTTGTTTATTTTCTATATATATGTACAGGGTGTAACAAAAATGTACAGCACAAATAGCAGGACACATTCCTCACATGTAGATGAAGAAATTATGTTATATGAGTATCGAAATACTTTGCTTTTGTGTTCCAACTCATTTTCTCCAAATCATAAATTATGTGAAAACCCATATAAACAGAATGCACCAGCATACCCATGCAACTCTTTCTCGAAGGTGTATACCTCCCGTGTGCATTGACACATGCATCAATGTGTCACATAGTGAATGTCGCATGTGTTGATGTTTCCCTGGAGTATGTATATGGTTCAGCAGCCTTCCATAATACTGGCACAGAGAATCTGAGCATCTCATTCAGGGGTTCCATACACAAGAGCTTTCAAATGCCACAACAAGTAAATTCCAGTGGGCTAAGGTCGAGAGAGCGTGTAAGGCCATGCAGTTGGTCCATCTCTACCCATCCATCTGTCACCGAATGTGTTATTTAGAAGCCAACAGACATTAATACTAAAAGACGGGGTGCTCCATCATGCATGAAGTACATGTTTTGTCATACAGCTAGAGGCATGTCTTTTCACAAATCTGGTAAAATATATAGCTGGTGCTCATGTAACACCCGCCAGTCATGTGGTCAACATTCAGTGTTGCAGCTACATGTCTTGTACTGATACTAGGGTTGTCGTCAACTTCATCACGAATTGCCACCTCCTGATGCAGTGTCCTCGTCCGTCTAGGCCTCCACCGGTTGCGAGTATCAGGCATTTAGAACCAAGTACCCTAAGTCGACAATCAGTGGCTTCAAACACTTTCCTGTCTGGTCACCTTCACAGCAGAAACCTCTCCTGGTACAAACGTCGAGCGCCACCACCATTCCCATCATTCGATCTATACATCAAATGGGCATCTGACATCTCTGCATATGTGTACACGGCCATTTCACGAGCCAAGTCAGTGATTAATTCTACGTAGTAATTCGTGTGGCAGCAATGGTCGCACTCATCGCTGGAACAGTTGATGTTACCTGTAAACAAGCTATGACGTATGTCTCATGGCAACAGGGACATGTAAAACAACACACTGGCAGTGCACACGTAACCAGAGGTCATAAAGAGTGCGTGTTCTTTACGATTCTATCGCTCTGTTCTTGAGTGTTTCTCATAATTAATGAGTTGAAGAAAATGAGTTTAACCATGGAAACAAAGAGTTTTAAGACTCATGTTCATATAACATAATGTGTTCGTCTTTGTGTGAGCAATTTATCCTGCAGTTTGTGCCATACATTTTTGTTACACTGTGATATTATTTCTGTACTGTATCTGACATTTCCGACAATGTTGTACTGAATGGTCTAAAGATGAATGAATAAATAACGAAACAGAATAAAAATAAAATACTAGATTTTCTGCTAAGCAACAGGAAACCAAATTACAGTACCACAACACCAGCTAGCTCTAACCTGAACAAAGTGCTTCGAATCTATTGTATTCAGGGATAAAAAGTGATTAATGAGGCAGATATTATGGAAGAAAGAGATTGTTTCAACAAAATGTTGACGTTGAACATCTAAAAGCATGGCAAACAAAATTAGTCACTTTGGTAATTTGTTCGCTGGTGGACTGCAAGCAAAGCTCCTCACTGTGAGCCTACCAGCACTGAAGATGTTAGATGGCAACGAAAGCGTACAAGCATCTCTCTAAAAAACTTAATAGCATACAAACTCACAGTTACTAGCGAAAGGGTGGTCTAGAAGTAGGTGTTGGCCCACGTCCCTTCTCTGGTCTTTACTGTCGTCTGATGACGGTTCTGGAAGAGGATTCCCACTCTCAAGCCATCCTCTGCAATCTCTCGAAGTTTCTATTACACCACATTCACTGATGAGCGAAAAAATTATGACTACCTGTTTAATTATGTGTTGGTACATCTTTGAAACGTAATAAATTTGCGATTCTGCGTGGTATGAATTCGAAAAGTGCTTGATAGGTTTGTAGATGTCTGTGGTACCAGATTTCTACGCACAGGTCAGACAGTTAGAATAAATTACGCGTCGATGGTTTGTTGGCACAAAATTATTGCCTGGATGTGCCATATGTGTTGCATTGGATTCAGTTCAGACGATTTTGGTGGCCAAGACATCAACATCAGTTCACTATCACGCTCCTCAAATTACTGTAGCACGATTATGGCCATGTCACATGAACAGTTATCCAACTGGAAGATGCATTCACTGTCAGGGAAGACACCGTGCTTGAAGGACACAAGTGGTCCACAAGAATTCTCATGTAGTGCTCAGCTCTCTTCTACCTTAGATTACTACCACGTATCCTACAGGAGCCCAGGTGACTGTCCATCATAGTACAACACTGCACCCACTGCCCTGTGTCCGTGGTACGTTGCATGTTTCAAGCAGCCATTTCACTGGATGACTGTGTATCCTGACATGACCATGGATCTGGTGTAACAATAAACGTGACTCATCCAATCAGGCAATATGTTTCAATACATACATGGTATAACCTCAACGATCCTGAGCTTTCTGCATTCGTCATTGATGATGTCGTCCACACAATATGGGAACACATAGGGGTCCTCTGCTATGGAACCTCATGTTCGACTGTGTGTGCTGATCAAAGTGATTTGAAAGGTTTGTGATTGGACTAGCATTGGACTGTATTGTCAGATCTGCTACAGATTTCCGCCTACCCTACTTTCCAGACTGAGCAGCCTTCAATCTCCAAATTCTGTGATAAAGTGTGGACAGAAAGCATTTTCCAGAAATCATACGACACAGTGCCCCATAGCAGACTGTTATGAAGGTAGGAGCATATGGAATAGGTTCAAATACTGAGTGGCTCATAGACTTCTTAAGTAATAGAACCCAATGCATTGTCCTTAATGGCGAGTATTCATCAGAGACAATGGAACAGCTAGGAGTGTCGTGGGGATATGTTATAGAACTGCTCTTATTGCCTATATACATAAATGATCTGACTGACAGGGTGAGCAGCAATCAGTGGCTGTCTACTGATGGTGCCATGGTGGAGGGGAAGCTGTCGCCGTTGAGTGACCATAGGAGGATAAGAGATAACTTAGATAACATTTCTAATTGTGTGATGAACGGCAGCTTGTTCTAAATGTAGAAAAATGTAATAATTTGTAAAAACAATCCCATAATGTTAAGAGTACAGCATTAGTAGTGTGCTGCTTGACACTGTCACGTTCATTCAGTATCTAGGCATAAAGTTGCAAATTGAGATGAAATGAAACAAGACTGTAAGGACTGTCGTAGGGAAAGTGAATGATCGACTTAGGTTTGTTGGGAGAATTTTAGGAAAGTGTGGTTCATCTGTAAGGGGAGATCGCATATGGAACACTGGTGTGACACATTCTTCAGTTCTGCTCGATTTCTTAGAATCCCTGTCAGGTCAGATTAAAGGAAGACATCCAGGCATGGGCGTACCCAGCGAGGGGCAGGGGGGGGGCAGCTGCCCCCCCCCTTGAAGTCATTCGCAGTTTTTTACTAGTTTACTGTTTTATTTAATAAGAAATGATGCATGTTTTCTCAGATTGTACAAGTGCATTCTTGTATTTAAAATGTTTATTAAAAGCAGTTTTTCACTGGTTTACTGTTTTATTTAATAACAAGTGCTGTATGTTGTCTCGAGTCCTTGTTGCCTGAGACTAGTATGACCTGCCCCCCCCCCCCCCCCCCCCCCCGCCTCACCCTAGTTTAGATCTTGGGTACGCCCTTGCATCGAGGCAGTTTTAAAGTGCGGTACTAAAATTGTTACCAGGAGATTCGATTATCACAGGAGTATTACAGATACTTGTGAACTCAAATGGGAATGTCTGAAGGGATTCGCGAAACTCTATGGAGAAAATTTACAGAACCAGCATTTGAAGTTGACTGCAGAATAGTTCTACTACAGCCATCGTAAATTTCGCATACGGACCACAGAGACAAGATAAAAGAAGTTAGTTATCATGAAGAAGCATATAGACAGTCGCTTTCCCCTCGCTCTCTTTGCGAGTGGAACAGGGAAGGAAATGATTATTAATGATACAAGGTAACTTCCGACATGGTCTATATGGTGGCTTGTGGCGTATGTATATAGACATAGATGTAGATATACATTAACTTGTCGCTTTCTCGTGGTTTCCCTGTCCTTGGACCAGCTTCCATAGATGATCATGGCAGTAGCATGCAAGACACTTATCCTAGACGCTGAGCCATACTGCCCTATATCATTGTCATTTGTGCTAGTGGGCTTCCCCATTTACAGTCCGTTTATTTGATAAAATGATTTCCATTCGTTTCTTTTCCGCCTCACTTGCCCACAATGTCACCAGGTGACATTCAGTCTTGTATCTGGCAGTGGTCATAATGTGTAGATAATTCAGTGTATATTGGATCATAGTTGTCGTCTACATATGTCTCGGCAGGCTCCAGAGCTCAGTACTTCGTAATTTAGCTACATTCAGATTAATAAGTCCTGAGAATTCGAAATCCAGATATGAATGTTTTTGCTGATTCTATTCCATAAAATACTCAAATTAATTCATGAGACTATACCTGTGCATTTAAATTTCAGTTACTTTCAAACTCTGGAGCCTGAACTTTTGACCACTAGTGAAAAGCTTTCCTTTTCTTAATAAATTCACTAAAATATTAGAGTCATTAAGAATTTATTTGCTTCTGCCATTGTAGCAAAGGTATTTAGAGCTTTATGTTAAAATACTATTGAAGTTCAGATTCATGCTAGATTCCAATTCCCTAGTTCGTAAATATTTGCATTATATTAAATAAATAACGTTTTCCTAAATAGATGTTAAAATTGAAGGTTTTTAAATGAGAAACCTTATCTGTTATTCGTAGATGTCAGATTATGTATTGACTGACTTGATAACAAGAAACATTTTTGATCCTTAAATCTCTTAGTGATATGTGACAGTTATAAGTCAACAAAGTTATACAACATTAGATGAACTAAAAGTTTTGTTCAGTTTTAATGTACATCAAGCGGTTCTAGGCGCTCAGTCCGGAACCGCGCGACTGCTACGGTTGCAGGTTCGAATCCTGCCTCGAGCATGGATGTGTGTGATGTCCTTAGGTTAGTTAGGTTTAAGTAGTTCTAAGTTCTAGGGGACTGATGACCTCAGATGTTAAGTCCCATAGTGCTCAGAGCCATTTGAACCATTTTTTTTGTACATCAAATCAACAGTTTATTCTGAAAGCAGAACAAGGAGTCACGAGCAATCTGCGATATACTGACATATAAGGCTGACATAACCTCATGGGCCTTCAACAGACAGAGTGATTAATTATGGAACTCTGATAATTCTTTGGAAATTCACAGTTTAATGAGTCTCACAGATAGAAGACCTAACGAAAATTATAAATATAAATGTGTAAATGTGGAATCACAATTATTACATCACATCAGTTACAATGAACCATCTCATTTGGTATAAAGAATGAGACTTGAAATTTTCAGCAAACACACTCCATGTAGGAGAAAAATCTTAAACATGTGATACATCTGTAAGAACATTAAGTCATAGGGAAGCTCCATTTGTTTGTGTCACTTTTTCAGGTCAACAGAAAATAGCAGACAATTTTGGAAGATAAGTTGCAGTTTGGCTGTAAGACGTCCATGCATAAGAAATATTTTCAGTTATGTCACATACACAAGTTAGTATTCCACAAAGTGCTGTCTGGAGGCAAACATTGAGAATTTTATCAGCTAGAATAGCTCATTTCCAAGAGAGCAGTGCAGAGAAACTAGGAAGCACTAGGAATACACTTAACAAAGTATAGGCTATAGGGCTAGATTATGTAACTTCAGTGGAGGAAAAAAGGATCAGGGAAGGAGGGCAGCAGGAAATAGCTTATTGTAAGACTTGTGCATATACTGAGGAGGTTCAGAGAAGACGTGAGAAGTTGTTGATTGAGAACAGGCCTCAGGACATAAGGAATAGGATTATTGATACACACAGGTGGGACAGTTTTATAATCAGCCAGTGTTATTGCAAGAGACAACCTCACCATATTCAACCACGTCGGTTCATAACCCGACGTTTCCGCTCACTCAGTGTTATTATCTGTGACCGCTGGAGCAGAGTCATGTGTGTTCCAAGGACTCAACCATGCCATTATTAACTGCACAATCGTGTGAATTGTTCACCGAGTGTTTAACCATGCTACAAGTGTGCCAGGACCTTTCGTTAGGCGAATCTGGCAATGCAATTCCTCTCCAGTGAGTGGGTAGTGCTGAACAGTAGTGAGTGCGAACCATTTCAAAGTTACCACCACTCCAGCCCAGCAACCAACATACTATGTTCCAAATAACTGAAATCATTTTACAAAGCTATGGAGTGATGGACGATACACATGAATTTGTAGTAGTGTTGAACAATTTAGCCGAATATTCTCATATCACTAGAGACATTATTGGCATTCCACCTACATCAAACATGTTTGATGTGATAAAAAAGCAGATGCCTGAACAACAAATATTGAAAGCCTTGTATGAAGAGAACATCAGAAGCAGAACACATTGCAACTATGTTTCAGATACTAGCTTATGCAGAATATGGATGCTCAAGCTTCCACCATCACTGGAGAGTATAGATATCAAATTACACTTGGCTGATAGACTCCATGCAGTACTGCAGTTACATAAGGAAGCAGATTCTCATGTAAGAAATATTACTAATGCTACACAGGGAGCCATGTAGCCACGGCAGGAGAGCAGTGGTTCTGGAGAAGTACAAAGGCTTACGCTCCCACATTAAGCTGGTAGTGTGCGATGTGAGGGATATTGGACTCCACAGAGGTGTCGTGGAACGTCGACTAACTGAGCTTTAGCGAAAGCAGCCGACCCCTCGCATCGGACGACCATTGACTCAAGGTTCTTGGCATCAAGTGGAGAGCATATGAACACTTCGCATAACGGTAGCTCCTCACCGAAGGACATATTATGATTTCATGAGGAATTTGGAGCAACCATGCATGAATGTGTTTACCCTTGCAATTTCACATATCAGCAACAATGTACTACTACTCGTTCCACAGTAAGCACTGTACCATAGGAACATTCTCACTCAGGCAGAAAAAAAAGAACTTTGGAACATGCCATTAACTACACAACAATGCATCGTTGTGGAACATGTCACTTGACACATTTTTTACTGTGGCACACTTTCAACTGGAATCTTGTGATAGCAGGTGTATCTGTTCCAATTATGGGGGCGCATTTTCTACATCCAACAAACTTTCGCTATACTTAGCTGATGATATGATTAGTTGTTATATTACTCGACACTCAGTGCAGAGGCACATGGACAATTTAGGCCCAACAGTATGGGCACATAAAAGAAAAAATTGACGAAAATTATAGCCGACCCTGAAGAGGAGACAGACAGGACTCAAACCATATTACAGAAGGTGGTACGGAAGAAAGCATTACTATGTCAAAAAAATTCAGAGTTACTGGAAGCAATAGGAATCCTTAAGGACAGTTGGACAGCATGCACAAGAGACTAGCAGCTTAGCAGCATCAGGAGCAGCAGCCTCAAACTCAGGTGCAGCAGCATATCGACACACTAGGTCGGAAGATATGAAATGCGCAGGTTAGTGGAGTGCAAACCACCAATTTTTTACCTGATTATGTTGGCAACAGGAAAACACACGGTCAATTCAAAATGCGGACAAAATGCATTTCGAGGTATTGTTCAAGGGAGAAAGCGTTACATTCATATACTACAAGGTCTCTGAATCCACCACAGTGCAACGAGACTTGCCCCAGATAGACATTGGGCAGCTAAAGAAATCGTAAACGGACCTTTGCACTCAGATATGGTTCAGCCTTTTGCTAGTAACTGGGCATCACCAATCCATTCAGTACATAAAAATGACAGTTCTTATAGACTGAGCAGAGATTACAGATCACTTAACTTTTGTACTATACCAGTACACATACCTTTTGTGTGATAGAGTGCAGAAAGGCCTTCATCAAATTCCAGTGGTGCCAAATGATATTCCAAAAAAGGCAATTATTTCGCCCGCTGATCTTTTCACATTGATTTGAATGCCGTATGGGTTAAAAAATGCAGCCTAGACATTGCAGTGTTTTGTCAGCTCAGTATTAGTTGACCTGTTTTTTTTTTTTTTTTTTTTGTTACTTGGTTGATTTGTTGCTTTTCTCAAAATGAGTGGAATAGCATGAAACACATTCAAAATTGGAGAAAGGCGACAACTTTGCAAAAATTCTGTACCTACATCTGGTATTAGACCCACAGCTTCAAGAGGACCAGTGTATTCAGCAGAATAATGTCTATCATAAAAACGTTCGAAGCATAATAAATCGAAGCACCATCAACAACATGTAAAGACACATATGTTAAAATCAAATCCTGGAATGTGAATGTCACTAGAAAAAGCCACTTCGTTAATCTTCTAAATACTTCGCAATCTGGTGACAATTTGTCGGCAAACAAAGCAAATCAAAGCAGTTTCTCAAACGCTGAAGCTTCCAGTACAATTTTCAGTAAGATATAAATACACAAATCTTCAACTCACTTTTAGCAGAAATGCAGTTTCGGATTTAGGCTCAAAGTAAATCTAACTCCTAAATTTAACCAAACAACACGACAGAATTATTGACTATTCGACCCCCACCAAATACAATTACTTTACACATCATATTTACGCTGATAGTGAAAACATTATGATCACCTGCTTAATAGCTTGTTTCTCCATCTTTGGAACGAAATACGTCACAGATTCGGCAGATCATGAATCCAACAGTTTGTTGATTGGTTTCTGGAGGTAAGTGACATTAGATGGCTACTCACAGGCCACGTAATTCATGTAAATAACGGGACGCTGATTTTCGTGTGCGGTGATGGCGCCCGATGGTCACCCAGGTAAGTCCCATTGGATTTACATTTGGCTAATTTGGTCGCTGAGACATCAACGTGAGTTCACTATAATGCTCCTCAAACCAATGTAACACGGTTCTAGCTCCGAGACAAGGACAATTATACTGTTGCAAAACGACAACGCCATCGGGGAAGACATAAACCTGAAGGAATGCAAGTGGTTCGCAGCTGTCAGTGTGTCTTCGATTATTGCCACAGGTCCTACGCAAGCACAGGAAAATCTTTCCTGTAGCATAATATTGCTCCCATCAGCCTGCCTCTGTGGCGCGCTGCATGTTTCGAGCTGCCATTCATCTTGATGACGGCGTTTGTGGAGACGACCATCGACCTAGTGTATTAAACTGGTGATTCACTCAAAGAGTCGACACGCTTCCAATGATCAATCGCTTGTCGATTCTTCTGTGCCCAGTGCAATCGTAATTGACTACTTCGTTGGGTCAACATATGAAAACGCAGGGGTGGTCTACTGTGGAACTCCATGTTCAACAATGTACAATGAACTGTGTGCTCCAAAACACCTGTGTGTGCACCAGCATTTTGCTCTTTCAGTACGGATCACCATCTACCAACTCTACAGAGCAGACAAGCCTCCAAATCTCACGTTTTGTGAAAAGTCGTGAACGTTCAACCATTTAGTGCTTAGTGGTAGTTTCAATGTCCTTCTATCCTTCTACCTCTTTCCATAGATGTTCATGAAGTAGCAGAGGAACATTCTACCAGTTTCTCCGTTTTTGAGATACTCGTTCACAAGCTTTGCGTAATAATGATCTGTCCTTTGCGAAGCCACTTTTCTCAATGGATTTTTCCATTTGAGCCCTTACCTTCGTTAGGATGACTCCCAATGTTGAAAGTTACAGATGTTTCACAGCCAGGGAAAGACGATGTGGTAGAACAGTCTTTTCCATATAGAGAAGCAGTTGGAGCACTAATGTATCTGATGCTTGGCACAAGACCAGACCTAGCCTTCAGTGTAAGTGTTCTGTTAAGATCTCTCGAGAACCCCACCACAGAAGACATATTAAGTGTAAAAAGAGTTTTTCGTTGTGTATCAGCAACGACAGACTATGGAATCTGATACAAATCAAGAGTAAAGAGCAGAACTCTGGATTGCTACAGTGATGCAGATTTTGGAGACTGCTTAAAAACAGGCATATCAGTATCTGGAGTAGTCATCAACTACGCAGGAGGAGCGATATCATGGCTAACTCAGCCAAAAACCATGGTAGCAACATCTACAACTGAAGCTGAACTAGTTGCCGCAAATGAAGCTGTCAAGGAGATTATTTGGTTAACTCGTCTATTCGGAGAAAAAACAAAACTATCTGAAATTCCAGCTCTCCGAATTGACAATTCAGCAGTAGTGAAGTTGGCAGAGAATCCAGAATGTCATCGCCGAACCAAACATATAGCCATCAGGCATTTCTTTATTTGTGAAAAACTTTATGAAGGAAGAATTAGAGTTCACCAAATCCCATCTGAAGAGCAGGTAGCGGACATTTATTTATTTATTTATTTATTCATCCGTAGACAACTTGCGTTGTATGGATGTCGTCAACTGTATACATGGAATGAGTATATACATAATAGTACTTCTGGTAGTACATATTTCTATCGTACAACTTAATCGATCGTACACAAAACAAATACACACCAATCTTAGTTACAAATAAATATAAATTTACAAATGTATTCTTGCATGGATTACACAAAACAAATACACACCAATCTTAATTACAGATAAATATAAATTTACAAAGGTACTCTTGCATGAATTGAGGTAAACACATGTCATTTACAGTATTCTTTGACAGTATAGTAACATTTATCTGCTAAATAACTTTTTGCAGCTTTCCTAAAGACATGTATTCCAGTCTCAGCTTTGATCTCCTCTGGAAGTCTATTATACATATTTATTCCATTAAATAATAAACTATTTTGGGTTTTTGTTTTCTTTTTTCGTATGAGATGCAAATGGTGGCAGGATCTAGTCCAGTGTTGGTGTATAGATCTGTTTTGTGTGTACTGGTCAATGTGTTTCTTTATATATATCACAGTCTGAAAGATGTATTCACATGGTACTGTCAAGATTCCCATGGTTTTGAATAAATCAGCACAGTGAGCTCTCTTGCTGCTTTTTGTTATTATTCGTACAGCCCTCTTTTGCAGCTTGAAAATTGCTTGTATGTTCTGCACATTTGTACCCCAGAAGGTTATGCCATAACTAATTATTGAATGCACATATGCAAAGTATGTAGACTTAGCACATGATCTATTACATACTGACATAATTATCCGGAGTGCACAGCAAGCAGTACCAATTTTCTTTTCTAGTGCTGCAATATGGTCAGTCCAGTTAAACTGTGAGTCAACATGCATTCCTAGGAATTTTGTGACACAATCTATAAGTTCATCTTTAACTTTTAGGCCTATGCTATTATGTTTTTTATTTATGTGGAAATTAATACTGTTTGTTTTTTTTAATATTGAGGGTTAATTTGTTGCTTACTACCCACTTGCATACATGATCGAGAGTTTCTTCAGCTTTGTCTCTCAATTTATCTGGTGACTCGTCACTGATAAGGATGCTACTATCATCTGCAAATAGTATCACTTCCCCGTATTTGACACTCTGGGGAAAATAATTGATATACACTCCTGGAAATGGAAAAAAGAACACATTGACACCGGTGTGTCAGACCCACCATACTTGCTCCGGACACTGCGAGAGGGCTGTACAAGCAATGATCACACGCACGGCACAGCGGACACACCAGGAACCGCGGCGTTGGCCGTCGAATGGCGCTAGCTGCGCAGCATTTGTGCACCGCCGCCGTCAGTGTCAGCCAGTTTGCCGTGGCATACGGAGCTCCATCGCAGTCTTCAACACTGGTAGCATGCCGCGACAGCGTGGACGTGAACCGTATGTGCAGTTGACGGACTTTGAGCGAGGGCGTATAGTGGGCATGCGGGAGGCCGGGTGGACGTACCGCCGAATTGCTCAACACGTGGGGCGTGAGGTCTCCACAGTACATCGATGTTGTCGCCAGTGGTCGCCGGAAGGTGCATGTGCCCGTCGACCTGGGACCGGACCGCAGCGACGCACGGATGCACGCCAAGACCGTAGGATCCTACGCAGTGCCGTAGGGGACCGCACCGCCACTTCCCAGCAAATTAGGGACACTGTTGCTCCTGGGGTATCGGCGAGGACCATTCGCAACTGTCTCCATGAAGCTGGGCTACAGTCCCGCACACCGTTAGGCCGTCTTCCGCTCACGCCCCAACATCGTGCAGCCTGCCTCCAGTGGTGTCGCGACAGGCGTGAATGGAGGGACGAATGGAGACGTGTCGTCTTCAGCGATGACAGTCGCTTCTGCCTTGGTGCCAATGATGGTCGTATGCGTGTTTGGCGCCGTGCAGGTGAGCGCCACAGTCAGGACTGCATACGACCGAGGCACACAGGGCCAACACACGGCATCATGGTGTGGGGAGCGATCTCCTACACTGGCCGTACACCACTGGTGATCGTCGAGGGGACACTGAATAGTGCACGGTACATCCAAACCGTCATCGAACCCATCGTTCTACCATTCCTAGACCGGCAAGGGAACTTGCTGTTCCAACAGGACAATGCACGTCCGCATGTATCCCGTGCCACCCAACGTGCTCTAGAAGGTGTAAGTCAACTACCCTGGCCAGCAAGATCTCCGGATCTGTCCCCCATTGAGCATGTTTGGGACTGGATGAAGCGTCATCTCACGCGGTCTGCACGTCCAGCACGAACGCTGGTCCAACTGAGGCGCCAGGTGGAAATGGCATGGCAAGCCGTTCCACAGGACTACAGCCAGCATCTCTACGATCGTCTCCATGGGAGAATAGCAGCCTGCATTGCTGCGAAAGGTGGATATACACTGTACTAGTGCCGACATTGTGCATGCTCTGTTGCCTGTGTCTATGTGCCTGTGGTTCTGTCAGTGTGATCATGTGATGTATCTGACCCCAGGAATGTGTCAATAAAGTTTCCCCTTCCTGGGACAATGAATTCACGGTGTTCTTATTTCAATTTCCAGGAGTGTATATTAGGAAGTGTATTGGCCCTCACACACTTCCCTGAGGGACTCCTATGTTAATATGTTCTGGTTTGGAAATGTGTTTTGTCAATCTGCTGAATTTCGTTTGTGAGATCTCTACACACTGTACCCTATTTTCCAAGTATGATTGAAACCAATTATTTACTGTTCCCCTTATTCCTAGTGCCTCCATTAGTAGTATTTTGTGGTCTACCGTGTCAAATGCTTTGCTAAGGTCAAGGAATATGCCTGTTACATGTTCACCTTCGTCAAGTGCTTCTAATACAAAATTTGTGAAGTGAGCTACTGCTGAACCTGTGCTTCTTCCTGGCCTGAAACCAAACTGTTCTTTACACAGTAGGTTGTACTTGTTTAGGAAATCCATTAGTCTCTTTTTCATTATATTTTCTATTACCTTGGAAAAGGATGAGAGTAATGAGACGGGCCTATAGTTTTCTATATTTTCTGGATCACCTTTCTTAAATAAAGGCAGGACTTTTGCACATTTTAAGTATTCTGGGAAGCAGCCTACAGTGAAAGATTCATTTATGATGTGTGCCAAAGGATGTTGTATGCTGTCAATGCAGTCCTTCAGTAAGCACACTGGCACTTCATCTAAACCTGCTGATGTTTTATTCTTTAGATTCTTCACAACCATCCTTACTTCTTCTGTAGAAGTCGGTAACAGTAACATTGAGTTAGCCACATAGTTCAATTTTTGTTCAGGCTGTTTTTTGCCAAACTTTTGCTGTAGCTTGGTAGCAACACTGCTGAAGTACTCGTTTACAGTATTTACTAGTGTATTTGGGTTATGTATAATAGCACCATTATGTTTAATTTGAATGTTTACTGTTTTTAATTTATTACTGTTTGTTTCCTGTTTGGTAACAGTCCAGGCTGCTTTCATTTTATTTTCTGCCTTTCTATAATTCTGTCATTGTGGCCTTTTTTTGCGTCTCGTAATACTCTTCTGTATATTCTTTTGTATGTGTGGTAGTAGTTTAGGAAACCGGGATCACTATGGTAGTTTTTTAACCTGTTCAGTTGTTTGAGTGTTGCAGAGGATTTCCTTATTCCTTTGGTCACCCAGGTATTTCTTTTTTGTGAGTGTACTGCAGTTTGCACCTTTGGGAATGCTTCATCAAATCTGAGTTTAAATAGTGACATGAATTTAGAAAATTTCTTATTTACACTAGTTTCAGCATACACTTCTTCCCAAGTTATACTGTTTATTTGCTTGGCAAATTCTGATCTGTTTGGTTTGGAGAAAACCCTTCTGTATGTGTATGTTTTAGTTGCATTGCCTATATTTATGTTTAATTTTAGGATTTGACAGGAGTGATCAGAAAGGCCAAGGATATCTACAATAATTTCACAACTTTCTTTATCTATGTCTGTGATGATGTGATCAATTGTTGATGATGAGTTTTTGGCTATCCTCGTGGCTCTGTTAACTAATGGCGATAACTTATAACAGCGCAATATATTCAAGAATGAGTTACAGAATCTATCTGGGTTTTGTGTGTTTATATTTAAGTCTCCACAAATGAGAACCTTCCCTTTAGGATTCGAAGCCATGTCTAGAATCTGGATTAGTTTTGCAGTGAAAGTATCTATATCACCACTGGGTGAGCGGTAAATACATATTATAGTTAACCTTTGTGCCTCATCTGTCTTGCTTATCTCTATGGCTGATATTTCTATGTGTTTTTCCTCACTTACAGAATTAATATCATTTCTAATTTTATAGACAATTCCTTGCTTAACATATATACATGATCCACCACCTCTAATGGTGGTTCTACTATAATGACATGCTAGTATATATGAGTTTAAATTTATTAATGTTATTTCAGTTCCTCTACACCAATGTTCAGTAATGCATGTGACTGAACTGTTTAAAGTTTGTAGTTCCACTTCTAGTTGTTGCTCTTTGTTTCTGACAGATTGCATATTTTGATGAAAGACTGAGAAACGAGCACAGATTACCTTGCCTGTATCTTTTGTTTGCATTTTGTTGACAGTGACTGATGCTTTGCGCCGGTTTGTCCCAGTTTTTTTTCTCCTCTTGGTGCTGAACCATAAAAATCCTCCTTTGGAGTGATGTACTTTCTTGTCCTCTGGCTCCTTCTGATGGGGTGTGGTTTAGCTGGTGGCTTCTCCATTGGTGCTGTCGTTTCTGGTGCTACTGCTGTTGTTGGCTTTGCTGTTGTCTGTCCCACTGTTGCTGTGTCCCCTGTTCTTATTGTTGGTGGTGGTGGTGAAGGTTCTGCTGATGTCAGTTCTGCTGCTGACGAGATGACTGCCTTTGTTGATTTTTCTTGTACTGTGGAATAGTTCTATTACTGATAGTGGTATAACAGTTGTTTTTGTGTTGAAGGTGTTTTGAAGTAGTTTTAATTCCTTCATTATCATGTTCGCCAGATATTCTTTCCCAATACTGTTTAAGTGTAGTCCATGTTGTGTATGGAATCTACGACCTATATTATTTATATTAACACATTTAACATTTTTAAGACGTCTACAGATTTTGGCAAACTGGCTTTTTGTATTTCTGTATGTACACATGATTGGTTATCCAGATCGTGCCGATGTGGTGTATTCACGATTATCACGTTTGTATGCGTAATGTTCTTCAGACACTGTTTAAGATAACGTGTAGCATTTGCAGTTTCGTTTTTATATACATCGTTTGAACCTCCGATGAGTATTACACAGTCTTTATCGTGTAGATTTTTTTAACCTCTCTAGATTCAGTCGTTTTTATTATTTCCGTTAGTGGGGCTCCCTGTTTTACTATGCTACACAAACTTCTGTTAGTTTTCTCTTTAATTTTCTTTGCGAGTCCACGGCCATGACTATCTGAAAGCATGAGTATTTTGTTATGCGAGTTATCTGTTACAATGTTTTTCGTTTGAGTGTCTGTTTGTATCGGTATTTTGTGACGTACTTCAAGGTCATTTTGTACCAGTATTGTCTCGTGAAGTTCATACGACACTTTATCGCTGTTTCGAGATTTTTTGATGTTTTTAGACTGTTCACAGGTGGTTTTAGGCCTACTATCTTGAATGTTTTTCTTCCCAAGCGACTCGTAACGGCTCGTTTTTCCCTCGCTGTCTACAATTGCGAGTACTTCAAACGAGTTTTCATGCACGAAATTAACGTTGCGGTCATTGTTCACACGATTTAACACTTCTTGTTTGTTGTTTTTAAACGTAGCTTGGTTGTTTTTAAGCGTAGCTTTGTTCCAGTTTTTGGAAGCAGGCGAAATGTTTTGCACCGAGTCCCGCGTGTAGCACGTACCTTGTTTTGATCGGAGATCATAATTTTCTTTCTTGAGCCATGAAATTTCTTTACGAAGCACTTCGACAATTTTCTGTAGGCTGATAATACGTTCATTTAATTTTGTTGTAACACCATTATCATTCACATAATGACTGTTTTTCACTACGGAGCTGTAATTTTCGCGCACAGGAATCTTACAACACACATCATGACCAAAGCTCTACCGAAGACACGTATGAATATATTGTGTATCGTAAGCCTGGTGACTTTGTGCCGCGCGGGTTACTTTGTGCCACCCGCACTTTAGTTCGAACAAATGTGTCCTAGCAGTTCCGGGTGTTCCCACCAAAAGCGCTGATGTACTCTAAACATAGTTGGATAGTGGTGCAATGTGATTGTGTATTCGTATTTCCGTCATGCTTCTGACATTCACGGCTGAGCGTCCCAACTGTCTTGTGTGTTTCTCGAAAAATTTGTATTGTGTCGTACAGAAGGAAGAATTTCAGCTAACTGAGATTAGTATAATATTTTCCTTCATTAGTCTGCTGCCACAGTATGATTGTTTTGACGATGATGGTTTTTGCACATTAGCGAGATTTATTGAATATTGACAGATTTGGGGGTGACTTTGTGCCACGTTTCCACGAAGGCTTTGGGCGATATTTCTATTATATACTGTACCGGTATTCATAAGATTGATATTCTGTATACGATTTTGTTGCAGAAAATGCCACGAACATACAAAAAAAGCCGCTGGTTGTTGTCCCTATACAAACTACACTGATGATATGTTGGAGAATGCACCCTCAGAAATTCGTGGTAAGAAAATTTCAGCTCGTGCAGTAGCAAACAAATACGGTATTCACCGAAAAACCGTCATGAACAAGTTACATGGGAAACAATGCACAGATTGGTGGACAAACTGCGTTTAGTAAAGAAGAGGAAGGTATGTTTGCTGTACATGCTGTGACGATGTGTGATGTTTCCCACTTTCATTGCTCGATTTTCGGTTTATTGTAAAAACCTTATCTTGACAGAGGTGGACAAAGAGTGTTGTTACCTTTTCAAGAAAACTTGCCAGGCAGAGAATGGGCTAAGTCTTTTTCTGGCACGCCACAGTGACAAAATAAGTAGCAGGTTGGCCCAAAACATTTACTTTTTATTTATTTATTGAGTCCTTTGATCACATGTAGTACAGTGTACTGGGTGATATTGGACTAATTACGAAGTTCAAAATGATACATCACTAGGGCTAGAGCAGCTGTTTATGAAGTGACGGTCAATGAATATTTTGATGGCTGGTTAAGGGAGCTAGAAGGCATTCATCCATCACATGTATGGAATTACGATTAAATGAACTCTGAAGATGATCCAGGGACCAAAAGAGTTATTACCAAACGTAGTGCCATACATCCAAAAAGGATTTGCGACACACATAAGGCATGTACGTCTCTATGATGTGTGGTAATGCTGAAGGAACACTAGCACCTCCATAGCGGGTCAACGGGAGCGTCCGATGACAACTGCAAACGCAACCAACTTATAAACTCAGCGCCGTGATGACGTCACACATACCACAATACGTACGTCACGGGTCAAAGCAGACGGGTGGAATCGGACACTTCCGTTGACCGGTAACCGGTGCTTTATAAATGCTTCCCACATACTTAACTTAAATTTCGCAAATCAGGGCAAACGTGGATATTGTACATGTGTATGCAGCATGACATTACTTCCAACTAGTGAGCATGAAGTAGTAAAAGTGATTAGAAGCCTGAGATGTGAAATGTCAGCAGGTATGAGTGATGTACCAGTGTAATAATTCGTACTGCTTCACAAATTGCAAAGCCCTTTGTTTACAGTTGTTAATTTATCGTTCAGTGAATGAATGTTCCCCAGTAGATTAAAACATTGAAAGTGATACCGTTATTCACGAGTGTTAGCAGGCATAAAGTTGAATGTTATCGATCCATTTCACTCCTCTTGGCATTCTCTAAAGTAACTGAATCGATCAGTCTTCTGAATAATAATCACCACCATAGTTTCCGAACAGGCAAAAGTACAGAAAGGGTGGTAAGTGTTTACATAGATAAAACAGCTAGAAACCTAGATAACGACAATAGTGTTGTAGGAGTTAACTTAGATCTTTCTATCTCTTTCGATACTGGCAGTACTGAAATTCTTTCAGATAAGCTGGAAGCAATGGGGATAAAAGGGATAGAAAAGTAGTAGTTTCAGTCATATATGCAAAATAGATCACAGGTTGTCGAACTCACATCAGCTCATTGTAACTATAAAATCAGATTAGTTTTCTGAAGCAAAGAAAGTCGAGTTAGGTGTACTGAAGACTAATATGTTAGACTCCCCTTCTCTTCCTTATTTACAGTATATAATGTATATGGGAGGAGGTGCAGAAAGTGGCCTGAGTTATTTTCAGTGTTCAGTAATTTTGTATTTATTTATGTAATGTGTAATGATATTTTCAGAGCTGCAGATGGTGGCAGAAATTTATTTTCAATATATTTAATGATGATGTAATTTTTTTCTTGGTGTATAATAGCTTATTTGCATAAAGTTCAGCAGCAAATTTTTCTGAAAGAAAGTTAAGAAAGAAAGAGTAAAATTTTGAATCAGCAATATTTGTAGCAGTAACTTGCTTAATGATTAAAACAGATTTTGAAAAAAAGATTTCAGTAGTAGTGCCAATTTTGGGTACTATTAAAGTGTTGAAAGACAGTTAATTCACTTTTTACAGAAAAGACTAAGATGAAGTTGTGCCTACAGTAAAGTTTGAAAAAAAAATTTGGAAAAGAAATAGTTGAAAAAGTTCTTTGAAGAAATTTTTACTTTTGAATCTGAGAGTCAAGCTTTGATAAATATTATTTATTAGGAATAAATGTGTGTGTTAGGGTAGAGTGTAAATACTAAGGATGGACGTTTAGACGTACTGTATATTGCAGATACAAAAAAGATGACTGAACCGAATATGGTACCGAGAGAGAACCCGATGTTGAGACAAAGCTGGACGCTGTATCCCAGTGACAAGCCTTTATATGATCCAGGTGTTAGTGTTTGTCATCCATACCCATTTGTTTCATCTGCGAAAGTCGTCGAAATCGCCAATTTGTTGTCAGAACAGTTTTAAGTTTAGATATGACCCCCACATCACTGTATAAGGTTTAGGAAAGGACACCATTCGTAGTGCCTGAATTATATTTCAGTAAAGTTTTTGCACGCTACTTAAGGGACGAAATATAATTATTGTTTCTGGTTAAATATTACTCATATGTGCAAAATGTAAAAGTTTTGTAAATTTAAATTGAGAGAAATGTTGTAGCATTGGATTGTGGGAGAAAAGAATTGAAAATTTTTTTCTATAAGAATTTACTGTGTGCCATCAAGCCCTAGCCATTGACTATTTGATGTAACTGTATATAATGTTATAATGTAATCTTAGCTATTTTGTTTATTTGTGAAAGACTTCAGTTCAAAATAGATTTTAGTAAGAACTGTTTAGATTTGACAGTGTCGGTGTAGCTTTTGAAATCTTTCATAACTAGCAAGTGTTTAGTAAAAACCGTAAAACGTACTCGGGAGAAATTTTAGGTTCTTAAGAGGGTGCGTAACACCGTGAGTCAATACGCTATAGCATTTTATTGCAGTAAGCTACTTTGAAGTGCGGGCTTGTAGCTTTGTAGTTTTTGGCTGTGGCAATATACAGCCACCGGTATCTTAGTGACTCACTCGCATCTGTCGCTAGCCTAGCCGTGGGAAGCGGTACCTGTTTCAATTCAAGCAACAGAATATTCAAGCCCCTAACAATCTAAATAAACTATATTAAATATTATTCAATTTAGTTTAAAGTCAATATACTGACCTTATTAAAAGGAAGATTGAGAGTTGGAGAAAATTACCTAAAACACCCCAAACTGACACTGGTAAGATTAAAAGTCAGTCAGGGTTCGTAACAGTTTGTCTTTTAGTATCATGTGGAATCATTACTGAAGCTTAGAGCATGTTAGGTCAATTTGTTTAGAGTTTCATAAATAAAAATGTTAACTATTTGGCATTTTTTGTAATATAAAATTCAGGAAAGATCAGTATTTATTTAATGTGTTGTTGTGTTAGAAAATAAGAATGAGTGAGTGTGTGTATGTGTGACATATGAAAAAATTCAATATTATCTCATGTTACACCATTATGTAACTGTGTTGTGGGGAAGTTGTGTTTTACCCACATTGCTGATGACGTATGTTTAAGTGTACTTGCTTTTGTAAGGAGGCAGCCAGAATAGCCGTTTGCAGAGTAATAAGTTTCTAAACTTATTAGGAGTTTAGTTTTCCTTCCATTTGGTTTTGTTAAACATTATATTAATATTTGCATATTGAAATGATGTAAATGCAACTGGGAATAGTGATTGGCGTAGGACAGTTTTGGCGAGAGAATAATCTCGAAGGATAGTTCTGATTGGCTGGTCATTTTCATCAACCAACGGAGTTAAGTAGTTCCCGCGCACTGCTAAGTAGTTTTACTGGGAGAGAAGCAGACTGAACAGGAGTCGCTGGCTAGCTATCGTATGTGCAGGTCATGGTGGACGTGTCCGTCTACATTATGAGTACTGGTTTCTCGCCTCCGGATGGTATTGCTGTGGAAGCAGTTGCATTTATGGACAGATTATGAAAATCTGATCTTTGTGAAGTGATCTGTTGGATAGATAAACACGTGTGAACTTTCGTGGCATGTTTCATACCCGTTTATGGAATAGTTGGTGTGCAGTTTCCTTATTAAAAATCCACTGAAAAGGACCGAATGTGAAACTCGTATTAGTATTTGTAGTAGAGTAATGACTCTAAATCGCATGATAAATCGGGTCGGACTTAAGTGCATGTCTGGCTGCCTTGCGTGTGTACTGAGTTGTCTGAACTGTGAGCTGAGGACAGTGATATTGTTCGTTAACTAAATACAGGCTGATGACAAGTGTTTATTTTGAACCTAAAAAAATAAAAGAACTCGTTTGCTGAATTTTGACAATTTTCTAAAGAGATAATCGCCCTCCACCTGAAATTTGTTATAAGGGATTACAGGATAGCTTGCTACCAGAGTTTACATGGACTTTGCAAACGTAAGTATTGGCGGTGTTTTTCTTCAACTCTGCTTTTAACATCGTCTGGACAGTATCTACATATGCAGAGAAACAGGCTGGTGATCGGATGCCGTACTGAGGTAGGTGGAACTTTGCTAGTGCACTGTACAACGAGAGACAGTGATCATACAAGTACGTCACCCTACTAAACTCGTCACGCTGCAAGTTTTCCAGTTGTAGCCCTAAAAATGTTCAGTACACTGGACCGAGAAATGCAGTCTCTGCCGATAGGACTGTTCAAAAGGACAATTGCACAAGACTTGAAAGAACACCCATTATATTCTATTGGAGAATTTTTCAATATTGAGCAAAGTGTATGGACAAAATAATATTGTCGTAGTATGTTATATCTGCCCATATTGTGAATAATTATCTGTATGTTGTATAAAATTGTAAGCAAGTCTTATAAATGACGCAGTCTGTCCAGTCACGACTGGTAAATGACACAGACCTAGTAATAATAAAATATTAATTATTTCTATCCCTGTTGTGCCCATATTTGAAAATGTGTTGTCTGTAAGACCTTTCTTTCCACTTGTTATTATTGTGGAGCTATTTGTAAGAGGAAACATGTTGATGCTCTGCAATACATTGAAAAGCAGCTCTCTTGATGTAGAATCATTCACAAGGTATATATTAAAATTCCTACAGACAATTATAGTGAATTTTTCAGTGAACACAATGTCTGTCAGACTCCAGTTTGTTAATGAAGGAGTCTATGTACCCACTATGTGCTCTGTATACTACAATAATTATCAAGTTATTCACCCCCCATGCAATTGAACAGCAGCAGCTTCAAAATGCTTTCCAATAGTCAATGCTTCTTCTTCAAACCTCATTTTCTATTCCACAGTAGATTCAAGAAAAGTAGAAACTCTGTCATGTTTGGCATCCTTCCTGAAAATCTGACTAGACAAATTATAACGATTAATGTTAATAATACCTCTTTCAGAATCCCTGTTCAGTGCTCCATGATTCGTTGTTGTGGTCTTCAGTCCTGAGACTGGTATGATGCAGCTCTCCATGCTACTCTATCCTGTGCAAGCTTCTTCATCTCCCAGTACTTACTGCAACCTACATCCTTCTGAATCTGCTTAGTGTATTCATGTCTTGGTCTCCCTCTACGATTTTTACCCTCCGCGCTGCCCTCCAGTGGTAAATTTGTGATCCCCTGATGCCTCAGAACATGTCCTACCAACTGGTCCCTTCTTCTTGTCAAGTTGTGCCACAAACTCCTCTTGTCCCCAATTCTATTCAATACCTCTTCATTAGTTATGTGATCTACCCATCTAATCTTCAGCATTTTTCTGTAGCACCACATTTCGAAAGTTTCTATTCTTTTCTTGTCTAAACTATTTATCGTCCACATTTCACTTCCATACAGGGCTACACTCCATACAAATACTTTCAGAAACAACTTCCTGACACCATTAATATTGACATTGTTAACTGCAGCTTCAGGTTCAAAGGGTTTATTTCTCAAACTCTGGATATTATAGCTTAAAATATGGAAAGCTCTAGGGTAGTGTGTGCTACAGCTTCACTCACACTTCGCTGTCAAATAGCTGATGTTGTTTTGAAGTAGGGTGCGAAAAATCCTTCAGTACTATGGGTCTTCTGCACTTTGTCTGTCCTCTGCAGCAGCTACTGGTGAGGGTGGATCAATTGCTGCCAGTGGAAGGTCTCCTCCTACTCTTGCTGGTTTCTTATCTCTAGCTACTGGAGTAGGCAGCTGCGAAGGATCTCCCACTGCCTATGAACTGTGCTCTGCTGCCTTTGAAGTGTCCTCCAATGCAGAATCTAAAACTCTCCTCAAAACTAGGCATTATTCTACTACCTTGGGTATTTGTTCTTTGCTGATTTCGACGCAGTTGGTCTCTGTCTTCCGATCTTCACTGCTGTTTTTCGTCATAAGCCGACACGGCAAAGATACTGTCAAACGCAGGCGACATTTGAGTTGGAGTGAGCGGCCTTGATAGCATTTAATATGCTTGAAATAATGCAATAAGTAGTTGAAGTTAGACAAGAGATTCGTTGCAGCTGAAGAATTACATAGGTGAGAAAATTTAAATCTATAATTTTTTTTAGGACTGTTTGTGTAATAATGTATTTGAAAATCAGGCTTGGGGTGAACATTGTTGAATATTTTCATAAAATGATAAATGTGAGTAAGACAAAGAGTTCTTTAATTGAATGAGATGTTTTGTACGAATGCATGTAAATAATAGTGTGTGTGTGTGTGTGTGTGTGTGTGTGTGTGTGTGTGTGTGTGTGTGTGTGTGTGTGTGTTCGTGCGCGCACATTTTGTAATGGCCACCATTACCACGAGGTAATTGCTACTGATCTTTTTAATGGGACTAATTAATTGTATGTTTGAGCATCTTGTGGCTAACATTTTGCTTCAAAATAGCTCCGTTGTTATTACTGAAAAATTCCTGTTAGCAATTTTTTATACAACTATGAAGCGAGTTGAAAAAAGTGCGAGTACTATCACTGTGAAACTGTATATATCATTATCGTATCTAATGTAAGTGAGATGATCAAAATGTTAATGTGTTCATGCCCATGAAATTACATTTAGACATAAGTTAACTCATTCATGCTTTGTTCCACTTACTTGCAAGAAGTTAATTATCTTCCTTATTTTGTCTTTTACACTCACGGAAATGACGTTAGTCGCGAGTTCTGTAATACCATAAAACACTAAAATTTATTTTACTCTGTTTCTCTTTTCCAATGGCGCAGTTGACACTTAATTACCATACTCGGTAGAATGTATCTGGTCTGAAAAAGTTGTACGACATATCTAACGATGATGAACGTGACTTCATGCCATAGAAACAACAGTAATAAAGGAAACCAAAAATGCAGGATCGTTTATCCATCCATCCATCCCTTGACTGCTGTTTAGAACAACATTGGATACGTCAGTATAAATTTAAAATTTCAGCTGCAGTGTAAATTACAGTTTGCGCTCATGTGTTATTGTTCAACAATAGACTTATACATACAAGTAAAATAATTAATGAAAATATAGGCAAAGGAAAGTCTTTAATATTAAATTAATTTACAACATATAGGCAATCAATTTAAGTTTCTGGTGCAATGAATGAGACATAGTTTACTTTTCATTGACAGTGTATGAAGCACAGTTCTCGTACTACAATTTTTTTCTAATTCTTTTGGACTGGACTCTGATCTTAAAATATTATGAAACACTGTACGAACATGCTCTTTTTATGTACTCTCCTTTTTGTTTTGAAAGCTGGTAGTGTGTCTATATTTTTTTAAACTGCATGGCTTTCTGTTGTATAATAAGCACCCTGCTCTGGTAAGGTCTTTACTGGCAAGTTGTAGTCTGGTACAATTGATGTGATAGTCACCTTTTACTCTTGTGCTGTAACTGTGTAATTCACTGTTTACCATTGGTGTAATTTAATTGTGCACTTGGAGTGCTACATTAATTATGTTGTTTGTTCCTGATTGAGTTGGTTGATGTCCTAGCCAATCTTTCCCCATATAGTGATATACTTGGCATGCCCCCCTACCACAAATATAGAGAGAGAGAATTTTGTGTAAATGTCCTTTAAACTTGTGTACCATGTGGTATACATGAAAATTGCAAATATATGCATAAAAGGTATGGTCATACATTGAAGTGCCAAAGAAACTGGTATAGGCATGCGTATTCAAATACAGATATATGTAAACAGGTAGAATACGGTGCTGCGGTTGCCAACACCTATATAAGACAAGTCTCTGACACAGTTGTTGCTCCATTACTGCTGCTACAGTGGGAGGTTATCAACATTTAAGGGAGTTTGCACGTGGTGTTGTAGTCGGTGCACCAGCGATGGGACATAGCATCTCAGAGGTAGAGATGTAGTGGTGATTTTCCCATATGACCATTTCACAAGTGTACTGTGAATATCAGGAACCTATAAAACTTAAGATCTCTGACATCACTGTGACCGAAAAAGATCCTGCAAGAATGGGACACACAATGATTGAAGAGAATCATTCAACATGACAGAAGTGCAACCCTTCTGCAAACTGCTGCAGATTTCAATGTTGGGCCATCAAGTGTAAGGCTGCAAGCCATTCAATGAAACATCATTGATATGAGCTGAAGGCCCACTCTTGTACCCTTGATGACTGCAAAACACAAAGCTTTATGCCTTGCCTGGGCCTGTCAACACTGACATTGTGCTGTTGATTGAAATCACTTTGCCTAGTTGGACGAGTCTTGTTTCAAATTGTATTGAATGGATGGACTTATACGGGTGTGGAGACGTCATGAATCCATGGACCCTGCATGTGGGCAGGGGACTGTTTAAGCAGGTGGAGGCTTAATAATGGTGTGGAGCATGAGCAGTTGGAGTGATATGGGGCCCGTGATACATCTGGATATGAGTCTGACAGGTGACATGTATGTAAGCATCCTCACTGATCACCTGCATCCATTCATGTCCATTGTGCATTCCGACAGACATGGGCAATTCCAGCAGGACAATGTGACACACCACACACTCAGAATTGCTACATAGTAGCTCCAGGAACACTCTTCTGAGTTTAAACACTTCTGCTGGCCACCAAACTCTCCAGACATGAATATTGTTGAGCATATCTGTGATGCCTTGAGATATGCTGTTCAGAAGAGATCTCCACTGCCTCATACTCTTATGGATTTATAGACAGCCCTGGAGGATTCGTGGTGTCAGTTCCCTCCAACACTACTTCAGACATTAGTAGAGTCCCTGCCATGTCGTGCTGCGGCACTTCTGCTTGCTTGCAGGGGCCCTACACAATATTTGGCAGGTGTACCAGTTTCTTTGGCTCTTCGGTGTAATTCTATATTCTTCGAATTTGATTTTATATGATGCCACGCAATAAAACCAATAGGCCTAGCTACAGTTTGTAAAATACACCAGTCAGTTGTGGGGACAAGTTAATGTCCTAAAGGTGATGAAAAGGATGTGAAGCCATTAAACATATTTATATTCCCCCCCCCCCCCCCCCTTACTTCAATATCATGCTGATGTGTTCTTTACTATTCTTTACCTCAGTTGTCACTTGCTATGAAGCTAGGCTTAGATACTGTCTCTTATTATTCATCTTAATCAATTTCTTTATCCACTGTTACACACAGCCCTTTCTTGCACATCACTCCCATTTTAATGTTTTCTAGTTTCTGATTATTTGATGGTAAAAATTGACATTTCAGTAGTTACAGAAAACTAGTGTTTTGTTGCACATTATATCGTATTTACTGATGACACATGTGAAGCTAGACATATAGATTGCCAACTATCATCATTAGTCTTTAAGAATTTAAATAGACTATGATTCTTAACTCTAATTGTAACTAGTTCAAATAGGTGAGTCTTTCCTCTGAACTGCCATTTTGTCAAAAGCACTTCTGACTTCATGGGCACAAGCATTTTTTGCCTCAAAATATGCTATGAATGAGTGAGGGCAAGAGGGATTAGCCCTTGGTACTTGTACTGTATCTGGAGAGTAAACTGTCCAATGAGCATTAATTCATGCATAAGTTGGCATTCTTGTTGACTAGTTTATTAACCAGGTATAGTACACTGTAACACTGCCTGATAGAAAGCACAAATTAAAATATTGTCTCAAAGTTTATCCTACATACTCGGTAATTTAATGTGTAAATTGAAGGGGGCAGGGGAAGAAGGGAAAGCAAGAGTATCATTGCTGTCAGCTACATCGGTACATGACACAGAATCAGTGGCAACGAGTGAAAATGTATACCAGACCAGGATTTGTACCCGGGATCTCCTGTTTACTAGGCAGGTGCGTTAACCTGTGCGCAAACCAGGATGCAGCATTATCGCAACTGAACAGCCTATCTTGTCACACCTCATGGCCGATCCATACTTCCATCGAGCACCACGTATCCACAGTCCCTATCCATTTCCTCCCTGTTCACTACTCTGACATTACCGCACGAGGTTGTATGTGTCTGTGCACCTGCACAATTGTTTTTCATTTCTTAGTGATGTGTGATGTATTAAGATTTTCACAGAAGATCTCTTTTGGATTACAAAACTGTGCAGCTGGCAAAAGAAAGGAAAATAAGTCATTTTCCATTCAAACATCTGTAAACATAGTCACATTTACATGCCCATTGTAGAAATGGTGGATGTGACTTGAGAATATAGTGCTAAAATATTTTTATGCAAAACATATGTTTATTTCTGGTACATGTGTTCAACATATAGATATTCATTGTCTAAAACGCGAATTCCATCATTCTTCCAGTCCTGAAAGTTTTACAAGTAGTGAGTAGATTTTCAAATTTAGCTTGCAGAATCTTTCAGCTGGATCAAGTTTTATTGGAGCTACTAACTTCAATCCCCCCCCTTGTTGTTGAGTTACTATGGAACATTGAACAGGAGGTAGCTGCCATAGGATTAATATTGTTGCTAATTCACCAACATGTATCCATCATCTGTTGGTTAACTCTGATCTCCACTATTGCTAGTGCCTTCCTTCAGAGTATCAACATTAATTGGTAGGATGCTGCACTTGTATTTGGGAGAACTGCATTTCAAATTCCTGTTCAGCCATTCTTATGTAAGTTTTCTATGGTTTCTCAAGGTTGCCTATGACAAATGTCATTTTAAAAGCACTCCACTGTTTCCATTCCTAGGTCCAAAATTTTGTATCTAATGTCCTTATCAGTGGAATATTAACTACATGCTTTCTTCCTTCTGTTGAGATTCATGGTAGAAAAACTCCCCATGTTTGTCATTTACAGGACTACAGTTTTCTGAGAAGTAATCTTAGTGAACATTTAAGAAGCATAATTTAAAGGACCTAACACTTCAGTGTCTTACAGAACTACAGAAGACTTTTTTTTGTTGCTGTGTGTAGTTTCCTGTCTTTGTACTTCCGAGGAAGTTAATGGACTCATAAACAATAGTTTTCCGTGCTTATTTCTCATCACCTGCAAGGTATTGAGAATTTCATCCTTGACAGCTTGTATATTAACACATCAATGAAAAACACCATTCTTTATTTTGGATTCTTGAAGTGCTTCATGAATCATATTGGGTGTTCCAGTTTGAGATGATTGGTGCCCAAGCCAATCTTTCTCTCGGTAGTGATACGCCTTGGCATGCTCCTCTCCCACAAATATAAAGAGAAAAATAATTTTGTGCAAATCTGATAATTTTCCTGTCATACAAGCTGAGTAAGTGACTGAAGCTGATTGTAAAAAAATTAAAATTATGCTAGACAGTCTTCAGGTTTTTCACTAGTGTCCTTATATCACTGTAAAGTAATTTATAAAAAACTGTACAAATGAAGTATCATATTAGAAGAAAAACTCAGTCAAACAGTCTGTACTGTAAAATTATGAGATAGAATTGCTGGCTACTGCTTTCCTTCAGGAAGTGAGAGTTAACTAGTTAGTTTAATTTTCTGTGTGTATTTTGCACAATAATTTGTAGCAATGTGGACCAAGTCTTTTATATACACACCACAAAATATTTTGTAAATAGATGTGATCATTAATAGTGTTCCTCTTCTTTTCCTTTTAAAAATAAGAAAGAAGACCTACAGATGCAAGTACCCACTGTCATTTACACATCATAATAATAAAATTTATTCCACAGAATAGGAGTAGTTATCAAGAAGTTGTTTTGATTTATTTTCAATTTGAACGTTGTTGTCTGTCAGACATTTTATATCACTGGGTAAGTGATCAAAAATGTTGGGCGCCGCATTATGCACCCCTTTCTGCCCTAAAGATAACCGTAATGTGATGTAATGAATGTCATTTTTGTTCTGGTATAGTAATTATGTACTCATTGTTCCTTTTTAACTGTAGTGGATTATTTACAACAAACTTTGAGAGAATAAATAAACTGTGAAGCAATAGCCCTTAGACAGGTTTGTAAAGGATGATCATTGATGAGCACCACGTATTGTTCTTAGAGACAATTTTTCAGCAATGAAGACATTCTTTTTAACACATTGGATGTACTAGATACGTTCACCATGTTTTAACCATAAAATCCGATGGACGTATGTCATACGTTTGTCACTTCTGACTTATTTATTGGTCATTTAAACATGTGTGTTATGTTTATAACTAGCGAGACTAATTGTTTGGCTTGTCGTAAGTGCACTGTTGATGTCTAGCATGTGATGGTACCAGTGTTAGGCGAGCTGCATGCATGCTTGGAATATTGTTGTTTTGTTGTATGGCGGCTGCTGTGTTGTGCTATTCTGTGCATCCTTCCCGTGTGTAAAAACATATAAATAGTGAATATGGCTAACAGACATCGCTTGTCTAACTTAGAGATTGAAGAACTCTTGAACAATGGCTCAGAACTTGACGATCTTTTGGATGACATTGGCGATTTTTCAGAAGACTACGATGACTCACGTGAGCTGGAGAGCGAAACCTGTGCCGCTGATAGAAACGTTGGTAGTGTGTATAAACAAACTAATGCACAAGTTTCTGTTAGTGAGGTTTCTCATTCAATTTAACAGCCTGCCCTTCATAATGAATGGTGTAATTTTCATGCACTCCATGAATTATCTCTGTTTGAAGAAACTCGTGGAATTCAGGTTCCTGTTGATACATTATCAACGGAACTATACTGTTTGTTGCAATTTTTTGATCACAGCATGTTTTTAAAAGTAAAGTCGGAGACAAATATATATATGCTACTGATACTATTTCTGAATTTCGCTGTCAGAACAGAATCAAACCAAAATCTTTATGGAAGAAACAGAGAGCAGTGAGGATACTTGAAGTAAATCAATTTGTTGCAGTCGTTTTGCATATGTGTGTTGTAAAGAAACCTAAACTTAGGGATTATTGGTCTGAAGACCCTGTGCTTACTTCATCATTTGCTTCTCAGCTAAAGTCATGAGATTTTTGCCCGTATTCAGGATGCTGAATGTGAACAAAAATGCGCTGTGGATACCTCAACAAGAACCAGGCCATGACCCTCTGCATAAAATAAGACCTGTTTGGGACTTTTTCACAGAAAGATGCAGAAAAGTCTTTTAGGCACCGCGAAATCTGACTGTGGATGAAGCAACAGGTCCTTTTCGAGGAAGAATTGGATTCTGTGTTTATATGAAAGACAAACTAGAGAAATATGGCATAAAACTGTATGTTGTAAGTGATGCTCAAACAGGTTCCATGTGCAGTGCTGAGGTTTACACTGGAGGAAAAGGAAATGTTGCCAATTCTGGTCAAACACCTGCTGCTGAAGCTATTTTCCTCTTACCTGGGAAAAGGGCATGTGGTATACATGGACAGATTTTATACAAGTCCTGCAGTCCTTGAAGAACTATGGGAAAGAAATACATTGGGAGTTGAAACTGTGATGAAGTACAGGATAGGTTTGTCTAGAGACCTGATAAATCAAAACCTAAAGAAAGGAGAAATGACATTTCATTGGAAAGGACATCTTTTCTGCTGGGAATGGAAAGACAAATGTGATGTACGCATGTTGTCAACACGGCTTAAAATGACTGCTTTGCATGTCAGTGTAAAATCCAGGAGGGGTTATGTTGAGGTAGTAAAGCCAGATGTTGTACTAGATTACAACTTGTCTAAAACAGGTGTTGACAGAGGAGACCAGCTGAAGAGTTACTATCCCTTCCAGTGAAAGACTGTAAAATAATGGAAATAGATTTTCTTCCATATTTTTATGAAGGCAGTTGTGAATGCAAACATTATTCACAGTATCAAAATATCAAAAAAGTGTGCATTAGCAGATTTTATCTATAAATTAGCAAAGCAATTGGTTCAAAAAGGAGGAGTGGAACTAAATAAAGATACACGTTCAGTGTCTGGAGTTGTAAGTGCAAACAGGTTCACAGCATGCCATTTTCCTGAGAAACTGCCACCAACAGAAAAGAAAACAAACCCATCTAGAAGAGGCAAGGTCTGATGGGAACAAGGGAAAGCTGCAGGAAAGGTAGTGAGGAGAGACCAGGTACTACTGTCGGCCATGTAACGCAGGCCATTGTGTTCCCGAGTGTTTTGAAAGATTTCATACCCAAGTGATGTTCACTAATTTGTAAAAATGAGAAAAAAACACAATAAAACACTTTATCTATAAATGAAGCATTTAGTATTCCCTGCTGACAAGTGATTTTAGACCAATAGCCTACTATTCCCTACAACTTACGAAAATTTTGTCCGCATCAGGGAAAAATAAAAATTCTGAAAAACAGTCTCTTTAGAGTAATATCTACAAATCCATCTGTAATTTATTTGTGCTAAATGTATACATATTCATGAAGAGGATGGATGAGTTAAGCTGATATACTGCCTAAAGAGGTAAGTGAATTAGCAAATTTATTAAAAAATTGTAAATTGTAGCAAATTTCCTCAGGATCCAGGTATTAACTGGATTGCCAACCCATTAAGCTCCAATGTGTTAAGGATGACAATATTGTAAAAAGAATAGATCACTACTCACCATACAGAGGAGATGCTGAGTCACACAGGCACAACAAGAAGACTGCTTGCTATGTGTTAAGCTTTCGCACACACACACACATTCACACAAGCATAATTTGCAGACATGTAACTGCTGTCTCTGGCCCCTGAGGAAAGTGAAGTAAGTTGGGAGAAGTTTGAAAAGGAAGGGTAGGTAACTGTTGCCAACAGGTGGATCCCTCTTATCCTGGAATCTGATGGACTAATACTTCCTAAATATTTTGGAAATGTGGTATAGTTGTCACATGACAGGCACAATTCCTGCAGTATAGACAGTTCCACTTTACTATTACACAGTTTGAGACATTTACCAAATAAAATAATGGTACAAAGAGAAAACATCACACACACACACACGCAGTTGGCTGTGGCTCATTGAGGAAGAGACCAGTGTGTTAATTTTTTACGTCATGTGGTTTATACGTAGGGTTCACACTTGAAGGAACAGCAGATAATCAGTTATTTCATGTGATGTAATTCCCTTAGTGATATCTCGCCTGCACATTGTTGATGATATTGGTCTGCAAATTATTTATTTATTTATCTTTATTCATCCAAGGATCATCTCACAAAGATACAGAATTTGTCAAGGTAATACAGCAATACCCCAAGCAAAGTTTAACACCCAGCATACATAAAATGCTTTAAGAGGATAGGTTGGAACAAGAGTTCAGCATCCTAACACTATTTTACAATGTTCCTTCATTTACACACAGATTGTTCCTGGTAGACAGCTAAATAAAACATAGTTTCCTTCTTCACTGCCCACCCACTGAGGACATCTACTGATGACTACTGGACTGATTCTGATCACTTGTAATGTAAAACATAGTTCCACTCTTCAGTGCCTCTTGCACGAAGACACACCATTGACTCTTGGACTGAGAAGGTGCTGCTGTGTCACTTGCCTCAATTCCAAACTCTACATTCAACTGTCCACATGAAAAATTAAGCCACCAGACATTACTGTTATGCTTTATGCATCTTCGCACCTGATCCTTGTGAGAGCAGTAACCCATAATCCTGTATTGAAATGTGACAAGGTACTGTAGTATCACCATTCATTACTATCCACTACTCCGAGTTTCTACATGATCTTGAATTGTGTAATATCCATTACTTGTGGAGGACGTTTTAGCTGCCTTTTTATACAAATGTGTTTTAGTAATCTTTTTTCACTTCTTTTGACAATTTATTATACAATTTTGTACCCTGGTACACTGTTTTGAGTTTTTTTTTTTTTTTTCCTGGGTAAATGTAACTCCAAACTAGCTCTTGTTCCATTATTATGGATAGAACTATTAGTGCAGAATTTAGTGATATTTTCCCTGATAATCACCACAGATTGGTGTATGTCCTCACTTGGTGCAGTAAGGATGTCTATTTTTTTAAGTAGCTCCATACAATGAGCCTGAATGCTATTTCCAGTTATTATTCTTATGGCCCTTTTCTGCAATTGGAAAACTGTGTGCATGTTTTGTGACATCAGTCCCCAGAAAAGAATTCCATAGCCAAGAACTGAGTATATTTAAGCATAATATTTCATGACAGTGGCTATTACAAACTGATGCTAACACCTTAAAAGCATAGTATGCTGATGACATTCTCTTTGCCAGTATCTTTGTATGTAAACGCCGTGTTAGCTGACAGTTAATGTTCATCCCTAAAAACTTTGTGTTTTTGCTACGCGGTCTATAGATATGTCATCTGTGCTTAAAGTGGCACAGTTGGTTCCTTTCTTTATGCTGAAATGCATACTATTCATTTTCTTTTTGTTCAGCACTAATTTATTAAATACTGCCCAATTTAGTGTTTCATTCTCTTTCTCTAAACCAGTTCTGATGTTTTATCAGTGACTATGATGTTGCTGTCATTGGCAAAAAGGACTTTTTTCCCATGTGTCACATTGTCAGGAAAGTCATTGATATATATTATGAATAGAATTGGACCCTGTACACTACCTGAGGAAAATATATGTTTATCTTGTCCGAAAATTGCTTTACAAAAAATTTAACATCAGCAGCTGTGTGAACAGTCTCCAGCTTTTGCATCCTCTTTTCCAAGTAAGACTAAAACCACTCATTTGCTGTCCCTCTTAAACCTAGTGCTTATAGTTCGCTCAATAGTATTTTATGGGCAACAGTGTCAAAAGCCTTGGACAAGTCTAAGAAAATGCTTTTAACATAATCATCCTATCGAGGGCTTCAAATACCATCTCCATGAATTCTGCAATGGCTGATATTGTACATCTTCCACTTCTGAAACTAAACTGTGCTTCATTAAGGAGGTTCTTTTTACTCATGTAACTCATCAGTCCATCTTTCATGAGTGCTTCAATTGACTTTGAGAATGAAGACAGCAGTGAAAGAAGCCTTTAGTTTCTAAATGTTTCCACACTACCATTCTTAAGCAAGGGCAGCACTTCTACATGCTTTATTTATTCTAGGAAAAACACCTGAACTAAAATATTCATTTATTATGTCTGTTAATTGGTCTTATATGCACGCCTTCAAAACAGAGACAGGAACCTCACCTGTGCCTTCTGACTTTTTATTTTTTAAATTGTTGTGCTGTATTCTTAACTTCAAGCTCTGTTGTGGGAAACATCATGACTGTGCTTGTTGGGTAAGAATTTGTGGGTGCTACATGTGTTTTAGAAAGACATTTCTGCAGCTTCTTTACAATACCAGAGAAACAGTCATTTACAAAAGTTGCTAATTTCTGAGGACTTCCTGTTATTCTATCCCCATTTTTGAGTTGTTACCCCTGTGTCTGCTCTTTCTAGCTTCTTGTTTTATAACCTCCCACACTACTTTGATTTTATTTTCTGAATTATACATTAATTTGTCATTGAATGGTTTTTTTACTACATGCAGAACCCTCTGTATTTTTTATGTACCTGTGATGGTGTTCAAGGAACTGTGGGTTAGTGCAATGCTTTTACAAGGAACTGAGAAATTTAAATGTCTGCGAGAACTTTCAAAAATCTGCAGTTATCCTGTTTTCCTACCTGCAGCAGTGAAAATGTCTACTTTTGGAAGGGTCACCTCAAAAATTAATTTAAATAATGTGCAAAATTTATAGGACTTAGCATTTACAGTGCTTTCCATATACATTACATTCCAGGATTGATTTGCCAATATCTCGAAAAAGTATATATCTTATGATCTGAGAAAACCCTTATGTAGGCCTTCAGTTTTGTGGGTTTCACTGAGCCTGTCTTTAGCTCTATTATCTGATAGCAATAATTTGAAATGCTATGATCTCCTATAATATCTTACAGTTTTCCCTGTCAGTGTCGATATGTACTTGGTCTAAAATTTAAACTGAACTTCTTAAAATGTGCATTTGTTTGCAAGACAGTATACTGTATGAAGCAGATATTTCACATCTCTTGTGGCCAACAGAGATAAATGATGCTTTTGTTATAAACAGATTTAGTGAAATACTGGTCTCCAGGCCTTGTGGTCTACAGTGACAATGAAAACCACTGTAAAGTTGAGGACATGTATTAGAACACATGCAAATCACTACATTGCTGTGGACACTATAATATCATAGGTTAAAGTTTGTTTTCCACTCACAGGCTGAATATGATGATAATTACTACAACTGGAATTTCTTGTTAGTGTAATGTTAACTTGGCCACCACTGGGGGAATGATGTTTACAGGGCTGAATAATAGTCCTAGATTCTTTCTAGGAATATCACAAGTAGGTTTCGTTTGAGTAATTTTCAGTATCTGTGACTTGAAGCTTTTAAGTATTTCTGCCATGCTGCAGATTTTATGTCAGTCAAACCTGATGAGAACCTATTGAAGTTGAGCTGTAGTCGAGTATAGGTCATTAGGTGACCCATTAATCAGCTAAAGCCTGGTCTATGCTTTACCTCATACTGAAATTCCATGAACATGGATTAATAATTTAATTGTGAACAGTTTCCCTCCAATACATTGTTTGCTTTATTTTTCAGTTCTGATGCTAAATCTGTGAAACTAGTATCATTTTCAAACTGAATGAAGCTGGAGTTACCTGGTACACTGTGTGGTGAATTATAATAATGTGTATTAGGAAAACAAATGGGTCAAATACAGTTTTGGTTCACTGTCAGATGGACTGTTGGGCTATATATAGCTAATGTAAAATGGCAAGACATTAATAATGATGAAAATACTTTATAGACACACAGTTATGCTGAATCCTTGTACGAAACAATCCATCCCACTCTCCTTAAGTGGAGATAGTTTGTCACAGACTCATCCACAGTAGATAACAATGCACTATAAGAAGTTTTTTTCAATGGAGGACACTGTACGCCTCAGACCTCAGAAAAAAATTATATTGCCTTCAAGATATAGAAAGACACTCTTTCACTAAAAGGCTCTTGAAAATTATTTTTGACTAGGAATTGCACTTTTACAACAGCAACCATGAGAGTTCTAAACTGTTTACTCATACGGAGTATTTAAAGCTCTATTTTGATCTAACCACATTCCAAGAAGAATACATTTCATGAGACCTCTGTAGCAATATGTATGGGAGCCTTTCAGTGATGAATACAGGGCGGTGTTTAGTTGGTTTGTAAAGTGAAAGCAATAATCAACCTGAGTGAGAACTGTGTTACCCTTTTTCATAGCTTCCATTTTTAGAATGTCATGTTTCTGTGTATACCTCTTGACTGGATGTGGCCTCTGTCTGTATGTGGAAATTGTGACAATGATGGTATCTCAGATATTTTGTACAGTACTTCTAAAATTTTAAGTCTTCCTGTACAGTCATTGAATCAACTAGTCTGTAATGAGCCGTACAGAATATCAGTGTGTAGCGTGATATGATAAAGTACAGACAATCAAAGTTAAAGTAATGGTAGTTTTAACACTAGATGGCATCTTCTTATAATTGTAATCATAATAGTTTGTTGAGATGAAAGTAGGATTTTCTCTGTGTATTCTGTAGGTGACTATTTTTGCATTTAGTTTGTGTTATTCTTGATTTGAGATTGCATTTTGTGTTGGGCACATAATGGAGTTTTCAGTTCTATCACATATCATTACAGTTCACTCAGCAGAACTGGGGCAAGGGCATCAGCTAAATATCTGACTGATATCAGTGAAAAAATTCCAATGTCCATGTTATAATTATGGCCATAACTTCAAAAATAATGAACAAGTCTGTAATACTATTTTAGAAGAGTCTCGTTTTCTGAACGATACTACTTGTGACAGCTGCACCATTGTAACTCTGATAAATAACTTTGAGTGAAATATCCACATTAGCCAGTGAAGTTTCAAAGGGATTTTGCTAAAATTTTGCATTGCATTTGCAAGAGTGAGGAAAGTCAAAAATCTTCCAATAAGTTTCCATTCAGGCAAAACACATCTTCTAAATATGACAAACCGTAACATTGTGGAAATATTAGTTGTTTCCTGTGCGACGAATCAGTGATGACAATTTCCTTTGTAACTTGTTCATGGTAAACACAGAAGTAAATAATTCTGAATATATTTCAAAGTACCATTTCAACTAGCCTTTGTTTTTATTTCTTTCATTGTACCTGGGAACAAAAAAGCAAGGAAAATAAGAATCATTTTTCAATTACAGTTTTGTCTACATTGACAATTTTGTCATGGTTCACTTTTTAAATAACTTATATACTGACATTGATCAGTCAAAGTACATGATAAGGATCTTGTCTTCAAGTAAGATGGAAGTGAAGTTACTTTCCCTAAACAACAGCATTGACTTTTCTCATCCCTAAATAACAGCACTGAATTTTCACACATTTAATCACATGCTAGACATTGTGAACTGGAAAACCCTGTGATCCATCTCTGAAACTCAATTAAAAAAAAAAAAGTAAATAAATAAAAAAATAATAAAGGGCAAATTAGCTTATGCTATGTTTAGTGACTCCACTGCCACAAATAACAGTAACTCATGTCCATAATTGTAGGTTGGAGCACTGTACCTTGTGATGATTCTTTCTGTTCAATATTTTTCTGCTGAAACGGAATAATGGAACCCCATTGAAGTATTTGTTGTTGAGAAAATTTGGAACTACATAAAGATCATAACATGCTCTTGATTTTTTTTCTGTACATTATTGGAAAAGAGCTCTCATAAAATTTGAAAATGTCTACAGCAATTCATTGAATCTACCATTGACAGTATGTGCTGTGCAAAATATCTATGAGAAGTTCTTAGAACAAGTCAGTTTTCATCTAGAACTTATTAAAGGAAAAAAATCACAATAATAAAAAATGCAGTTGTGAATTTTTAATATGAAAATTTCAGTGCAATAATAAAGAAACTAATGCAGCACTAGAATTTACTTGTTTTTACAACTATTAATAGAGGGCAAGAAAAGAACTTTGTAAGGAGTTGATTTATTTCATGCACTACATTTCAAAAGATGTCATCCACCTATGTGTTTAGGTGAAGTATTTAGACAATTTCTATTAAAAACACCAGAAGTTGGATGATATGATCTGAAATTTTTATTATTAGCAATACGAGGGTGTGCTGGAAAGTAATGCCACAGAGTTTTTTATGTGAAAAATCTTAAAGCATTTTAAATAAAACAAACTTCATTAACATTCTATATCTTTATTCGTCATGTCTACATTTTTAGTTTTCAATGTAGTCATCCTGGCAACAAACACATTTCACCCAATGAGAGACCAGTTTGTTGATACCCTCACTGTAGAAAGTTTGACCTCATTGATGGAGCCAAAACCTCACCTCTGGTTGCACTGCTTCATCCCTATCAAAGTGAGGTCCTCCAAGGTGCTCTTTAAGGTTTGGAAACAAATGACAATCAGATGGGGCCAAGTTGGGACTGCATGGAGGATGACAGTGAATCCAAGGCATCCAACTATTGCAGGTGTCACAGCACTCCTTCTTGGCCTGGCATTGTCACACTGAAGGAGATAGTGCTTCATGTGTAGACGAAGTCTTCTGCAGCTACAAACTCAATTTCAGCTTGCTGTTTCTGATGCACTGACATAGTTATGTTACACACCACCATGTTACATGCTTCAGTTCTGCCCTCTAGTCGCAGAGGGTTGCAGTTTGCATCAGTGAAGTATGGAAGTTGACAGAGTAATGTGCAAGACATGTAATACCTCAACCAAAACTGCAAACAGAATAAAAAATTCAGATGCACTACTTTTCAGCACATCCTTGTAAATCAACCCCAGCAAAGGTTGGACATTTTATCAGTGCATTTAGACGTTTTATCACAGCATATCCATGTTACCAAGGTCATCATCATATTGTTTGGAGATGGATGTATGTCTAAAGAGGAATATGTTGTCCATGGCCTGTAACTAAGAACTATTGTGGCATTTTCTTGGAACAGTTTGAACAAACCTTCAAAGATCTATATCAGGATGGTCAGGTCAAGTAAACAAGTCTGTAATCTCTGTTCATGAACGTTTTTTAAATACTTTTTCACCTAGTAAAATAAACTGAAATAACCATAACACAATTAACCCTTTAACTGCTCTGGATGTGTTAACGCTCACACCTTTGTACCTGTCCCTGTGTGCTCTGAACATGTTTACGCGCACCACCAGTCCTTCTAGCTGGTACTCTGAATCTATGTGTAGACATGTTCAGAGTACCATGTAGAAGGACTGGTAGTGCGCGTGAACACGTTCAGAGCACACAGGGACAGGTAGCACGTTAACACATCCAGAGGAGTTAAAGGGTTAAGTGAACTCGCAATAGTAATATAGGCACAGTATTATGTAATGCCACATAAGAATATGCTTGTTTTTACATATCTTATTAGTGTGCAAGGAAACAGGAAGGTAATTAGTAACTTACCTTCTCATAACACAGTGAAGCAGGTCTAATGAGTTCCTACAGGGACTAAATTTAATGGTTATTAGTAAGTTGCATCAGTAATTCTGTTTCAAATAGCAAGTTGATCTAATTTATTTCGTATCTGTTACTCTTATTTTTCTTTTGTGCCTTCCACTATTAAGACCAGTATGTAATGAATTGGTAATCCATTTGTAATGTCTGTAAGAGTGAACATATCTTCCCATGAGCCTTAAATGAAAATATTGTCTGTTACTCTCCTGTTATTTTACAGTTGGGAAATTCACTGTGGGAGGCAAAATGAACACAGAAACAGGGTGTTGCATTTATCTCTTCTTAGCACTGGAATACTCACATATGACTAGTCTTGAAAGTCTGCTCACCAAATTTAAGAAGTTAAAATTTGGGTTTGTTAATGATCCTTCTTACATGCAAAAAACCCAAGATAACTACAAGTAAACATAAATAAATCTAAAGACCAGCTTAATGACTGGTTTGAAGGAAATAAGCTAATAACACATATACACCCAAAACAACTTCTCTAAACTTCTGTTTATAAGGAGAGCCTCCAGCGCCTCTGTGACGATAAACTTCAGCAGCATTACACCCGGATTGGAACCAAGAAAATTAGGCATATGGCTTCAGCATAATTTTAAATGGCAGACGCACATAACAAAAACAAATGCAACACTGAAGAAAGTATGCTACAGCCTACATTGACTTGCACACAAAGCAAGCTTCCACATAGTTTGAATTGCATACTTTGCCCAGTTGCACAGCATTCTACAGTAAGTGGCTATATTATGGGGTATTTTATTATATTCTGGGGTAGCACAACTGCTGTCTCAATCATCATCTTGATTTAAAAAAAAAAAAAAAAAAAAAAAAAAAAAAAAAAAAAGCTGTAAGAGCAATGCACCATGTATGACAAACATATTCCTGCAGGTCTCTCTTTCAGAAGTCTCACTTATCTGCATTTTTATTCTAGAAACATGTAAATATGCAAAAGACAAAAAACTTCAACATAAATGAACATGATACCACACAAACTCCATGTCCAGACAGTAAGGACATCAGCCTGTAAAACCTTGACTACAAGTAGTGCTATAGAAATGGACAGTGGTCTGCCACATAAAATAAAAGTTATTTACTTGTTTTCACTTTTTATTAATCCGTAAGGGCATTTTTATTAGATCATGGATACTATTCAGTGGCAAAATTTTTAAATCACATTAAGTATTTGAAGCAGGAATACGCAAAAAAACTGCTACTGCAGCTACAGCAAGTTGTAATAGAAATAATTTATTGCATTATTACAATGTGTTTTGATGTCATGTAACTCGCATGTGCATGTGAGGGGTGGGGGGTGGCGGGAGGGGCACACACTGGTGTGCATGCTCGTGCACAAATGACATTCCACAGGATTTACTGGATGAATAAAGAATTTGAATTAGCACCAGCAAGAATGCACAATGGTAGCATTTATATTAGCAGGAAAAAAATCACATCTGGGTGGCTTGCAGCTTTAGCATCATGTATGATATCAGATGAATGGATTGTGAGTATTCTTATAAATAACTTTGGCTGATGGCATGATACCATGTTCCTGCTAAAGTCAAAGATACATTCACTTCAGTCACAGTTATGTGGTATCAAAAGGTCAGTGATGGCACTAGGTATCTGCTCTGCATCTACGTCTGTTCTCTGGAAACCACTGTGAGGTGTATGGCAGAGGGTACGTCCCATCATACCAGTTATTAGGGTTTCTTCCTGTTCCATTCATGTATGGAGTGCGGGAAGAGTGATTGCTTGAATGCCTCTGTGCATGCAGTAATTATTCTAATCTTCCCTATGTGAACAATATGTAGGGTGTTGTAGTATAGTCTTAGAGTAATCATTTGAAGCCAGTTCTTGAAACTTTGTTAACAGACTTCCTCAGGATGGTTTACATCTGTCTTCAAGAGTCTTACAGTTTAGTTCCTTTAATATCTTTGTGATACCCTCCCATGGATTAAACAAACCTGTGACCATTTGTGCTGCCCATCTTGTATACACTCAATATCTGCTGTTAGTCCTATCTGGTATGAGTCCCATACACTTGAGCAATATTCTACTGCTGGTCACATGAGTGATTTGTGAGCAATCTCCTTTGTAGATTGATTGCACTTCCCCAGTATTCTGCCAATAAACTGAAGTATACCACATGCTTTACCCACGACTGAACCCATGTGATCATTCCATTTCATATCTCTACAATGTGTTACACCCAGATATTTATATTGGTTGGCCAATTCCACCAGTGACTCACTGACATTATAGTCATAGGGTACTACATTTTTTTAATTCTGTGAAGTACAAAATTTTACATTTCTATACATTTAAAGCAAGTTGACAATCTCTGCACCACTTTTAAATTTTATCTAGATCTGACTGAATATTTATGCAGCCTCTTTCAGCTAGTACTTCTTTATAGACAACTGCACATATGCCAAAAGCCTCATTTTACTGTTAATATTGTCTACAAATTATTAATAAACGATACGAACAGCAAGGGTCTCAACACACTTCCCTGGGGCTCACCTGAAGCTACTTCTACATCTGACGATGACTCTCCATCCAAGATAACACCTTGTGACCTCTGTACCAAAAAGTCCTCAGTCCAGTCACAAATTTCACTTGATACCCCAGATAATCATATTTTTGACAATAAGTGTAAGTGTGGTACAAAGTCAAATGCTTTTTGGAAATCAAGAAATACAGCATTACCTAAATGCCTTGATCCAAAGCTTTCAATATGTCATGTGAGAAAAGTACAACTTGAGTTTCACATGATCTATGTTTTCAAAATGCATGCTGTTTGGCATTGAGGAGGTCATTCTATTCAAGATACCTCAGTATATTTGAGCTCAGAATATGTTCTAAGATTTTACAACAAATCAATGTCAAGGATATTGGATAGTAGTTTTGTGGATCACTTCTACTACCCTTCTACTACAATTCTTCTTCCAGCAGAAACTGATGTGTTGTGTGGTTCAAAGCTACTGTTGAATGTCTTCTTCCATCTGCTGAAGTGTCCATAGTGTATTCATGAAGATTAATGGGTACTGTGAAGAGTCTTTTATATTTGGGGATGTGTAAAGACAGCAGTCTATTTCTCTTGAGATATACTTTCAGTGTGGCTTTTCACCAATGACAAAGTGAGGTGATCCTTTGCAGAAGGATTGGACACATGGTCTGAAGGTATATGCTCAAATACCAATCAAACTGACCTGTTGTAGGCTGTCTGTGTTTTCTCCTACCAATCAAGGTTAATTCTATGACTCTGGGCCAGAGAAAGTATGCTCTGTGATTAGTAGTGAGACCCAGGATCTTAAATTTGAGAAAGTATGTTACACGAAATCTTGCACACCAGATTTTATTTTAAGCAAGCCATTTGTTAATTTTTACATTAGTTGTTTACATTCATAAGTCTAAGCAGGGGTGTACTGTCAGCTGCTGAATAATTTCTCCTGGCAGTGGCCTTTGTGAGTTGACTTCCAGATGCAATTACTGTCTTTGACACAGAAATCTCTACAATCCTAAAGGAGCAGATGAGGTGCAATTGATGGAGTAATTTCCTCATTTGCTCTGATGCCTTAGGTGCTATATAGACCATTCAGCAAATGTGCTCAGCAAACAAAGCAGTTTAAAACATACAAGACACCTGTTGGGGAATGAAGACTCCTACACCATCTGTTGGTGTTCTGTTAAGTCTGCAGATTGTGCTGCCCTTTGCAGCAGATATAACTTCTTAACTGTACATGAACATGTCAAAATAAATGTGTGTGAGCAGAAGTTTTACCATGGCAGTCTCTATGTTTTCACTAGTGTGTAACAAAAATAACTTTCACTTTGTATCATGTCAAGGGAAGGAAGTATCATTCTTCTGGAGGTCAGACCATGCAGGAATCCAGAGAAATGAGCAAGCTAACATGGCAGCAAGTGGTGACTGCAGAAAAATTAATGTACTATCCCATGCTGTCCCCTTGACAGCTGTAACTTGTTGAGGAGAAGAGTTAGGTGAAGTGGGAGAATGAGAGGCTAGCAGTACAAAGTAATAAATTAAGGCTGATGGAGCCAATAGTTTTGCCATGATGAGCATCACTGGAGTCACACAGGTACAAATTAGTGACCTTAACATAACTGAGAGTAGAGCACTGTACTCTGACCTCCACAGGCAACCCTTACAGGAGGAGGAGCTACCAGAGTACATTGCTTGTACCAGTGTTGCTGTGCCACATTTTCCTTGATTACATTTTATATTCTGACAAAAGGGCAGCAGTTCTTCTTGACAATGATTCATTCACTGTTTTATATATAGTGAGATGAGTGTGGAAAAGGCTCTAAAGTCTTACGGGTTGTGCAGATTAGTGTCCAAATCATTGAGTAGGTTAATTTAATGTATCTTTGAGGGACTGGTTCATACTTAATCATTATCTGAATAACAGTTTCACAATTTTGATTGTATGTCCATTTCATGCCACACTTTCTGACTGTATGATCAGACAAATCCCAGAAACCACTGTACAGATTTTGATCCAGTCTTGACTAATAGATAGACTGATTCATGAGGAAGATTTGTTTATATAAAATTTATAAATTTTTGTCAAAATTTGCTGATTTATGATGAATCCAAGTCCCGCAATCCCATGGAAAAAATACCATTGCTACCCAGTGGTGCAGCTGCCTAACTCTTGAGAACAGTGGAGCTCGACCAGAACCGTTGTCTAGCCTGGTGATCTAGCATAGAGCACATGCCTGGAAATGAAAGGTCACATAATCAAATCCCAGGTGGACCTATGACATTTAACTGTACTTTTTGACCGAGCATTAACATCTCAACAATGTCGAGATTTGCCAGACATAAAATGTGGGTCACTGAAGTGATGTTCAATTGAAAGACTTGCCCAAGCCATTGAGCCACATGAGATTACTACCAGAATCTACACAAATATTGTCCTTCCACCACTCTTTCCAGCCTATATGTGAAGGATAAACTTAGGAACTACTGTAATGATTTTGATACTAATGCCAGACAGGCACTGCAGCCTGCAAATTCTCAGAAGGCATGAATTTTATCTGTTCCATAATTATTTCATTGATGTTTGCAATGACATCTTGTGGGAAAAATGTGAGCTGTGATCTACCGCACCATATGCACTGACCATGATGGCATGGCACATTTGATACCTGTAAACCGACCCGCAAAGACAATTACGGTTACACCCAGACATGTCATCTGTAGTGTCCCTCTCAAGAATCATCATGTGCATTTTCTGTTGTGTTTCAGCAGATATTTGCAATTTTGCTGTTGCAATGTTTAGTGGGAGTCAGCTAAAACAAGTGCTGCTCATCACGTCTTTCATACAAGTCCCTGCATCAATCGAAAGCATTGGTTTATTTCCTGTTACAAATAAAATTATTTTTAAAGTGATGTTTTACATGCATGGTTGATAGAGTGGTCCCAAATTAGTGTAGTATGATATTTGTTTTATCAATTTGTATTAATAGTAACATTAAAACATGATGAATAACCAGTACTCCAGCAGTTGCTGAGTAGTGGTGCTGCATAATGGGCCAACTGAAGATAAATGACCAAAGACAACACATACACAAACAACATGTTTTAAGCTGTTTATCAAAAGCACACCTTCTATACGTGTCTTCCGATATGAGTACTGAACTGCATAATGCAATTTTCCTTCACTTCATTAGTTTCATTGATGATGACACCCAAAGAATCGTCTGCAACAGACAGAAAGGAGGCTGTGTGATGGTATTGAACATGATATCATTGTATTACTTTGATCCTGTTCCCATTTCCTAGGACTAATTATGGTTAAGGATAATTTGGACACTACAGATGCTAAATACTTGTATGTCATGTGTGGAGAAAGCTCACTTCCAAAATGATAGATCCTTAATGCTCTGTTAGTGTTGTCCAGAGGTGAACATGCAAATAATCTTGACCAACTCTACTGGCCCACCCAATAAATTTTCTTAATGGGGTATCTGTGATTGATTTTACAGGAGATAACCCAGTGTATAGTTCCTCTCCCACCACCACTAGGTACTCTACTGCATGATAAATAGTATGAAGTTCATCGGAAAGTTTCAGGTATGCTTACCTTCTTTCTGTGGCAAAGTACAGTTATGTGAAAAACTATTAATCATACTCATTAAGCAATTTTCCTTATTTTAAAGCATGGAAATGGTGTGTGGCTCAGTGGCTAGATGTCAGATTAAATATCCAAAGGTCCAGGGTTTAGTCTACAGTTGGTCCTTTTCCTGTTACTTATCACTTCTTTCACATCTGGCAAAGATTTGTTAATTTGAGAAATGTCGAGATTCACCATGGCCTGGAGTCCACAATAAACTGTGGGTTCTTGTGTAATTGGCTGCATGAGTCAGCTCAGTGTCAGAGAAAGGGGATACTACCTCCATTGGGATCATGTCCAGTAAAACACTGCAGTGGTCAAAATAACCTTTGAGTTGAAGGCAGCTTTACTATGTGGAAATGTCAGAGTGATCATATGAAGACTTAACCAAAGGAAAAATATGTCGGACTGAATATGGTTCAGACACAGGCAAATCTTCCTCAGCATAATAATAAAGAAGGAGGCTTATAACATGAGCTTCCATTAAAATGAATGCCTGTCATTGTTGGAGTAATGTCACTATGTTATTGTAAGAATGGAGCATTTAGTAATTTGTACATATTTCCTCTGTCGATGCTAAGAGAGCCATCACGTATTATGAGCTCTGTATATGAATGACTTGGAATTTATTTCACGGATACTTATTTATCATTCTGTTGTCACAACTGTTTGATGTACCCCTTGTATTTTGATGCGCTTTTCACAACACTTCTGCAAGTCCTTGAATACATATCATAGTCCATTATTTCTCAGGTTCTTACATTCACATCCTGTATTTTGAACACTGTTACAGATTTATCAGATGAATGCCCCTAAACTGATTTTTGTTTTGGTGAGATTTCAGATGTGAGATGGGTATAGTAGACAGGACTGATGTGGCACTGTGCATTGTCATGAGAAAGTCTTACTGCCTACATTAATACAACTGAATAAGGGTCCCAGACTGATGAACAACACCAAAAAATTGATGACTCCTTCATGAGTGAATTACTGTTGTATAGGATTCTTCCTATTAATCTTCATCTGGCATCTGAAGTTCTCACAACAAAATCAGTGTGATCATTCCATGTTAAATTGATCCAGAAATTTATTGCTTATTATATAGTCAAGTGATATCATATCTTTTCCAGCTATCTCGGCAGTTAACAGCAAACATTTAGCTTGAAAAGGGGAATGTGAAGGATCTATGGCACCATTTCAAAATTGTTATAAAATGTATGCTACATGTGTTTGTGCAGCAGATAACAGTGGACATTAAGCCTAAGAAGGGAAATGTGAAAGATCTGTGGCACCATTTCAGAATTGTTATATGTGCTAGATGTGTTTGTGTTGTGGAAGATGGGATCACTTGACTGTGGTGCTTAATAGTGCTACATAATTACTATGAGAGGAGGAAGAGTAGGAGGAGAGGGAGATTTACAGCAGATTCAAATGATGTTGAATCCTTGTTGCCAAACAAAAGCTGAACAAAAGGCAAACAGGTGTAAGAGCAACCATGTAAAATCATTTAGCAAATTCAAAAACATTATTGTAGTAGTGAGCTTACCATATATCTTGGGTTAGCCTGTACAGTCCTAGTTTTTTAGTAGTATTCTGGGTAATGTCCAGGACTTGAAAATTTCATGACTGGCCAGGATTTTTTTTAAATTTTAGATCTAAGTTATATGTTTGACATCTTGTTTTTAAACATTCTCTTATGGCTGTGCCTCTGTTAGCTGACCTTGGAGCAAACACTGATGTTGATGGTGAGGTGTGGCTACCAGTTCTGCCACAACTTTTCATTTTACCATTATTCATTTGACAACACAACAGGGGCAATGGGTTTGTAGTTTTTGTGTGTGAAGTACTGTAACTCATCTACATGTTTGTGGTCTTTTTTTACAGTTGTATTGACCAACTAGGATCACGTTAACAACTTCAGTTCCTCTTCTTCCTTTGTTGTTGTTTCCTATTTTTCCAGTATTCCCTCATTTTCACCCCATGAAGACTCTTCCTTCCTTCTGTCCATGTTGCTCCCCTTTTTTTAAATTTCTTCTGCTTTGAAAGCCTTCCAAATTTGATATTTTATTTTTAAAACAGTTTCTTTCTTCTATTTCTGATTCTTCGATGTTGTTTCTTTCTAGATCTTTCCTTACTTCTGTAATCCATGCTATTGTCGATTTCTTCTTCCAGAAATATAGGAGTATTTGTTTTGTTAGTCTATTTCTATCCATTCAGTAGAGGTTTCCAAAAAAGGTTAATCTTTGTTTGGCTATTACTTCAGATATTTTCTCTATATTTTTGTAGATCTCCTCATTACTCCTTATTTTCCAGCCATCTGCAGTTTTTATTCCACCCATTATTTTTCTAATAATCCTTCTTTCCAGTACCTTTAGTCAGTCCATAGTATAGTTCATCGTTAGGCATTCAGATCCTTATAAACATTCTGGTCATACCACTGTGACTGTGGTGTAATGTTTTAGTGTTGTTATTATAGATATACATTTATTGTTGTAAATATTTTTAGTCAAGCAATATGCTCTTTCCATTTTGTCAATTCCTACATCAATTGCAGATTTTTCTAGTCCATTCTGCTGTATAGTCTCTCCATGATATTTAAATTTATTTACTCGCCTTATTTTACCTACTTGTGTTTCTATGAATTTTGGCACATTTTTTATATTTGTCTTGAATTTTGTTTTTTCAGCTGAAATCTTGAGACCAGTTCTGTTTGCTATTTTTTCCAGAAGGTGTATCTGGATAACTGCTTCTGTCAGGTTTTCTGAAAGTATTGCAAAATCATCCGCAAAAGCCAAGCGCTTTACCTTAATTCCATTTGTTTTCCTTCCCAAAGTAATTGGTTCAATTTTGTGATTTTTTTAGCTCCAAATTCCAGATCTTTACAATTTTTTCTAGAACACAATTAAACAGTAAAGGTGATGAACCATCACCTTGTCTATCACCAGTTTTTATTTCAAATGGCTGAGATACTTCTCCCATAAATTTGACGTTAGATAATGTACCTGTTAGTGTTTCACAAATTATTGATTCAACACCACATTCTCTAATGACTTTATCTGTTGTTTCACTGTCTATACAATCAAGTGCTTTCTTGAAATCAATAAATGACAATATTATTGGTTTTCCGGTTGACATTCTGTGGCAAATTATTGACTTTAAGTTAAAAATTTGTTCTGCACAAGATGTTCCCTTTCAAAAACCACCCTGATATTCTCCCAGTTGTTTGTCTAAAGTATCTACCACTCTGTTAAGGAGAATTTTTGATAATATTTTGTATGCCACTGCCAGAAGTGACACTCCTCTGTAATTATTGACATTTTGTTTGTCTCCCTTTTTACGTTGCAGGTGGATTAATGCTGTTTTCCATTCATCCGGAATCTTTTCAGTTTTCCAACTGTTCTCAAGAAGCTGTTGTAGATCCTTTATGATTTTTGTTTCTGACCACTTCAGTAATTCTACTGTAATGGAGTCTTCACCACTTGCTTTATTATTTTTGAGTGTTCTGATGGCTTCATGAATTTCTAACTCTGTTGGTGGGATATCTTCCTCTAGATTTTGAGATGTCACTGGAAATTCTAATTTATCTGTTGGAACTGGACAGTTATAAGTTTTTCAAAAAATTTGCTAAAATTTCACAATTTTCTTTGTTATTTAATCCCATTTTGCCATTTTCATCTTTGAAACAAACACTTGGTGGTGGATATCCTTGAAGTACGTGTTTAAAAGTTTGGTAAAAATTTCTATGATTATTTTTGGTGGGGGGGGGGGGGGGGGGAGGGGGATTGTGATTTGGAATATGCTACAAAAGGGGCTAAATTTTCATATCATGCTGTTAGTTACAAACACACTTTTAAAATAGACTGAACATCTAATCTGGTTAAAATCTTAGTGAACCAAAATATTCATCTGCTAGAACCAAAACAAAGGCAATTGTTGTTAATGTTGCATCATTGTTCCTACAGTATTTGATAATGCATTATCTTCTTTGGAAAACATTAATTGTGTAACATAAACAGTGGATAACGGAAACAAAAGTGAAGGAAAACTCATTCTATTTCTTATAAGATATTTCAGCCTGGATGAAGGACTTGAAGTGAAACTGCTCAAACTGTGACTGATACTGTGAAGATAATGGGGTATGAAAATGCATTCAGAATAGTTGAAAGTGATTGAGATGGACCTATTTTAGGAACTACTGAACACAAAGCATTTCTGAAAAAAAGTTGTCTGGTGAAAACTACAACTTAGTAAATAAAGTTTAATGTTTCAGTAAACTGTTAAGACTTTTAAGTAAACATAAAAATATGTCCTGGGTTGGACCCAAAAAATATGGTTAGCCTAGGCAGTAGTAGTGGTTGTGGTGGTGGTGGTGGTGGTGGTAGTGGTAGTGGTGGTGGTGGTGGTGGTAGTAGTAGTAGTAGTAGTAGTAGTAGTAGTAGTAGAAATTTATTCATAAAGAGACAATATTTATTGAATAGGTTTTGTCAGAAAATGCATAGCATAAAATACAAGGCTCTACAGTACCCTACACAATATCACATTCAAAATTACATATACTCTCTGATTACATCTACATCTACATATATACTCCGCAAGCCACATGCTGGTGTGTGGTGGAGGGTACTTTAAGTACCTCTATCGGTTCTCCCTTCTATTCCAGTCTCGTATTGTTTGTGGAAAGAAAGATTGTCGGTATGCCTCTGTGTGGTCTCTTCATGAGATATACATACGAGAGAGCAATTTACTGCTTGACTCCTCCATGAAGGTATGTTCTCGAAACTTCAACAAAAGCCAATACTGAGCTACTGAGTGTCTCTCTTACAGTCTTCCACTGGAGTTTATCTATCATCTCCGTAATGCTTTCATGATTACTAAATGGTCCTGTAATGAAGTGCGCTGCTCTCTGTGGGATCTTCTCTATCTCTTCTATCAACCCTATCTGGTATGGATCCCTCACAGTTGAGCAGTATTCAAGCAGTGGGCGAACAAGTGTACTGTAACCTACTTTCTTTGTTTTCGGATTGCATTTCCTTAGGATTCTTCCAATGAATCTCATTCTGGCATCTGCTTTACTGACGATTAATTTTATATGGTCATTCCATTTTAAATCACTCCTAATGCCTACTCCCAGATAATTTATGGAATTAACTGCTTCCAGTTGCTGACCTGCTATATTGTAGCTAAATGATAAAGGATGTTTCTTTCTATGTATTTGCAGCACATTACACTTGTCTACATTGAGATTCAATTGCCATCCCCCCCTCCCCCCCCCCACCCCTCTCTCTCTCTCTATCTCTCTCTCCAATGCTAAATTTGAGATTCCCTGATGCCTCAGAACATGTCCTACCAACCGGTCCCTTCTTCTTGTCAAGTTGTGCCACAAACTCCTCTTCTCCCCAATTCTATTCAATACCTCCTCATTAGTTATGTGATCTACCCATCTAATCTTCAGCATTCTTCTGTAGCACCACATTTCGAAAGCTTCTATTCTCTTCTTGTCCAAACTATTTATCGTCCATGCCTCACTTCCATACATGGCTACACTCCATACAAATATTTTCAGAAATGACTTCCTGATACTTAAATCAATACTCGATGTTAACAAATTTCTCTTCTTCAGAAACGCTTTCCTTGCCATTGCCAGTCTACATTTTATATCCTCTCTACTTCAACCATCATCAGTTATTTTGCTCCCCAAATAGCAAAACTCCTTTACTACTTTAAGTGTCTCATTTCCTAACCTAATTCCCTCAGCATCACCCGACTTAATTCGACTACATTCCATTATCCTAGTTTTGCTTTTGTTGATGTTCATTTTATACCCTCCTTTCAAGACACTGTCCATTCCGTTCAACTGCTCTTCCAAGTCGTTTGCTGTCTCTGACAGAATTACAATGTCATCGGCGAACCTCAAAGTTTTTATTTCTTCTCCATGAATTTTAATACCTACTCCAAACCTTTCTTTTGTTTCCTTTACTGCTTGCTCAATATACAGATTGAATAGTATCTGGGAGAGGCTACAACCCTGTCTCACTCCCTTCCCAACCGCTGCTTCCCTTTCATGTTCCTCGACTCTTATAACTGCCATCTGCTTTCTGTACAAATTGTAAATAGCCTTTCGCTCCCTGTATTTTACCTCTGCCACCTTCAGAATTTGAAAGAGAGTATTCCAATCAACATTGTCAAAAGCTTTCTCTAAGTCTACAAAAGCTAGAAATGTAGGTTTGCCTGTCCTTAATCTTTCTTCTAAGATAAGTCGTATGGTCAGTATTGCGTCACGTGTTCCAACATTTCTACGGAATCCAAACTGATCTTCCCCGAGGTCGGCTTCTATCAGTTTTTGCATTCGTCTGTAAAGAATTCGTGTTAGTATTTTGCAGCTGTGACTTATTAAACTGATAGTTCGGTAATTTTCACATCTGTCAACACCTACTTTCTTTGGGATTGGAATTGGTTCGCTATGATTAAGTTATGCTCTGTGCAAAATTCTACCAGGCGGCTTCCTCTTTCACTTCTTAGCCCCAATCCATATTCACCTACTATGTTTCCTCCACTTCCTTTTCCTACTGTCGAATTCCAGTCACCCATGACTATTAAATTTTCGTCTCCCTTCACTACCTGAATAATTTCTTTTATCTCATCATACATTTCATCAATTTCTTCATCATCTGCAGAGCTAGTTGGCATATAAACTTGTACTACTGTAGTAGACGTGGGCTACGTGTCTATCTTGGCCACAATAATTCGTTCACTATGCTGTTTGTAGTACCTTACCCGCACTCCTTTTTTTTTTATTCATTATTAAACCTACTCCTGCATTACCCCTATTTGATTTTGTATTTATAACCCCGTATTCACTCGACCAAAAGTCTTGTTCCTCCTGCCACCGAGCCTCACTAATTCCCACTATATCTAACCATAACCTATCCATTTCCCTTTTTAAATTTTCTAACCTACCTGCCTGATTAAGGGATCTGACATTCCACGCTCCGATCCATAGAATGCCAGTTTTCTTTCTCCTGATAACGGCGTCCTCTTGAGTAGTCCCCACCCAGAGATCCAAATGGGGGACTATTTTACCTCCGGAATATTTTACCCAAAAGGACGCCATCATCATTTAATCATACAGTAAAGCCGCATGCCCTCGGGAAAAATGACAGCTGTAGTTTCTCCTTGCTTTCAGCCGTTCGCAGTACCACAACAGCAAGGCCGTTTTGGTTAGTGTTACAGGGCCACATCAGTGAATCATCCAGACTGTTGCCCCCGCAACTACTGAAAAGGATGCTGCCCTTCTTCAGGAACCACACGTTTGTCTGGCCTCTCAACAGTTACCCCTCCATTGTGGTTGCAACTACGGTACAGCTATCTGTATCGTTGAGGCATGCAAGCCTCCCCAACAACAGCAAGGTCCATGGTTCATGGGAGGGGGGGTAACTTTATGTGTTGTTAACTCAAAAGGCTTCTTTGCTACAGGATTGCAGGTCATCTGATGATAAGGCAATGCTACAGTTTTTCATTCAGTTCTTGTTAGTTTATAGTTTGTGAGCCATTCTGCTTACTGACCGTAGTCTTCATTATGTTTCCTTGTAGTAAGTTTATCTGTTTTAGCACTGATGAGAAAAGGAAAATGATAAACATTTTGACAATGTATGTTTGTTTTTAGGTCATTTATACATAGGAGGACCAGGGCTGGTCCAGTACTGTTGCTCGTGAACAACATATTTCATCTCTTAGTAAGCTCAGTATTGGTTTGTAATTTTGTTTGCATGCAGTACTTCCACTATTTGTTTATGTTCTCAAAGGTATGACCTGACTCAGATAGTAGGTGTGCCTTGTGTGCCTAATTTATTTAATTTCTATAGCAATGTCTCATGATCTGTAATAATGAATGCCTTCAACAAGTCAAGGCATACTCCAGCAATTTATTCGCCACTGTCCACTTTCTGGTAAATTTCTCTCAGAAATTCATAGGTAGCAGTGATGGTTGAGCAGTTCTTCCTAAATCTGTGTTGTGGTATGGACAGAAATTGATATTTTTGCACAAAGCATGTCAGTCTGTTGTGGAAGACGTTCTCTAAAATTTGAGAAGCCAGACAATAGGGCAACTGGCTGTAACTGACAACTTCTTCTGTGTATCCTTTTATTGAACCCACGATCACTCGTGTTGTTAGAAAATATCTAACATTTATGATTTTAGTTAAATATTCCTGCACATTTCAAAGCTAATGATCTGACAATCTAGAAATCCTTTCTTTCATATCCCATGCTTCTATTAATTTGTGACTTGAAAATCAAATTTCAACAATAACTTGCTAGTTGTGCCATTATTTGAAGTGGTGCGAACTGTTAGATTTTTTCTAACATGGGAGTCTTTACATTACAATTATTTCTCCTTTTGTGGAATACGACCTTGCTTCAGTTTTAGTCTCTTTCTTGTACTTGTAACATGTGGCTGTGTTCGTTTATTTTCTTCTGAAAGCATTCAGCGTATGTTACATCTTTTATAAGAAAAGTAAGTATTCTTTTTGGGTTTTACATATTGAATGACACAATTGTTTATACAGAGTCCACAACATTCTCTGTTGGATATGAAAATATATAAAACTTTTCAGGAAATAAGTCATGTCAGAGGAACAGATATTGATTGAAAGAATTGGTGTCAGAGGTATGCCTAACAGCTGGCTTAGATCATATCTTACTGACCGCAAGCAAGTAGTAGAAATACATTTTCACAAAGAAAATAAATCAACAAGACATTATTCTGATTATAAAGCAGTAAAATATGGAGTACCACAGGGCTCGGTACTTGGCCCCATCCTATTTTTGATATATATAAATGACCTAACATCAGCCAACCAGTACCATAGCACTATCCAGTTTGCAGATGACACAAGCATATTAGTCAGCGGGAAGACTGCAGAGATACTACAGACAAGACTGTCTGAGGCATTAACAAATGTTGTAAACTGGTTCAACCAAAACAAACTAATAATAAATAAAAGCAAAACAGTAGCATTAAATTTTCATAATATCAAGAGAAACATTGAAGAGGATATAAGAATTCAGATGTCAGACACGGATATTGCAAGTGTGCCTAATACAAAATTTCTGGGGATCTGGCTACAGGATAATCTTAGATGGGAAACTCACATTGACAACATATTAAAGAAGCTAAGTACCATGTGTTATTTAATGAGAGTGCTAGAAAACTGCTGTCATAAGGACTGTCTAATGACAGTTTACTATTCTAATATACATTCTGTCCTAAAATATGGGATCACTTTTTGGGGTAACTCGCCATCCTGCCTAAAACTATTCAGGATGCAAAAAAGAATAGTGAGAATCATGGCTGGAATAAAAAGGAACAAACCATGTAGACCATTATTTAAAAGGATGGGGATTCTTCCCCTTCCATGTATTTTCCTATTTGAAAGTGCAATGTTTATAAAGAAATATACAATAACAAATCCTAGTATCCTCCCCAAAAATGAAAATGTTCATCATCATAATACAAGACAGAAAACTGACTTTCATGTACTCCATACAAAAACCAGTTTGTGCCAAAAAGGAACATTACACCATGGAAAAATTATCTACAATAAATTGCCAAGAGAAATTAAAGTAATGACAGATGTAAAAAATTTTAAAGCAGCATTAAAAGAATATCTGTTGACACATTGCTTTTATAGTGTGGAAGAGTTCCTCCAAAATCCTCGAGAGTCTAAGTGATGATTATGCAAATACTGTAACCATTAATATTGGCCTATAAATACATTCAGATGTAATTCTCAAGTTTATAATGGGGTTCAAGTACAAGTTGTATAGCGACTTGCCCAGTATATGAAGTAAAATTCTGTGAATGTAATTCTCTAGTGTACATGTCAGTTCATAGTGTAGAAGAGTTCCTCAAACATCCTTAGAGCTTAAGAGAGGATCATGCAAATACTTTAATCATTAATATTGGCTTATACATGTATCCAGTTGTAAACTTCAAGTTTCTAATGTGGTTTAATTATAACTTACACATTGACTTGCCCAGTATATGAAGTGCTGTAAAATTTTGTGAACATAATTTTCTAGTTTCTAAAGTGTTTTAATTGTAAGATATACTTTGACCTGTCCAATATCTGATGTGCTGTCCTGTACATGTAAGATTTACTGGACCAATAAATACAATACAATACAATACAATACAAAGTACATGCAGGAAAACAGCCTACTGGGCCATATCAAGTACCCAGTGACACAGATAATGTGGTGTTATGATTGATTCGACCGATTGACAAAACAGGGAGAAACATGATGATGGACAATTTATTTTACATCTGTACCATTGGCTAACAAATGTACACCAATCATCGACTGATAGTAGTAGGTACTCCACGGAAAATAGAAGAGACATTCCACAAGAACTTATGGACATAAAGTGTAGGCAACTAAACAGCAGCATATTTGCATTTGGAGAAAAACCAGGCAACATCTGCTTGATTTGCTCATACATCCCAAAAAAGAAACAGAAAAAGAATGTTCTAATGTTATCCTCCATGCACAGCGACGATGCTATAGGTGCTGACAGTGGCAAAGCGAACAAACCTGAAGTCATTATGTTTTACAATCTTACATAAGGAGGTGTAGATGTTGTCAACTGTTTGAAATCAGAATATTCTGTTTCAAGAATAAGCAATCATTGGCCTCTTACACTGTTTTTCAGCTTTTTGAACATCAGAGCAATAAATGCTCAAATAATATATAAGGTAAACACAAATGACTTAATTCCATCGAGAAGGTTCATCACAGAATTGAGTATGATGCTTACAAAACCCCACATGATCAAACGCATGTCAATTCTGAAAATATCACTTTGCTTCAAGGAGAAAATAAAAGGTGTTGTACACATTTGAAAACTACCGACAGCTAAAGAAGAAAATGAATCAAGAGAAAAAAACAAGATGTCACTACTGCCCTAAAAGGAAAAACGGATTCACACAGCATCACTGCCATCATTTTTGCAGCCCTGCCTCTAAAGAACATACAGCATTGAGTGTTCTTATTTGCCAGGAGTGTATGTCACAAGAAGCCATATCGGCATCTGACAAGTGAAAAGGAGTGTTGTTAACCTTAATTCATCACTTACTATAAATATTATGAACTGCTGTTCATTGTAATTGATCTCAAAAAAGTTTGTGAAATCTTTGCATGTTGAAATATTTTTAAGTTACATGTTCCATACCATGTTTATACTAACTCATAATGCTTTGGTAATAATAAAGAAATGATTTATTGCATTAATATGTCTTTGTCTGGAATAAAGAGATAAAAAAAAGGTGCAAGATCTCACTGTTAGAAAAAATCTAACACGGGAGTTATCACGGGGCAACAATATTCACGAGCGACCGCGGGTTAACTATAAGTTTCAAATTAGCAATTTTTAGATAGGGAGGGAGGTCCCTGATATCAGTAAACCATTGCATAAATGTGTCAGTGGGTTTACAGTGATTTCACTAAACCTTCTTATTATTTTACCAGGTATACCATCTACTCCGATGATTTTTAAGGTTTTTATGACAGTAAAAATTTCTTCTTCATTCATTTGGTACAGATGAAGTGAGGTAGTAGGGTTGTTAATCTTGAATGATAGTGCCTTTGCACTTTGGTTATGTGGATTAATCATACTGTTTAGTTGCTTACTTATACTTGGAAATAGTTGCTGAGCATATTTACTACTTTCCTCATGTCAGTTTTTTCTCTTCTTGTTGACAAAGTGTGATATTGGCATGTTGGTAGTGACATTAGTTTTCTGCTGTTTCACAACTTTCAATGTAGTTTTCATCTTGTTTCCATCAGATTGTATATAAAGGTCATTTACCTTCATTTTTGCTTCCTTAGCAACTGTTAAAATATTGTCTTGTGTTTTCTGTAGTAAGCATGAAATTCGTCATACACGCACAGTGTCTTTAATACCATATAGGTTTCCCTTTTTTCCCTTGAGATATTAATTTCAGCTGGTATCCAATACTTGTTTTTATTAGTAGACAATAACCTGTATTCCTTCAATAGCTATCTGGTTTCACTGTAGTTAGTAGATATTCCCAACAATTTGTCAGACTGTTCACATATACTGCCATGCTCGTATACTGCATTCAGTGTTTCCTCAGCTAACAGTTGCCTGAAGGTATCTATCTACATTTTTTCACTTAGGATTATTTCTTCTTTACTAATTTGGTTTGCGTTGTTGTATAGGGAGCAATATACCGACCATTATGGTCACTAAATCCTGTATTTATTGTTCCAGCCTGGAAGTAATTACTTTCTGCATTCATAAATATTTGGTCAATAGTGGTACATGTGGTTTTTGTAATTCTGGAAGGAGAGTCTATAGTGGTTTGCAAATTATACACTACAAGTATGCTCATAAGATTTTGCTTTTTGTTTGAGTTGTCCTGAAAATTAAATGTAAATCATCACATACTGTTAGATTTTCTTATTAGCTTTAAAATTTTAGAGTGCACTGTCTAGTTTCTGTAGGAATATAAGTAAGTCCCGACCTGGGTTTCTGTACAGGCAAATTATAATTGTTTTTAGTGAAGTTACTTCTGTAGTGAAATTTCAAAGTCTTGATTTCTTTCTCAGGAGTTTAAGCAGCAATGTTTCATGTTGCTTCTAACAAAAATGCATATCCCACCCTGCAGGATGGTTTTAATCCTGGTAGTTTTGTAACTGCCAACATATCACTGCCCTATCAAATGTTCACCTAAACATATAAAAGAAGGTTCCTTCAGATTATCTGACAAAAGTGTTTTAAATTTGCTTATTTTATCTGTAAATCATTCTACATTCTGATGAAAGAGCATAACTTTTGTACTTTTGTCATGTTCAGACATATATAATTGACCTCCTTTTTCACCTGTTCATTTTCACCACTTGTATCTGCTAGGTGTTCTTTTTATGGCGAGGCCATAGAAAATCCTCATTTCTGGAGGGTGGGCATTGTTTCTGGTTAATTTGTTTTCTCAGTGTGGATGCCATTTTTCTGTATCTGTATCTGTCATTTTCCTTTCATCACCCAAAAATGTCTCTTCTGTTATACTTCTGTGTTTTTTGGTAGTTGTGTAGGTTTCAACAAAAAGAAACTCTGAGTTCATTGTTTCAGGTTTGCTCATACGGTTACACAGTGTGGTTTTTGGCCAAAAGTGGTTGTTTTTATTTCAACAAGATCATATTTCTACATTAATTGTGATGTTGTCTGTGTTTCATAAACAATTCTCTTGTGGTGGGAAGACCTTGCATATTTCTCTGGAACTGTCTGTTTATTTTTGCTAGCCCCAAATTTGCATCTGTCATCCTGTAGGTTATATCTGTGAGGCATGTCAGAACTATGATGATGGGCACTTTAAGATCAAGCAGTGTAGTTTTAAGCATTGTGTAGTATGTTTACCCTCACGTTTGTACACCCATGATTATGATAGTATCATTCTTACATGACTCACTGACTGAATTACTGATTTTCATTATCTCAGTCAAAGGTGAACTCAGCTCCATCATACCTATAGCTATGTATGACATACTATATTCATTTATTTTTTCAGATTTCTCATGGTGTGGCTGTCACCAAGCATCACAACTCATTTTTTATATTCATTTGTGTGTTACTTGTAGACGTTCAGATGACTTTCTGCATGGATTTGTGTATGGTACAGCTGAAGTTAGGTTAAAATTTGGAGAATTTATTCATTGGCTGTCAGCTTCTTCTTCGGGTAATACACTGGAATTATTGCCTGTCACATCTGTTAATAACATATTGACTGTTTGAAGGTCTGTTCACTTAATTGGTTTTATGGGCCTAGCAAAGTTCTTGTTCTTTGCACTCAGATTTACATTTTCTTTTTATTGTTTGGCACACACTTCTGTTATTATGGTTAGTACTTGTTTTTAATCATTCCAGTGAATGTTTTAGGCACTAGATATTGATTATTCATGTTACAGTGACTAACTGTTCAGTAACTAAATCATTAGTTTTTAACATCTTGGCTGTAGAGATGTGTTATTCACTATCACAAAAACATAACACATTTTATGCATTGTGCCACTGTATACAGAAGGAATGAATCTACAGTTGAGTTTCTGTCCAAACTTAGAAACATTTTATCACTGTTGCACACACATATCACAATAAACAAGCCACATTTTGGATCTTAGGATGGGAGTTTATACAATGAAACCCATGATGCAACACCATGAACAGTCCAAATTTTTGTCAGCATGCACACCTAAATATTAAGTGACAGCTACCCTCTCAATTTGTTTACTTTGAATTCTGAGGTCCAGGTCATGATGTGACTTTGTTTCTCTGTTGTGAATATAATCAGTTTTTGAAAGATTTAAGGTTGACTTGTTCTTTTCAAATCAGTTTTCTACATATCCCAAAACTCTGGTTGTAGATGTTGAAATACCCTACTTCACATGAATTTTCGTGCACTAAATTTAAATTGTTCACATGGTTTATCACTTTCTGAAAGCTGTTTTTCTTTGAAGCTTTTATCCACTTATCTGCAGAGTCTGTGATTTCTTGTGTGGGTCTCAGTGTGTTTTGATGCACCAGTTGACGATTTCATGCTTTAAGTTCATTTATTTCCATTTGTTGTGAACTGATTGTGAATTGCACACTCAATAAGCGTTTCCTTAGTTTCACAATTTTGATCTTACATTCTGGGCAGGCTTTCTTTTTACCATGGAAATTACCATTTTTTCCAGAGAAATTTGATGCACACTTGCCGCCATCTTGCAACTGCCTACATATTTGAAATTATCATCTTTTTATGTAGTAACCCTGAGCTAATGGAAGAAAATCATTTCCAGCGTATGTACAACACTAGACACAAAGAAAATTTCATGCTTCCACAACATCATTTAAAACTCTACTAACATACACCCCAGGTCATGGGAATGGAAATTTACAATAAACTCAAGGGTAGAGATGTACTGAGCATGGAGATAGGTTCACTGAAGAGAAAACTACACTCCTGGAAATGGAAAAAAGAACACATTGACACCGGTGTGTCAGACCCACCATACTTGCTCCAGACACTGCGAGAGGGCTGTACAAGCAATGATCACACGCACGGCACAGCGGACACACCAGGAACCGCGGTGTTGGCCGTCGAATGGCGCTAGCTGCGCAGCATTTGTGCACTGCCGCCGTCAGTGTCAGCCAGTTTGCCATGGCATACGAAGCTCCATCGCAGTCTTTAACACTGGTAGCATGCCGCGACAGCGTGGACGTGAACCGTATGTGCAGTTGACAGACTTTGAGCGAGGGCGTATAGTGGGCATGCGGGAGGCCGGGTGGACGTACCGCCGAATTGCTCAACACGTGGGGCGTGAGGTCTCCATAGTACATCGATGTTGTCACCAGTGGTCGGCGGAAGGTGCACATGCCCGTCGACCTGGGACCGGACCGCAGCGACGCACGGATGCACGCCAAGACCGTAGGATCCTATGCAGTGCCGTAGGGGACCGCACCGCCACTTCCCAGCAAATTAGGGACACTGTTGCTCCTGGGGTATCGGCGAGGATCATTCACAACCGTCTCCATGAAGCTGGGCTACGGTCCCGCACACCGTTAGGCCATCTTCCGCTCACGCCCCAACATCGTGCAGCCCGCCTCCAGTGGTGTCGCGACAGGCATGAATGGAGGGACGAATGAGCGATGAGAGTCGCTTCTGCCTTGGTGCCAATGATGGTCGTATGCGTGTTTGGCGCCGTGCAGGTGAGCGCCACAATCAGGACTGCATACGACCGAGGCACACAGGGCCAACACCCGGCATCATGGTGTGGGGAGCGATCTCCTACACTGGCCGTACACCACTGGTGATCGTCGAGGGGACACTGAATAGTGCACGGTACATCCAAACCGTCATCGAACCCATCGTTCTACCATTCCTAGACCGGCAAGGGAACTTGCTGTTCCAACAGGACAATGCACGTCTGCATGTATCCCGTGCCACCCAACGTGCTCTAGAAAGTGTAGGTCAACTACCTTGGCCAGCAAGATCTCCGGATCTGTCCCCCATTGAGCATGTTTGGGACTGGATGAAGCGTCGTCTCACGCGGTCTGCACGTCCAGCACGAACGCTGGTCCAACTGAGGCGCCAGGTGGAAATGGCATGGCAAGCCGTTCCACAGGACTACATCCAGCATCTCTACGATCGTCTCCATGGGAGAATAGCAGCCTGCATTGCTGCAAAAGGTGGATATACACTGTACTAGTGCCGACATTGTGCATGCTCTGTTGCCTGTGTCTATGTGCCTGTGGTTCTGTCAGTGTGATGATGTGATGTATCTGACCCCAGGAATGTGTCAATAAAGTTTCCCCTTCCTGGGACAATGAATTCACGGTGTTCTTATTTCAATTTCCAAGAGTGTATATGATCTCATGGTGGAAAAATTCTACTATTCAATTGAGGAATTTATGTACAATGAAATCATTATCTGAATAGTGTGACTGTTTAATATTATAGCATTTTGTATAATATTGTGTATGTATATAAACATAATGTACTGTTACATTACAAGAAAAACAATTTAATAATATTACTATGTACAATATCAACCTGTACTGGTAAAAAGTAGTGTTAGGAAATTATGTATATCGTAAGGCCATAATTGACGTGTCTCCTATACAGTATGATCAGATGATCTGTAAAGGTATGTTGTGAGATGGATAAAATACAAATACAAACAAATACAAATTTTACAACTTACAACAACATTTGTGTCATCAGCAAACAGTTAGGAGTACCATTGATCGGAATCTTAATATCATTTACATAAATAAGAAATAATAGAGGTCCTACAGTCAATATCAGATCCACACACATTTTAGTGTTTGTTCCAAAGTAATTTACAATACCTGTCCCCTGTTTTGGGGTTATGACTGGAACTATTTCTTCCCTGTTCCTCATTTACCAGTACCTTCTAATTTATCTAGCAAGATATCATGTTGGGTGTAACAGATGACAAGTGGTCGGTTGCATGTGCCATCTATCGCCCCTGGCCTAGCACAAATTCTAATTAAATGATAAAATTGCGTTTCAGGTTAGGATTTGTTAGTTATGTGCATAAATACTGCGGAAGTATTTGGTTTTTATATGTGCAGATAATTCAAGGACCAAGCCAGCAACCGGCGCAGACTTTTGTTCACGCGGCAAGTAGCGGGCCGCCATGGAGGCTGATGACATCGCTCCATGGAGGTCCAGAGTCATGGTGGTGGTATAATCTGAGGTGGTTGTTGGACTTCGGAGGAAAAAAATGAAAAAGTAGGAAGAAGCAATTTAACGTCCAGTAACGCAGTAGGTGGTACCTCAAGAGCCGACTGTACATAGGTATCAGAAATAAATCCCTGTAACTATTGTAAAAAAGGAGTTCTGAATAAGAGTTATTACGAGAAGCAGTCAGACAGTTTCAGTTACTGGTGAATGATCGCCATAGGTGACATTTTCTTCATCAGCTGCACCGTCCCCTCCTTCACTCGACGAATTTAGTCAACATTGAGACAGAGCCGAACTACGCAAATAATAAAACTCATCAGTGGGGTGGGGACAGCGCACAGTATCAAACACCTTCAATAAGTCCAAATTTATTTGTATTGTAGTGTTGTTTCTATCTAGTACCATTACAACAGTTTCAGTGCAATGAATAATACCTGGCTCTGTACTCATGTCTCTTCAAAAATTGTGTTGATATACAGACAAGAGATTGAAGTTTTCAAGGCAATTTGCTGCTTTGTGTTTCATGACTGTCTCTGTTACTTCAGAAAATATAGATAACAAGGCTACATGACTATAGTTTCCCACTTCATATGTATCGCCCTTTTTATGTAATGGTTTTGCTTTTGAAATTTTTAATCTTTGTGGAAACAGTACTTCTGATATGATGTATTTATGATATGTGGGAGTGGTTTTGATATGACACTAACACATTTAATTATGACTGAAGACGGTACATCATCAGTTCCTGAAGATGTTTTATTCTTCATTGTTTTTATTATTCTAAGAACTTCTAATTTACTTGTGGGACTTAGCAAAACTGTATTAAAATATTGTCCTCTTGAAACTGAGGTTTTACTATCCCTAAAGTAATTATCACTCAGGTTAACTTGAGTGTTTATGAAGCAGTCATTTATGTAACTTGCTTAATTTAGATTTCTGAGTAACACTCCATGATCGATTTTTAAAGCAATGGTTTGAGTTTTATCATTTCTATTTACTTCTTTTTTCTGTCCCTGTACGTCTTTTGTCACTGTACATTATCTTAGATTCTTTAATCACTTTCCTGTGAATTGTCTTATATGTCTTATGACATTTTGTGGATCTTTGATCTTTGTTGTCTTTTTTGAATTGATTGAGATGTTTTAGATTTAGCGTTTCACTAGACAGTCTGACAGCAAATGATATTCCCTGCCCATTGTTCCTTTGCAAGAGGGTTTTTTTTAAAACTATATTTTTGCATGTTTCCTTTGATAAGATTTGAGTAAGAGTATTTAGCTTTTCTTCGTTGAAGTGACTTTTATATTACCACTTATTTTTTACTACCCTGGGTATAGAAGAATTGTGTTAGTAGTGCACTGTGATCTGAAAGACCTAAGTTTACATGTATACCCTTCAGTGACACAATTTTCTATTTGTAAAAATATTATCTAATGGGGAAGGTGACAACACCTTTACTCTAAAAAGATCTGAATAAAGTAGTTTGATCTGAAAACTGCTTAGGATTCTTACTTAAAAGTTTTCTCTATTTTCCGTTAACATTTTATTCCTTTTTCTTCATTTTCAGTTACGGGTTATTCTTTTTTTCTTCATTTTCAGTTAACAGATTAACGTAAAATCACCACATAATACATTGACAGAAAAAAACTGTAACAGCAAGAAGGAGTTGTGTGATGTAAACAAAAGTTGGTATGATGTGTATTCCATTTTTGTGCCTGTCACATAAAAATAGGATTATTAGTGCCACTTTGAGGATGCCAATCAGGTTTTCTTTGAATGCAGTCTGCAACTGTCATGAGCGTTAGTTAGCTTTTAGACTGGACATCGTGAATTGGTGTTAGTCAAGAATATATATGAAGGTAGTATCTGTTCCCTAACAGTTACCATTGATGGCCTTGCAGCTTTTCTAGAATGAAATGATAATTAAATGGACACCCTAGCTTCAAAGTGGCGTTGATATACTTCATTGGGGACATGTTGAAATGTGTGCCCCGACCGGGACTCGAACCCGGGATCTCCTGCTTACATGGCAGACGCTCTATCCATCTGAGCCACCAAGGGCACAGAGGATAGTGCGCCTGCAGTGGCTTATCCCTTGCATGCTCCACGTGAGACCCACATTCCCAGCATGTCCACACCACTACATTCGTAGTGCCCCTAATAGATGTTTGCCCATCATACTCATTACTCATGGCAGATTAATCTACCAAGTCCCGTATGAGTTCGGGCATAGTGTGTGTGTTCACGCAACATGGTCAGTGGCCAGGAAGCCCTATTTTAACTATATATGATGGTTGTATCTGTTCCCAAAAGAACAGTTACCGTTGATGCAGGAATGCAAGAAGATCTGCAGCGGATAGGCACTTGGTTCAGGGAGTGGCAACTGACCCTTAACATAGACAAATGTAATGTATTGCGAATACATAGAAAGAAGGATCCTTTATTGTATGATTATATGATAGCGGAACAAACAATGGTAGCAGTTACTTCTGTAAAATATCTGGGAGTATGCGTGTGGAATGATTTGAAGTGGAATGATCATATAAAATTAATTGTTGGTAAGGCGGATACCAGGTTGAGATTCATTGGGAGAGTCCTTAGAAAATGTAGTCCATGAATAAAGGAGGTGGCTTGCGAAACACTCGTTCAACCTATACTTGAGTATTGCTCACCAGTGTGGGATCTGTACCAGATTGGGTTGACGGAAGAGATAGAGAAGATCCAAAGAAGAGCAGTGCGTTTCGTCACAGGGTTATTTGGTAACCGTGATAGCGTTACGGAGATGTTTAACAAACTCAAGTGGCAGACTCTGCAAGAGAGGTGCTCTGCATCGCGGTGTAGCTTGCTCGCCAGGTTTCGAGAGGGTGGGTTTCTGGATGAGGTATCGAATATATTGCTTCCTCCTACTTATACCTCCCGAGGAGATCACGAGTGTAAAATTAGAGAGAATCGAGCGCGCACGGAGGCTTTCGGATAGTCGTTCTTTCCGCGAACCATACGCGTCTGGAACAGAAAAGGGAGGTAATGACAGTGGCACGTAAAGTGCCCTCCGCCACACACTGTTGGGTGGCTTGCGGAGTATAAATGTAGTTGTAGATGTAGATGACCTGCCTGTTGTTGGCAGCATATTCTGAAGTCTTGTAACTATGTTATAGTCACTTGTTGGTGAATTAACGACTGACCATAAAGTTACTGAACTTACATCAACTTTAATTGTGTTACTGGCATTGCTAGCACTTGTAGTACAGTGGGCTGCAGTGAATGGATCCACTTACCATATATCCACAGTTTATCTTGCAGGGTGGGTGTCCATATCTCTGATGGAAAAGGACTTATGTTCAAATCTAGAACAGTAATATGCCATAATGCATTGCTTGACTTGGGTTGCAATACCTGAAGTTCTATAACATCTAGGTGACCTACTTCTGTTACAGAAGGAGCCAGTTTATATCACTGGGCCTCACCAGATGCAGAAGGAGCTGAAGCTGAAATGATGCATTTGATATTCCTCACACTCTGAAAACTGTCCCATCCATTGATAGCAGAAACAATAAAATCAGTATTGTCAAGCACATATTGCCAGCATGTTATAGTTGGGACAGGTTCTTTGATATGGAACAGCTCTAGCTGTGGAACTTTTTTACATAATAGCTCACTTAACAATTGGAAATAAATACTCTCTCAATAAAATGAAAAATAACTCCATTATGTAAATTTGAACCCAATGAGGTTATTTCAACTACTCACATGAGTGGACTGTACAGGAAATGTTGGGGAAGTATGGTCTGTCTGTAAGCAAGCCACGCTTGAGTGAAGTTGTTGCCTTTGCCTGAAGAATGATACAACTGCCGTATAGCATGAATGAGAATAAATTTCCCTCTAGCAGTGTAGAACAACGTACAGAGATTTACACAGAATCTGCCAACATATGTTTCTTGTGGTGCTGTTATTAGTTATTCATATCTGTATTCCATGTAGTGTGACTGCGCTTCATGGAAAATAAATTCCCCTGGGCACATCAACGCACTGCGTTGCCAGTGATTCATAAGGAGGAAGAGGCAATATAACAACACCCTGTTGTTCTCTTTGTGATATAGTGGGGTAGAGAGAGAGTGTGGACTGACCTGCTTGCTCTTCTGTACACAGACCTAGAAAGGAGGGAAGTGAACGATCACAATGTGGTGACCTGCCTTCCATCATGTATCTACCCTCGACCTATCCCTCCTGCCTCCACCCCCTTTCCCCCATCCACGCAACCCTACAACTTGTCACACCATCAGGACACAGATTATCCATTACTAGTTTTTAATGCACTTGGATGTAGCACACACATTTAATATTTGTTCTTGACCCATTTCATTTAATGACAAACATTAATATCATATCATTAAAACACTATGTTTAATAATCTGCATTTTTTGCATCCCTCATAATGTGGGAACTATCAGTCCTAGAGAAAAAATGAAGGGAACTTTTTTGTAGGAAATTTAATGTAGTTTAAATTTTTGCAGGGATACATTTTTGCTAGAAGCTGCAGTTTTTGAGATATTCAAGAAAACCATAAAAAAGTGACCTTTAAGCTCCCATTCATCACCATACTCACACCACACCGGTCATAATTTTTAGTACGTAGTTCATGATGCTTCCTCCTTCCACTGTACAAAAAATAGGGATTACACAAATTTTTTCAACTAATTTTCCTTCACCGACCTGACTAAATGGAGAATATGCAGATATGATGTGTGTTTATCACTTCTGCAGTGGTGGAGTCTGTGCTAATTTGACGAATACCATCAGCACTTTCTGAGATGTCAAATTCCTGATTGTAGAGAGTTTTCAGCACATCACATGAAACAGATATTCTTCCAGGTTATAATTTATCTTCTGACAATGTAGTTCACCAACCTGTGCAGGAACAGAAACACATTGCTGAAATGGTGCTGTGTTCTCCTACTACCAGCACATGGCAGCTTTCTACATGTATCAGTGTCCCACAAACATATGTATGGCAAACATTAGATGCGAGAAACTTATACCCATTTCATAGAAAACATGTCCATATTCTTCACATCTGTGTCAGTACCACATGACTTGAATGTAGTCACTGATTAACTAACAGTTGGCCATTAATACTGTTCACTGCTGAAGCCACATTTACATGGAACGGAATCAACAACATGCACAATAATTATTGCTGGCCACAAGAAAATCCACATGCTACAGTGGAAACTGATGTCCAGCTTTGTTTTTTGATCAATGCTTGATGTGGCGTGATTGGTAACTTGGTGATAGATCCAGTCATTTTAGAAGAGTGAATTATGGGACAGAATTACTTGCACTACATGGACTGTAGTGTACTCCCAGCATGATGGAGCTCCTCCACATTTTACTTGATGCGTGAGGGAACATCTCATCCACATTTATCCTGATTGCTGAACTGGTAGAGGAGGTACATCTACATCTACATGGTTACTCTGCAATTCACACTTAAGTGCCTGGCAGAGGGTTCATCGAATGATTTCCATACTACTTCTCTACCATTCCACTCTCGAATGGCATGTAGGAAGAAGGAACATCTAAACCTTTCCATTCGAGCTCTGATTTCTCTTATTTTATTACAATGAGCATTTATCCCAACATAGGTGTGTGTCAACAGAATATTTTTGCATTCGGAAGAGAAAGTTGGTGATTGAAATTTTGCAAATAGATCTCACCGCAAAGAAAACCGCCTTTGTTTCAGTGACTGCCACCCCAGCTCGCATATCATATCAGTGACACTCTCACCCCTATTGCACTATAACATGAAATGAGCTGCCCTTCTTTGCACTTTTTCGATGTCTTCCGTCAGTCCTACCTGGTAAGGATTCCACACCGTGCAGCAATATTCCAGCAGAGGATGGACAAGTATAATGTTGGTTGTCTCTTTAGTGGGTTCTTCACATCTTCTAAGTGTTCTGCCAACAAAGCACAGTCTTTGTTTCGCCTTCCCGACAATATTATCTACGTGGTCTTTCCAATTTAAGTTGTTCGTAATTGTCATTCCTAGGTATTTAGTTGGATTGACAGCCCTTCGATTTGTGCCATTTATCGTGTACTGAAAATTTACTGGATTTCCATTAGTACACATGTGGAAGACCTTGCATTTTTCTTTGTTTAGTGCCAATTGCCACTTTTCACACCATACAGAAATTCTCTCTAGATCATTTTGCAATTGGAATTGATCGTCTGATGATTTTACTAGATGGTAAATTACAGCATATGGTTAACTGGCCACCAAGGTCACCAGACCTTATGACATTAGATTTTTATTTATGGGGTCGGATGAAGTCTGAGGATGACAAACAAATGGTGAGTACATAACTTGAACTGCATGGTCGCATCATGGAGATTGCTGCTCTCATTACAGTACACACAGATGCACTCAGACAAGCAATAAAAGATGTTCTCCTAAGAATGCACAAGTGCATTGAAGTTGATGGGATATTCAAACATTTATTGCAAATTGTACAATAACTGTAAATTGATGTGTACAATAATGTTCAGAGGTGAATGTGTCGCAAAGTGTTATTTTTCAATTGATATTTTTAAGACACATGTTGTGATGTTCACTAACTGTTGCACATGTGTACATGTGTAAAACTGACAGTGAATTGAATAATGCAGAAAGCAAATAGCAAAGTACATTAAATATGTGCTATCTTGGAATCCATTCAGAACAGAGCATACATATGCATGAACCTTTTTTTTCTTCAAATTATCATTCTTGTCATTTCCGTGAATACTGATGATTCCTCTTTGGACACCCCATGTAAGTACATGTATGAAGTATCAATTCATAATGTTTCTCACTAATCTCAGTACAGGAGTATTGCAAGTACAATGAAATGGTGTTTTCTGACATCACTATTTATAACTTGCAGGTTGTAGTTGTGCTGGTGTAGACAGTAGTTACTAGGAAATCCACATAATAGAGAATTAATCTGTAAATTAAGCAACAAAGTCTAATGTAGAATTCTGTGTGTTTGACAGTTACATGGTTCTGTTAAACATGGTTGGTTGTGAATTTTATCTCATGAATGTGACATATTTTTGATCTTAAAATACCTGATGCTTTGTGCATATTCCAAGAGTTCTATTGCAGTTGTTTTAAGATTTATTTATTTATGATACTTGTGGATCACACACTAAACTGGTATTTAATTTGTCTTTACAGTGTCTGCCCAAGAGTGAAAGCCAACATGGAAACCAAATCTGGTAGCAGAGCCAGAGGGGAAAGCTCTTCACTCAAGAGGAAGCATGAATCAAGAAACAGTGCATCTGATGGTGGGTGTTGCATTATCAGAGAAAGGGGAAAACATACAGCAAAAGAAGAAAAATAGTGTGAAAATTGATCAATAGATAGCACTGTATGTGTCAGAATACGTGAATGAAACAAATGTCATATGCATGACCCATTGAAGTTGGTAAGCATGCTGGGTACATGGCTTTTCCTCTTTTTGCATCTGTGATGTTCACCATGACTTTCTCAATGCAGGATCTTGCTCTGCTTGTAAAGCTGTATTACAAGAATGATGAATATGCACACGTCACTCTGCAGAAGTTCCGGACACTGAAGGTTTTAAAAATGTGTTGGTCTGATGACTGCCGTGGGTCTGGAGAAAATGATTCAGAAATTTAAAAAGACCTGTTCTCTTGCTGTACAACCTGGTAGAGGGAGAAAATGAATTGATTCAATTCTGTGGAAGCAGTGACCACATAAGTGCAGGAGGAGATGAGTGGTGGCGTGCAAACATGTTGTGCACGGAGAATTGCCGAAACACTGGAGCATGGTGCATAAAATCCTATGAAACTTCCTTCTTTGCTACCCATTCAAAATTATCCATGTGCACAAGTTGCTTCCTGTTGACCTGCCAGCAAGAGAGAACTTTGCTTTAGAGTTTCTTGCTTGCATGGAAGTGGACAATGATTGGCCGTGGAAGGTTTTGTGGACAGATGAAGCCCACTTGTCGATAATGGGCAATAGAAAATCCACACGCAAATCAACCATTACCACTTCATCGTGAAAAGGTCATTGTGTGGTGGGGGTTTATGGCATCATTTATCGTAGGGCCATATTTTTTTTGGTGAGACAGGTGCTTCTGGTCCTGTTACCAGTACCGCCACTGTTAAGCTCTACGAATGTCTTTTGCACAACCACATCATTCCAGCTCTCCAACAGTGTGGATGGGATCATTTTTATGCAAGATGGCACACCTCCACACATTGCAAATCCAGTTAAGTAGCTGCTGAACTGCCATTGCTAGAATTATCAGCTGGCATTTTCCTACAGCATGGCCACCCCAATCACCTGATCTTAATCCGTGCAACTTCTGGCTGTGGGGCTATTAAAAGATATAGTGTTCAGTACTCCAATTGCAAACTTAGCTGAACTGCAGGCAGGCATTGTGCAACAGATTCTGAACGTGACCCTGGAAACACTTTGATCACTCGTGGTTCATGCTGTTCCTTGGTTTCAACTTGTTGCAGAAACTGGTGGACAGCATATTGAACATGTTTTGCACCAGTCACACAGAAATTAGTAATCCAATTTGATTTTCATTGATGCTTTTGGCCGCAGGACAATTGAAAACCAATGCTGTTGATGCTTTTTGTGCAGTTTTTGGCCTCAGGACAATTAAAAACTGACGTGAATGATGCTTTTTACGTGGTTTGTGACCTCAGGACAATTAAAAACTGATGGTTCCCATCCAATGTGATATGAACTTGCCATGGTGGATGGGCTTACATAACTAATGGTATCATACCTGTACACCCATGCACACTGAATAGTACAGTTTGTTAAACGTCAAACATACACCTTAGGCATTGTTGTATGATTCATTTGTCATTTGTAGTCAACCACTATTAAATTATGACGCTTATAGCACCATCTATTGCTACATTTTGTAACTATATTCCGTTGCAATGTGACGTCATTCTGACCAGTGGTATTACTTCTACAGTGGTTTGAAAGCTTAACTTTAATTATAATCACCCTGTATACAGCAAGTAGCACATTATATACTACACACATAAAAAAAAGATTTGCATCACCTCAGTTCTGAGAGTTACAGAACCTGTACAGAAAATTGGAGTAGAGATCAACATAAACATCATTTCTGACCTATTTACTGCTCATGAAAACCACACAGTGCATGTTGTGCTACCATACAGTGAGACCTTCAGAGGTGGTGGTCCAGATAGCTGTTCATACCAGTACTGCTAATACCCAGTAGCACGTCCCGTTGCATTGATGAGTGCCTGTATTTGTCGTGGCATACTATCCACAAGTTCATCAAGGTCCATTGTCCACATTGTCCCACTCCTGAACAGTGATTTGGCATAGATCCCTCAGAGTGGTTGGTGGGTCACATCATCCATAAACAGCCCTTTTCAATCTATCCCAGGCAGTTTTGATACAGTTCATGTCTGGAGAACATGCTGGCCACTCTAGTCAAGCGATGTCATTATCCTGAAGGAAGTCATTCACAAGATGTGCATGATGGGGGTGCAAATTGTTGTCCATGAAGACAAATGCCTCACCAATATAGTGCCGATATGGTTGCACTATCAGTCGGGGGATGGCATTCACATATCATACAGCCGTTATGGCGTCTTCCATGACTACCAGTGGCATACACTGGCCCCACATAATGCCACCCAAAACAGCAGGGACCCTACACCTTGCTGCACTCACTGGACAGCGTGTCTATGGCATTCAGCCTGACCGGGTTGCCTCCAGTTACATCTCTGATGATTGTCTGGTTGAAGGCATATGTGACACTCATCCATCAAGAGAACTTGATGCCAATGCTGAGCGGTCCATTCGGCATGTTGTTAGGCCCACCTGTACCATGCTGCATGGTGTCGTGGTTGCAAAGACAGACCTTGCCATGGATGTCAGGAGTGAAGATGTGCATCATGCAATGCCTATTGCGCACAGTTTGAATCATAACATGATGTCCTGTGGCTGCACAGAAAGTATTGTTCAACATGGTGGCATTGCTGTCAGGGTTCCTTCAAGCCATAATCCAGAGGTAGTAGTCATCCACTGCAGTAGTAGCCCTTGGGCGGCCTGAATGAGGCATGTCATCGACAGTTCCTGTCTCTCTGTATCTATTCCATGTCCGAACAACATCACTTTGGTTCACTCCGAGATGCCTGGACACTTTCCTTGTTGAGAGCCCTTCCTGGCATAAAGTAACAATGCAGGCATGATCAAACCATGGTATTGATCATCTAGGCATGTTTGAACTACAGATAACATGAGCCGTGTACCTCCTTCCTGGTGGAATGACTGGAACTGATGGGCTGTCAGACTGTCTCTGTCTAATAGGCACTGCTCATGCATGGTTGTTTACATCTTTGGGTGGTTTAGTGACATCTTTGAACCATCAAAGGACTGTGTCTGTGATACAATATCCACAGTCATCGTCTATCATCAGGAGTTCTGGGAACCAGGGTGACGCAAAACTTTTTTTAGTGTGTGTATTATATAAACATTTTTCACCATTAATATACTGAGGTATACAAAACTAGAATTGTCAATAACAGTGTTCAGAAATCTCTGAGTAAATTTAAACATTTTTCAGTCACAAGCTGTCCCAGTTTCCCTTTAAAAAGATTTCGATGGAGATGCTTTATATTATTTGGCAACCTACTGTGGAACTATCTTCCATTTCCACATCTGGTTCATGTATTGTAATCGGACAGTTTTGTGCATAAATTGACCAAGTGCCAAAACCTGATTTCGAGATATTAACAAAAACGTGGAAGTGTTAATATAAATTCGTTAGCTATACCAAATCTAGTTTTTAAGCAGTAAAATAATGAAACTGAATTAAATTTACATGCTGTTATCTTCAAACCATATAAAATTTAGTGAAACTCTGAATTTATATAGAAATGGTGCTTGGACATTTGATGTTTTTATGTATGATTTTCATTTCTGCATTTTGCATTAACTGACTGCAAGCCAAAATACCTCTTAGTCAAGCAATGCAAATTTGAGAAGAATGTACTGTCATTTACTTCAGAAAATATGACATGATTGTTTTAGTTCAGGCAATATTTACTGATATTTAACTGATACATGAGAAAAATAGCATTAATATTCCATGTTTATGCATTTTATTTGCCTATTTATTGAAGTAATACCTTCATATGTAACTGGAAGAAAAACGCTCCTTATATAGTCAGAAAATAACATATTCTTTCTAATGCATTTAAGTAATTTCTACAGATTAAAAAAGTTATGGGAATCAATAAAATATTTTAGTGAGTTTGAAGATGTAAATGTATTTTACTGACATATGAACGTAGGTACTAACATTGATTCTGAACATTTACACACCTTATTTGAACATATAAGTATTTGATACGTATTACAACATTACAAAATTATTACATAACTTAAAAATAAATAATTTTAATTTTTTTAGGAATGAAATTATAATAAAAGCTCTTCACTATCAACAATGAAATCAAGTTCAGTCGGTCGAAGCCATCGAAGTCTTGTTTTGCATATGAGGATATCAACCAGCTGATTTCTTCATAATGTCAACTTCAAATGGTTCACAATTTAATGCAGATATGAACAATATACTGAATGGTTTGTCTTTAAACAGTTCCATCTCTCTCAACTTAAACCTGTGTATTCCCTCATTTTGTGAGCAGGTTTGCAATTTACTATGTTGTTTTTTATATCTGATATACTCTTGAAATCTTGAGCTTTCATTCTATGGACTAGAGGATTTTACATCACATTTGCATGACATTCATGTAATTGTCTGGTGTATAAAATCTTTGTTGCAGTTTGAGAGTGCATTCTATGCCTCTGAAATTTCTGCCATTTGGAAAGAAGCTATGTCCAGGTATAACAAACCTCTGCCTTATTTTCTGCAATGTAGAATACTGATCTAAAACTGATTTCAGCATTAGAGCCATCTTGATGTTTCTGTTCAGTGTACTGCATGAATCAGACAACAAAATTACTTTTTTGGCTGTCGATATCTGCTCCATTAAATGCTGTAATAAACAGGATGCTACTTCCTGTGCTCCATGCCCTGCCTCACCATCTAACCAAACACAGCAGTGCCCTTTGTCATTAGTAGCATTATGAATATCTGTGTTATATAGCTACAACTATCACTTGTAGAACACAGTGTTTGTAGGAACTCTTCAAAGAGGCACTGTTTTATCAGGGTCAATACATAGAACTTCTACATTCTCATCTTCTATTGCTCTTAAAAGATCTGAAGATTTCTGATCCTGAGCAGCCTTCGCTACATTAAGATTAGTGTTTTTGTTGATCTTATGATTTTCTGCCACTTAATTGTCACAATTTTTTATCAGAACCTCAAGCATATCACAAAAATCTTTAGACAGCTTCTTTCTTGGTAGATTACATTTTGACAAGAATATTTTCTTGTGAGATGTCAGTGATACAGGATCTGGATATACTTCTTTGTACAAACTGTACATGACATTAAGGGTAATTTATGGGGTGAGGAATTCTCTATTTCATTCGCCTCTTCTATAGTGAGATTTGCATTTAGGAAATTTTCTGATATGATCTATTAATTCTTTGCATATTTCTTCAGGAAGCTCACTCCTCAGAGGTCTCTAATTCTCTGTACTGATTTAATTTTCTTTAGACCCAAATGTTCCCTTCCACTGAATATTCTAAAAGTCTGGAGAAAGAAAGTTTTACATACAGGTATCTCACATATTTTATATACCCTCATTTTCATACTTCGGTGTGAGCTCTTAACTGTCTTCCTACTTACTTAATTTTCTGATGCCATGGCATGAATAAGTGCTGTTTGAGCATCATGTGAGTCAGTACTGTAGGATTTTCTTCGTAACTTCGAAAAATATTTACAGGGGGAGAGATATTCTCTGAAGTCTTTCTTTTCTTTTACTTCACCCTTTTGATTTATGTAAGCCTCATTTCTGATGCATTTTGTCTTCCTTATTTGTTGGTTTTGTGATAGGTACTTTTGTATCTGCCCCTTGCTTGGTCTCCCATTTGAAGACTCTACCATGTCTTCAGAATATGACATTTCATTATTTGATATTTTTTCACAGTCCTCAGAAATTTAAGTTGACTCACAATACCCAAATTTCAAACATCATTTCTTTCATAACAATACTGTACAATAGTTATGGGGATTAAATTAGACTTTACTGGACTCAGGGATGTGAGATCAACAGCTGATTTATGCGGCTGATCAGGTACTATGACTCATATTGGGGCCTACTGCATATTCATTTTCCTGTGCATGGAAAACCAGATGCTTTATTACATGTAGTAATTTGGAACATCACTTTTATGGGTTATAACTAGAACAAACTACAAATAATTTCCAGTTATCCCACCACAAACTGCCAATGTTATATTAAAGAAACTAACCTGGGTTAGGGTATATTGTTAGAGGATTGTCTCCCAACCAGAAAAACACAATGTGTGGGAGAGAGAGAACCACAGCATGCAGGAGAGAGAGAGAGAGAGAGAGAGAGAGAGAGAGAGAGAGAGAGAGAGAGAGAGAGAGAGAGAGCATGGGCAAAGCATTAATGCATCATGTGACCAAACAATGCTCATTTGCCATGTAGACAACTGATGCAAAATACAAAATAAAACTGTAAGATTGTGCAGTCAGTCAACTGATGCAAAAATTGAAAAAAGTACATGATGGTGCTTGGTCACATGATGCATAACCCATCTAGTTATGAATTTCTGCATTCATTACACTGAGTTAATCATTCTCTTTTACAACATAATTGTCTTAAGGACATACAAGGAATGAACGGTCAGTAAATTATAATTTTTAAAGTAGTGTCTCCAGGCTTGACATTTACTCACATTGGCAATTATCCTGACTGCTCTCTTTTGAAGCCTGAATATCATATCCACGTACACTTTGGGGACTGTACCCAAATTTTAATCCCATATTTCAAATGCATGTGAATTAATCCATAATTAACTTGTGTGAGTCCATGTAAGATGTTTGTCAATCATAATGCCTGAAGACTTATATTTATCGGGTGTTTCAACTGAAGAAATTGATTCAGTATAAGATTGGTTATAATTTAACAGAAACTTCATTAGAACAGTCTTGTCCTTATTCAATGTAAGTTTGTTTATTGTCTGATATTCTGTGATCAGTTCAGAGTTCTCTTTATTGTATTGTAATGCTAGCTGGTCAGTATAGGACCAGCTTATAAATGATGTATCATCAGCATAATCCACCAGCTTTGAGTTTTGCATCTGTGTTATGTTACTAATACATACAATAAACAAAAATGGCCCAAGAATGCTTCCTTGGAGAATTCAACAATTAAGAGTTTTGTATGCTGATTTTATTGTTAAGATTTTATTTTCATTCTTATGAAACAGTTCAGTACACTGTCTTTGGTAGTTCATTGCTCTCTTCTTACATAGTAAGTTTCTAATTTGGTAATAGTACTGCATGATTCATAGAATCGAAATCCTTAGACAAATGAAGGGAAGATCCAATGACTGTTTTCTTTATCCAGACTGTTTTGCAGTTCATGGATAAAAGTTGCTACTGCTGTCATTGTGGATCTCCCTTTTTGAAACCCATGCTGCTAGTTGTTTAACAGGTTGTATTTACTGATGAAAGATTCCAGTTGGTCTAGAATTACTCTTTCAAACAACTCGCCAAGTGTTGAAGTCAGTGAGAGTGGCCTGTAACTATTAATGTCAGTAGTTGCTCCTTATTATACACTAGTCATGTCTCAGCAATTTTTAGAAGTTTAGAAAGGTCCCCTGGTCAGTTGAACTGTATATTAAGTGTGTTACTGGTTTTATTAATTCCTTTTTGCTTTCCTTAAGTAATGTAGATAAAAATTTCATCCCAGTCACTAGATGTTTTTATTTTGAATTTTCAGATTATTTTCAGTAACTCATATTCTGTTACACTCATTAGGACAGAGAATTACTCATTTTAACTGAGTTTATTTGTAGTGTTGGTTTATTTCCTCCTTTACTAGTCTTACAAAAATGTTTTATGAAGACCTCGTATACTGTCTTTGGCTCATTCATCGACATTCCATTTTCTAACAATTTTAATGAACATTTTTGGAACAGCGATCAAAATTTTAAAATTTCTCTTTTTAAAATTCAGTCTTGATCACACCACGTATGTTACAAGAACATAGGTTCGAGTAACATACGTGGTGTGATCAAGACTGAATTTTAAGAAGAAAAATTCCATTTTCTTCTAGTGCTATATTATTGCATCTTGGATTCTCTTTATTTTTGCATTCTTCATTTACTATATCCTAAGCTGTTTTGCTAACATTACTGGATTCATTTATCTGTTCAGCATAATAGTGTACTTTTTGAGTCTCCATGGATTCCCTGTAAGTTTTTCTGGTATTTATGTACTTTGTTAGAAAGCACTGTTATTTTGTATCTCTGGACAGCACATATAGCAAAGACAAAATCATTGTCATGCAACATTGTGCCTTCTAAATCTATGTCTGCTACAATGTTTTTCAATCTTGCACCTGGCTCCACCATGCTGCTAACTTGGATGTTATGGTTCACACTTAGTACAGTATTAGCAAGCTTTCTTCCATTTCTATCAGCAAGCAAAAGTACATTTCAGTTCATTGTGGATTTCCAAGTTGATTTGCCATTACATTCATATTGTTTACATAGTTTCTTGACTCTTTTTTCCATCTGATTGTACAAGTTCACTACCTTTAGGTAGCCACCTGATATCAATTTATGTTGTACTTTTCTTTTGTGGACTGATTTGTTCTTCTATTCACTCGCTATTTATGAAGTTTGTTATCCTTATTGTAACCACCACTACTTGTCCGCAGTACACTGTACGTGTTCCACTTGCCAAGTTTGTTACCAGTTGGACACTTTCTTTCTGTTACTCATAACTCTCCGGATTCTCATTTTGCAGTTTACTTGTTTTATTGTTTGGAATACGACAGGATTTCTTGAGCTCAGAATTTTTATTTGTTAGTTGTGAAATAACATGTCTTAGAGCAGCCATGATATTTTGTAAACATGAAAGGTGTTCATTTACTTTCACAATTTCTGTATTACAATTCCCACAGGATTTCTTCAGCTCAGAATTTTTATTTGTTAATTGTGAAATAACATGTCTTAGAGCATCTGTGATTTTTTGTAAACATGAAAGGTGTTTGTTTACTTTCACGATTTCTGTATTACAATTCCCACAGATTCATTTTTTCCCAGCAGAACTGTAACTTTTACTGACTCGATCAATACACGTCACTCCACTAGACATCATCTTGAACTAGATGATTATTGGTTTTCCTCTATGTTAATGGTTTTGTTATCTTTATAGGTAATTGTTTTTAGTTTTTCTGATGAAGGCACCCATAGACAGTGTCAAAACCAGGTCATGTTAAATCTTATTACATCTGATTTGCTGTATTACACAAGTCAAATTCCTGTATGATTTCTGACTCACAGCCATGTTTAAAATTGCAAAACGAACTATCATTTGAATTTTAATAACATGTTGGAAATGTATGGTGCTGAAAATAGGAGGGGATATCAAAAAGTAAGTTAACCATTTGGCAGGCCAAGTATCTTTTATTAAATGTTACACTCTTCAGAGTGACACAGATACATTTCAACATAGTCATAAAATTTCTATAAACAATAGTTGGAATGCCCTACTAGTCATACAGTTCCTCAACAACAGGATTTTGTGTAATAGTCATGGAGACATTTGAGAATCACTGTGTGAAAGTCTTCTTCATTGGAGAATCTGTTTTGTCTGTCATGTTCCTTCAGCTTGCCAAAAAGATGTTGTGTACTCAGATCTTGATTAACATGTTGGTTCCATTTCATTATGGTTGCATGTGATTTTGTATTTGGTCCATATATAGGCAGAATTTCATGATGAATCTATGTGCAGTTTAGACATTTTGCCCCACAAGAATCATACTCTCCTGTATGCTTCAAATCTGGAATATGTTTCCAGTTGCTGCACCATTGCTGCAGTACTACACTGTGATTGATCTGTTATCCATACTGCAGAAAACCCAAATGTGTACTCTCTTCTGAAATTGTGCCACTTTTGATGCATTGGTTAACATGTGTAACTGACTTTTCTGTTAAACAGAAAAGATTGTGACCATAGGCGTAAATTAAAGGAAACTTATGACTTTTGAAAGTCTCTATGACCTGTGTTAATTGTGTAAACTAAAAACAAATTGTCTGGCTCTTCCATTTTTTTCTGTGATGGTCACCACTAAATTCCATCAACTTTTTAAATGTTTTGTGGTAAACTTGGCATTCATACAGAACTTAAATGGAACATTATATGAATAACCTCCCTAAGAACAAAATACCATTGTCTTCCTTGCACAATAATCTCCTTGCAGATTTGCTGTGACAACCTAAGCTTAATACTATATAATGCCCATTCTGTGACAGTTTTCTTGTGTTCTAAGGATTGGTTCCTCTTCAGATTTTTCAGTAGGCACCTAAAGCGAAGGTCCCGAGTTCGAGTCACTGTCCGGCACACAGTTTCATATCAGTGTACACTCCACTGCAGAGTGAAAATCTCATTCTGGAAACATCCCCCAGGCTGTGGCGAAGCCGTGTCTCCACAATATCCTTTCTTTCAGGAGTGATAGTTCTGCAAGGTTCGCAGAAGAGCTTCTGTGAAGTTTAGAAGGTAGGAGATGAGGTACCAAAGAAATAAAGCTGTGAGGACAGGGTGTGAGTCATGCTTGGGTAACTCAGTTGGTAGAGCACCTGTCCGCGGAAAGCAAAGGTCCCAAGTTCGAGTCTCGGTCCGGCACACAGTTTTAATCTGCTAGGAAGTTTCAGGTCATCAATTGCCCCTGATTATGATGCCCTGTTATTGGTAGGTTTTAATACTGACATTGAACCTTGTTCTGCAAGTTCTAACCTTAGTGTAATAAATAAGGAAAAATAGTGCAATAGTGATCTAGATGGTTTTAGTGACAAAACATTAAAATTGCACCACCATAAATATGGCACATAACAAATGTCAAGTTTTCATGAAGTGTACTGTAATTACCCATATGATTAGCATTTCAGTGGAACTGCACAAAGCAGGTAGAAATACCACACTGACATTTGGATTCTGTGATGTTGCTGCTCACATTAGTCAAGATCCCTTGATTGTCATGTGACCACAGAATTGGGTTCAGGGGCCACACTCAATGCAATGCAAGATTTCAGTGGTCATGCAAGACTAGTGCTCAATAACACAGATATATTGTTTACTCTGCTATGCAAGATCATACAGCCACATCAGACACTTTTAGTCAGGAAATGAGCTTGTTTGCAGCATAACACAAGCAGTGGATTGATGTCTCAAGCACCAAGTGTCAACGTGATGATCATTATCGCAGCTTCCCCTGGTGTGGCAGAGAGAGAGGGGCATGCCAACACTGCTTCAGCTTGTGATAACACTGAAAATATGACTGGCACATCACAAGTTTTTCAGACAACTCCCAAATATGGGTACAATATCACAATGGGTGTACCTGTGTGTGGAGAGTCAGAAAAGAACAAATGTTACCGGAGTGCATTCGTCATTGTCAGATGGGCCCAGCACCTAGTGTTGAGGTATGAAGTGCCTTTGGATACATTTCTGCTCCACACTGTAATTTGGATTGCAGCCATTACATATCTGACATGTTAAGGACAGTAGCCATCTCCATGACATTACCTTTCAACATAACAGAACACTGTATGTTTCCTGTACTACCCTGAGTCACATCGATACAGAGGGTATTTGACTGTTGCACTGGCCAGAACATGTGTCACCCGTTGAAAACATTTGGTCATGATTTGCCGAGAGACTGGCATGCCACCATTCACCAGCCACTATGTTTGATGAAATGGGTGAAGCAGCATATAATTATGTACATATATGTCATTCAAGCTGAGTCCAACTCCATGCCCAGTAAAGTTAGAGCTGTTGTTTTTGGCAGAGGTGGCAGTGCTGTGTACTAAATTTTGCACCCTATATACCCCCAAATCAATAACATATTAAATAATGTACTCTTTCTGCTATACTACATATGTACAATAACTAAAATTTTGTTATTTGCTATCCTTCTTGGTGCTACAGTTTTAATGACCAGTAGTAAAATGTTTTCTCATCAGCTCATTGTACGTAAAAGCTTCCTTCTATCCAAATTTTAGATAATTTCATATTCTGTGATTCATTTTTAGCATTAATTGTAACGTGAATGTGGTTACATGCTCATCATCTACTTTTTTAAAATACTGTTGGGAGTTAATAATTCCTAACCATCACCATTCACACATTGCAGAATTAAAAATTCTTCTATGAAAGAAAAACAGTTGTCAAGGAGGAACTTTTTCAGTTTTTTTCAAATTGAACTTTTCTGTCAGTCAGACATTTTATGTCATAGGATAAGTGAGCAAAAATTTTGGTGGCAGCATTGTGTACCACAATATTTTACTGGTTACAGTACTATTGGGGGTGGTATAGTCTACACCTTTGAAATGTCTTATCCTGCCACTTATTGTGGGACATACAGTTTAACATGGATTCTGAAACATGACACAACTTGGCATTTTTCACATTAACAAATAATTGGCAGTGTTGAAAGAAGTAGGACATACTGCCTTAGCGCTGACTGCAGTGGCGGATACAGGAAAACCTCAAGGAGGGGGTGCTAAAGATATCTTGAGCTACCTTTACTTTTACCATAATAAAAAATAATCAAGTCACATGCAAAGTTTAAGAAAGTTTTATTTAAACTGATTATACACAATGTCATCTTATGATATAAAAATGTTACAATTTGGTTCTCTTCCATAAATGATGAATTCTATGCACCTATTCTTCCTGGCAAATTGGTTAATTACATTGTCAATAGGACAATCAATGTCAGGGTGAGTGTTCAACAGAGCTAAGCCATTAAGACAATCCTCCCTCATTGTCGACCTCAGCCGTGTCCTTGTACGCCTCAATGTTGAAAAACTTCATTCTACTGCAGCAGTAGATGCAGTTAGACAAGCAAATATTTTGGACAGTGTGTGCAAAGTAGGATGGGCAGATCTTGGACAAACAGACAATGTTTGCATAACAAAATCACGAACATTAAGGGCATTTATGCTCATTTACTTGTTTTGAAGAATCTCTCCCATTAGTATCTTTTTAATCACAAAGAGTGATTCTTCTTCAGAGAACAGTAGTTCAGTTAAGCACTGATTCAATTTATGTGCCAGATCATTACCATCATGTTTCAGTAGTTTTGAGGGCAAATGTATGTTGAAACTTAAATGATAAATATTTTCTTCAGCCAAACATTCTCTCATGTCAGTCGTAACATGATCCAGTGTCGTAATAAAAAGAGTTCTTTTCCAATATGTTATAGCATCATCATTACTCGTATGATCACAGTTTTCCCTGGGTCTTTGTCTGCCTTTAAGATGAGGAACACTTATCTCCACATCAGACACTTCCATAACTACCTTTGCCTCTTCAACAATACGAGAAAAGTGGCTATCACCATTAGCTCTCATGCTGCCATGCACCTTGAGCATCAAATCTAATTTTACTTTTACCATCATGACATCTTGTAAGATTTTGCTGAGTGGATATGTTATGCTCATAATGTCACTCAGTGTAAACAGAGTGATAATAAACTTGAAATTAGAGAGAGCTTGAAGGAGAATATTGGCTTTGGCAGCGGTTGTTCTATCCCAAACACCATATTTCTTTAAGAACTTTGCAAACTGTTCCGAGATCAGCTGCAAATTGAATAACAGCATTATGTCATTTAACCCATGTAGTTTGGCAATGTGACTGCAGCGAGTGTTTTAGGTGACTCTTCAATGTTGTGAAGCACTTGCTAGATTGTGTAAAGAATGATACTACTTCTTCAATTGTACCAAGTGAGTTCCACTCACTTGTAACTATGCAACTGTGAGAGACAGCGAGGTTGAGCTGATGACTTTGACATGATGCTACTTGTGCTTTGACAGCTTTCTTTTTTATTGTAGCCACAGGTCCTTTCAATTCTGACATATTAACTGAGCAACCTTCAAAGCCTACACCCATACAGTTCTCCAGTGACAGAGAAAGGCTTTCCATCCTCCTTAGAATCACAGTACATAATACTTCACCAGTAACGCTGCGCTCATCATCTTGACTCTCTTGAGGTTCATCGTCAATGTTTCCACTAAAACCATTGTCTTTATGGATGTCAACAAAACCCAAAAATCTTTTGTGTAATTTGCCATCACCATCAACATTTCTTGCAGCTAAACTTAGTTGGGTGATGTGCGCTATGCACATTGTCTCATCAAAGATTATGCTGTAATAATGAGAACCTTTGATTTCCTCCAGTATTCTTGATAACATCACTGTTTCACAGCATGAAATAAGTTTGTTACACATTGTTTTACTTATGTAAATGGCGTTCACTTGAGTGGTCTCAAGGTGATGTTTTAGTTGCAAGTCTCCAGTGTCAATAATTCTACATCTTAGAAGAGCTCTAAAGTTTCCCTCGCTACTCACTACACTTTCACAATCATTTTTGTTTTCTAATAGACTCCCATCATCTCTACGCCCCGCAGAGGAATATTTTGCTTTCCCTGAAATATAGTTGTTTTTGTTATAGGTACAAGACAGTCTATGTTTTCCCTAATGCTTTCCATTCTCTGTCTTGACAATTGATTTATGACCTCAAGTTTGTGGTTGTCTCATGTCGCCAAAAATAATTTTGTGTCTGTTGACACTTTAACATGATACTTGAGCTGAGAGTGGGCCTTAAGGTCACCATCTTTACCAGTAAGTTTGGCAAACTTGTTAGTGGTTCAGGCACAAGTTTCTTGGCGATAATCAATTTCTTTCCTCCAACCATTTTAATTCACAAATATTGAACAGTTAATGCAAAGAAGTCCCTTTTTAACATGTGAGAACACTAGCCATGGATACTGTTCAAAGTGATTATGGTGCACTTGTTTGCATTCAACCCATCCCCTCTTGTTGTGCTCGGAAGTAGGAAAGATATAACCTTTTTCAGGTTTCCTTGGAGCTGTGAGAAGCTTGTATTTTATATCATCAGTAATATTTCCTGATGCTAATATCTCCAAATAATTGCCAATATCCATGGGATTAAAGGAATCAGTTGATGAACTTTGTTGTGGGAGTTTCGACGAAGTGCTGGGCTCTGCCTGTACATTTGGTGGTGTTTTTGTGGCTGAATGATGACAGAAATCTTCAGATGTTTCTATTTTTCTTATCCTTATTACATAAAAATTCATTGTATTATGTTGTTAAGACATAGGTAAATTAGATGCCAATTATTCTTGAATAAACACTTTATTCACACTGAAAAGTGCAACACTAGTACACTTAGCACTAAAACACACATGGTCACACTCCGCATATTCAAATGGTTCAAATGGCTCTGAGCACTATGGGACTTAACATCTATGGTCATCAGTTCCCTTCCGCATATTCCTAATATCACTAAGCACAACCCTGACTGAAGTCCATGGTAATAGCCAATAATCGCAGTTGTTCACTTTTAATTACTTCCAACTTATTGCGACGGTTGTAGCTTTCAAACTGACATTCTGGCAGGGACTCTGATTCCCTTATATATGTGACTCAGTTGTTTCGAGAACATTCGCTGCCAGAATGTTCACTTCCAGACTTTTATGGAGTGTGAATAAATACCTACTGTGAAAGCGACAAGCCAATATGCACCTTGCGACACATAATATATGGTTGAGTTTTCAATGATGACATCATCCAGCAATTTATGTGTGTGAAAATTTTACTGTTGATTCCATTTCTTCCTAGTGCATTTGATAGAAGGCCTATATAGTAACAATGTGTTTTTAGGAATCTTCTCGAAAGTCACTATTACCAGAGATATATGCATCAATAATTTCCCATACCTAACTCATGTTATGAGTTAGGTATGAGAAACTATCATTATGTTATTAGTAAAAATATTATTATGAGTCTCATAACGATATTTTTACTGAGAAATTACTTTGAATTACTATTATTAATATTTCACAATCAACTGATCACTCTCACTTTTGACTAATCTTCACACTTGCACTTGCTACAACAAGGACTTTTTCTTATTCATTCTTCAGTCTTAAAATGTTTGCTTCTGAGTGTAAACTAGCTTCCTATTCAGTGAATAGTCCTTATTGATAATGCTATGTATTGAAGGTTCTCTGAAAAAGAAAACCATAAACTATTCGTGAATTTTCTCAAACAAATGCCAGACCGAATAACATATCGAGATGACTATAATGGCCATGACTTTTCTCATAGGTATGCGTTAGCTATCTGTGTGCCACACAGAAACATATAAAATACAATGACCCGCATGTGCGTACTACGTAGGAAAGTACAAATACTTGATAAATCAGTTCAGTCAAGTCAACTGATGAAAGAAATGAACAAATAGCTTGTGGGCTGACTGGTGGGGGTGGCATGGGTGACAATGCGGGCGTCCCTGCAAGAGCCGACTGTCGTAAAGACTCAGCACAACCAGGAGCACCTCGGAAGATGTCTATCGTAGCTTTGGACGAAACCTTCCATAGACCACAGCCATACAACCCGGAAGAATTCGTGGCAGTTGAAACATCTGGTCATGAAAGTCTTCATTGTATGACATACACTTTCTGTTTTTAGTGAGCGTACTCACTGGCAGCAAAATTCGCTTCTTTTTGCATCATTTTTTAGAAAAATATGGCTTGATCTCAAAAATCATCGCTGAAAACTTCTTGCTCCTTTGGTAACAAGATCAGATTTTAGTATAACGGCAGTTGGGCCAGGAAAGAGAAAGGTTGAGGGCTCAGATCCCAGTTAGTTGACTGATTTTCTTTTATTCTGCCTTTAATCTTGCCTGTACCTTGCAATGGCATGATGATATGCCAGGCATGACACATGGTTTGGATTCCACATTAAACTTTATGTCCACTTTCCCTGTAGCATTGCTGGTGTGGCTTATGGACATTGGGAAACTGAAATTGTTCAAGTGGTGTCCAATTGAAAGACTTCCACCAGCTGTTGAGTCACCTGAAGTTATTGTTATTATTCCCATAACAATTTTGGAATGCCTGGTTTATCTTGCACATCTGTTACAATACCCTTTATATTGCTACTCAGTTTCTGACTACTGTATCCAATTATGCCTGATCCAATTTTGCCTCATCCTCTTAAAGCATACCATTTCATGTTTTCACCATGAAGGTCATACATTCCATGTAAAATCTAAGTAATTGTCTACAACAGTAGGCCAATTTAGTGAAACATCAGGTAAAGTTAATGTCTTTTCCAAATCAAAACTGATTAAGTACAATTGGGGCCTCTCTCCCATCTCATGTACCTATGAGCATAGTATACATCAGCCCAAACCTAGTGAGCCCCATTAACTTGGTCTAGAGTCCATCAGTCCTGGCCAAGCTGACAAGGACGATCAACTACAGCTGTACTCTTACCATATTCAGAAACATACCAAATAGAAACAAAATCTGAGATACAGTACATATAAGTAATTGTGTAACATTGAACAATGGTTCACCACAGGGGTCAGCAGTTTTATCTTCTTACAGTGGTCCCTCATTTCCTGGACTAACCTTTCCAAGCAATTCATCTTTCCTCCCTTAAAAAAGAACCTATCATTCTGAATCTAGGAGTGCTGTTACCTGTTTTTATATGTTCTTCTAACCTGTACTGGGAATGAGCCATCTGAATGTATTTCCAGATCACCCTTATTCTCTGTTTAGGAATTAAGTTGTTTGCAAACATGGTGGCAAGTGGAAAAGAAAGCTTTAATTTCAGTGGTAAAAAAGCATGACAAAAATGTAATGTCTAAACTATGAGACTGAAGGAATGCTTATCTAGTATGCAATTCATAATCAGTACACAACGTATGGAAATAAATCAACTTAAATCATGAAATCATTAACTGATGCCACATAAAAACACGCCGAGATATGCACAAGAAATCATATACCCTGCAAATAAGTGGATTAAACTTTCAAACAAACACAGTATTCACATAGTGATAGATCGTGTGAACAGTGTAAATTTTGTGCACGAAAATCCATATGAAGTACTTTTAGTTAAGACCTGTATTGGTAAAGTTACTAATGAACCATCTGGAGATAAAAAGGACTGAGCAAAGGAGATAGGCTAACTGCACTGTAAAAAGAAAATGGACAAAAGTGACTGTGAACAATAAAAAGGTGCCGACCTCCAGTAATCAAACTGGGATGTTGTTGAACCTCATGGGAAAAGTGATTGGGGACACTAGTACAAGAGAAAATGTAACACACCACAATAGTATATTTGGAACATGTAAACTTCTTTTAAAAAGCACAGCTAAAATTTATTTTTTATGGATAGTTAAGGATGAGGAATAGTCACTGGATTAAGCAACAGAAGTGTTTATGAATTCAACGGCTTTTTGAAACACCAATTTGAAAGTTGTGACTGAAGTCAGCCATGGAAAATTATTGGTGCTGAACACAAATGATTTTTATGTTTTCCTCATTGGAGCACATGATATAGCAATGAACAAACAATAAAAAAGAACAAAGATGGCTTATTGCCATGGGTTACCAAAATGGTACTCTATAAATCAAGAAGTACAAAAAGCAATCAAAGAGGTTCAAAATATCTCCTCCAATTTAAGAATGCAACATTCGTGGATATAAGTGAACATGGAAGAAGGTTTCACACTACTCATGGCCTAGCCTCAACAGAGTGAGAAAGAAATTTATTACTTACAAGAGTTTAAAAACCATAGGTATAAAATTAAATCTGAAGTATGACATCTCAAAAGCCTTACCTCTCAACAACAAAGGTGATGTGTTTAATTCTGTGAATAAGAAGTGTGTGGTAACAGAAGTGATATCTTTCAAGGGCAACAAAGAAAGTAATAGCGTAGAGAGGAAATAGTAGAAAGGAAAATATCACCCTGAACTGTGACAACAAGTAGTTACTGACCCCCAGCAGACTGAAAATCTCTTCAGGCAGCACTATGCAAACAACACAAAAAATATAACAATCAATAATGAGAAGACAGCAAAAACAATCAACAGAGCAAAGTAAATTCTTACCTCCACTCTGTTTATCTCTTTGATACTACCCTGAATGAAATCAGTCATATAGCAAAAATCTTCAAAAAAGTCCTTGGGAACTGAGGGGATTCTAGACTTCATCATAAAGGAATATATTATAAACACTGCAACACTCCTTGCAGAAATAATCAACTCATCCTATTCAACAGGAAGCTTTGCTGGCTGTCCTGAAGCTACAAAAATGACAGCTGTTCACAAAAAAGGTGACAAAGCTAATTTAGGAAATTATAGACTTTTCTTTTTATTATCAGCTTTTGGCAAACTCACTGAAAGATTCATGTCTAAGAGATTAATGAAATTCCTGGACAAGAAGAAAATCCTCACTGATATCCAGTATGGTTTCCAGAAAAATAAATCCATTATTAATGCCATCTATAATTTTTTACAAAATGCCTTAGAAGCAATGAGCATAAAGCAAAATGCTGCTAATATTTTCTTAGAGTTTAGCAAAGCTTTTTACATCTTGGACCACAGAATCCTGTGGGAAAAGCTCAAAAGTACTTCACAAATTGGAAACGGAAAGTAGTACTAACACATGAACTAAATGATAGTACTGGAACATATTTTTCAGAGGCAGGAATAATATGTGGAGTCTCCCAAGGATCCATTCTTGAGCCTATTGTTTTCCTTCTGAAATAAATGACATAAATCTCAGCATTGAATCACAAATAAATACCTAATTTACAGATGACGCTCATATCTTTCTTGGAGCAAATGGCCCAAGACAACTACAAGCAAACATAAATAAAGCCACCTATCAGCTAAATGACCGTTTTGAAGCAAATAAGATAAGAATAAATCCATCCAAAATAACTTTTCTATGCTTTTGTTTAAATAGGGTAGCACCCAACACCTTTGTGACACAAACGCCAGTAGAATTACACTCTCACTGGAAGCAAAATTTTTAGGCGTGTGGCTTCAACATGATTTCAAATGGCAGACTCACATAACAAAATCAAATGTGACACTTAAGAAAGTATGCCACAGCCTACATTTACTTTTACACAAAGCAAGCTTCCACACTGTTGGAGTTGCGTACTTTATCCAGTTCCACAGCATTCTACAGTATGGGGTCACAGTGTGGTGTAACACAACTCATCTTCCTGAGCCAAAAACGAACTGTAAGAACAGTGCATCAAGTGTGACAAACAGATTCCTGCAGGCCACTCTTTCAGTAGTTTTTGCTCTCTCCCCTGTATTTTTATTCTAGAAACATTTAAATGTATGAGGGAGAATTTAAAAGAGATAAAAAACTTTAATGTCATGAACATTATACCAGCCAAAAGGCAAACCCCATGTCCAGCCACTGTAGACAACAATGTTTAAAATATCCATTATGAATAGTGCTATAGACATGTACCATGGTCTCCCACTTAAAATGAAAATTATTTTCTCATTTTCATTGTTTTATAAATCCCTAAGTTAGTAGATCTCTACTTTTATTCAGTGGCAGAATTTTTAGATGGCGTGTAGTACAGAGACTTCAAATGGCTTTATGGACTATGGTACTTAACATCTGAGGTCATGAGTCCCCTAGAACTTAGAACTACTTAAACCTAACTAACCTAAGGTTCTACACACACATTCATGCCCGAGGCAGCATTCGAACCTGCGACCGTAGCGGTCGCACAGTTCCAGAATAAAGCGCCTAGAACTGCTCGGCCACCACAGCCGGGCACAGAGCCTTCAAGCAAAACTAAGACAATTTCCACTGCTGCTAATGGAAGACCAAATAGAGTTAATTTGTTAACATCCCACAGTCTGTAGGGATTTACTGGATGAGTAAAGAATGAGGAATTTTAGTATGTTCCAAATGGCATTTTGCCCTACATACAACTAATCCTTCTCTGTTTTTATCTTTTTTCTGCCTGTGTATCATTTACATTCACCAATTAGGCTCCAGGAACATGTTCTAGCTTTGGCATCTTCACTCCATCGCTTCCTGAGCTGATATACATGCCTTGTTGCAGTCTGTCTACATTTTGCTTCCATTTCTACTTATACACAGATCTAAAAAAGTCTTGCATCATCTTGGTTCTGAGAGTTCTGGAAACTGTACAGAAAATTGGAATAGAGATCAACATAAACATCATTTCCACCCTTTTCATTGCTCACGAAAACCACATATTGTGTGTTGTACGACCATACAGCGAGATCTTCACAGATGGTTGTCCAGATTGCTGTACACACCGGTACCTCTAATACCCAGTAGCACACCCTCTTTCATTGATGCATGCCTGTATTCATCGTGGCATACTATCCACAAGTTCATCAAGGCACTGTTTGTCCAGATTGTCCCACTCCTCAATGGCGATTCGGCGTAGATCCCTCAGAGTGGTTGGTGGCTCACATTGTCCATAAACAGCCCTTTTCAATCTATCCCTGGCATTTTCGACAGGGTTCATGTCTGGAGAACATGCTGGCCACTCTAGTGGATCGATGTCATTATCAGGAAGGAAGTCATTCACAAGATGTGGACGATGTGGGGGCGCAAATTGTCATCCCTGAAGATGAATGCCTCACCAATATGGTTGCACTATCGGTCGGAGTATGGCATTCATGTATCGTACAGCCATTACGATGTCTTCCATTACCACCAGCAGCATACGTCGGCCCCACATAATGCCACCCAAAATATCATTGAACCTCCACCTTGCTGCACTCGCTGGGCAGTGTGTCTAAGGCGTTCAGCCTGATGAGGTTGCCTCCAAACACATCTCTGATGGTTGTCTGGTTGAATTCATATGCAACACTCATTGGTGAAGAGAATGTGATGCCAATCCTGAACGGTCCATTCAGCATGTTGTTGGGCCCATCTGTATTGCGCTGCATGATGTCATGGTTGCAAAGATGGGCCTTGCCCTAAACGTCGGGAGTGAAATTGTGCATCATGCAGCCTATTGTGCACAGTTTGAGTCGTAACACGATGCCCTGTGGCTGCACAAAAAGCATTATTCAACATGGTCAGTTGCTTTTTGGGGATCAAGAAATATTGCCCCTCCTTGACACCCTTGGTCCATGGCTTTCAGGATGATTCAGTAGCAGAAATAGTTGTGCTAGTAGTAGTAGTAGTAGTAGTAGTAGCCATTTATTTATCCAGAGATCATAACCTGCAATGATGTCAGACACACCTGGGTCATATTTGACTTTTTGATCTATTCCCAACTAGGGATATGCCTGTACTTATTTTTAAGCAGATTCTATGTGTATGATCAGTATTGTCTTGCCCCTTACCCCCCCCCCCCCCCCTTCCCCTCCCCGTGGGAGCCATTCATCCTGACCGTGCAATGCTACATGGTATATTCAATAGTAATAAAAATTAATTTCATTATTATTCCAATTACTTGAGTTTCATCATTCCAGGTCTGTATGCTGTAGTGAGAGACCCATCAGTATCAGCAGAGTCATTCTTCTCAAAAACGGCGGCAAACATTACCAGTGTTTATGAGGAATGACATTTTGATGTTACACTATGTGTAGAAATTAATGACATTATGGCATAGTCTGCAAAATGGTGGTTAATTTTAACGTAATTTATGACATAAAATTGATGTTACAGTGTGTAACTGTTTCACTAGCATTTTATAATGTCATGGCACATTCTGCAAGGGGTGGAAAACATTTGTTCTTCCACTCCTTTATGGTAATTATGTGTGTTGGAATGTCATCAAAGTTAAAAGTGGTAGCCAATATTACGATAATTAATGGTCCAAAATGATGCCATCAAGTCTGATACCTTAATTAACATTATCAACATCAAAGTATTGGACATATCCGGCCCAATAGCTGAACAGTCAGCACGTTGGATTGCCACACACAGGGGCCCGGGTTTGGTGACCGGCTGGGGAGGGAGATTTTCTCCCCCCAGAGACTGGGTGTTGTGCTGTCCTCATCATCATTTCATGCCCACTGTCGATGTGCTAGTCGCCCAATGTGGCATTGCACTCAATAAGACTTGCAGTTGGCAGTCAAACTTCTCGACTGGGAACTCCCGGCCACTGATGCCATACGCTCATTTCCATTTCCAGTGTTGGATATATTTTGAATGCACCCAGTAGATGGAAATGGCTGAATCTACCCCATGCCTGTGGATACCAGCCATCTCCATCTGCTGAAGCTGATTCCCAATCACCTCCTCAGTCCCGATATAATTTATTCATCAAATTTAACCAAATGTAATGACTGAAAAGGAAATCAAAATAATTACATATTTTAACTGATTATAAAAGAAATAAAATAAAATAAAAATAAAATCTCAAGCATGAGAAAAAATTTAGATTTGTGAGTAAAGGGATAAAATTTTTTTAAAAATTCTAAAAATATTCTTACTTTTTAAAAATGTAATAAAACCTTTTCTTATAAATTAAACCACAGAATATGACTAACATATGATAAGAATTTAAGTTTGACTAAAATATTTTTAATGAGGGAAAAATATTTTTAACAAACCAAGAGAGAAAAAAGTCAAAACTAATATTTACAAAACCATTTTTAAACCATCTTTAATTATAGAATATTTTAAAAGCAAGGAACACAGAGTACTGAATATATACTAAATTATAGTGATGATAATTGGTATGAAGATCAGGAATTTGTTTTTAATTATAAAGAATGTATTATAGATATTTGTGAATACGAGAAAAATCAATTTTTTTTCTTTTTTGTAACTTTAAAAGAATTTGAGAACTATCAGAAAGATATTGGTGATTTATTATTATACATTTATTGTGATAATTATATTTGTTTATCAAAAACTCTTGTGAATATTGTGATTTGCAAATGTAATTAAAGATTATATAAAATTTTATATAGTATTTTTACAAGTTTCTCACTCAATAACCAAAAAATAGAAGATAATTTTTGTATTGATTTAATGATTTTCAGTTAATATCCTGTGTTGAGTATCAAATGTTATATTTTTCTTGCCACACATTATTTTATAAATGATAGTATGATTAGAAATTTTATCACTTAATGTGAAACATAATTTCATACTAGTTTCTTGGATAGCTAACACATTCATTCTCCTAGACATATCTGTATCAAAAATAGGATAATTCTCTATGAAAATGAATGGATTTACATCGACATTGCTGTTTAGTTGTGTGACTTACTTAAAATCTTGGAAAACATCATAAGCCTTTAGAAAATGATTTGGTTGACCTACATTCCACATTACTTGAGTAGAAACTTCATTTTTAGCATTCTTTATAGAGATATTCTGTAATTTAACATGATCAAATAAAGAAGAATCAGTCAGCTGATTATTTTTTCGATTAGTTTGAAAAATCACAAACCTAAAATAATGCATATCAAATTCTTCAGAATTATGGTAACTGGTGATATTTATTCAAAATTTCTTTTTGCACTTAATCCTGCAATTTCGGTGGTTCATGATTAAAAGAACGAAATTAGAATTTTTGGATTTTTTACTCTTTCTTGTTGCAACTCGAGTGAATACTCTGGCTTGTACCTGACTACAGAAACACGAATTTCCATTGATTCCACAACATTTTCACCTTCCTAAGGAGGTGTATCTTTTATTTCAACTCCAGCTTGATTTCAGTCAGACCATCAAAGAATGGTACTGTTTGCACTAGAACTCCAGGGAGAAAGTACAGCCAAAGCTCCTTCCCACATAACTTCCTTGCAGTCTTTAAGGAACCCACCAAACAAATCTAGTGGAAAGAGTAGTTCATTTTTCTTACTCTTTATCTTCCCATTATTGAGGATATGACCTTCCATGGTTAACTCATGGGCTAGAGATGAAGTCAACTGGATAAGAACAGATGAAGAAAAGAAAGGGTAGTCCATCCTAGACAAAATAATGTTACCTTTCTTTATGGTGATAACATGGAATAGCTTTGCCACATAGCCATCAATCAATTTTTTATTGAATTTTTCATCATATGTTGGATAATCTGTACCATCAGCTCCACTAATACTGAAGCTCCTATACAACTTTAGAAAGGCCATTAAGATGACTTTAACCATCACCAATATGAATATAAATCTCTGTCTCCTTACTACGAATATTTAAATTATTTTTAGTCTTCTCATCTACAGGGAATGAGTAAAATTGGTGGGTCTCAATCTTATTCATTTATAAAGGATAAAATTTACTAAGACATTTCTAAAACAACTGTTACATAATCACCATGGAAGTCAATCAAATTTTCATTTTCTTCTGTTACAGCTATTTCTAAATTGTGTATAGAATCAAAAATTGGCATATGTACGGAATAATGTGGGTTGTGAAATAATGGTGCACCAAATTCTGTATTGGGTTTCAATGAAACAATAATATTAGTTTTTCTATAAAAGTGGCCACTCTGTTTACATGCATTCCATCAGCCAAATTAAAATTTATTTTGGAATAGAATGGAATAATTTTAGGCCCATAATTGCCAATAGTTTTTTCATTGGCTTCAATAAATTAGTTGTTGCATTCTAATACACTTCAATGCTATCCTTTATGTCCATATATTATTTCACATCACTCTCAATAATAACTTTATTTAAAATTTCATCAGCTTTAATGTGAATATAGGATTTTTTTGTGTAAGTAAATTTTTCTAAATTTTTCAAGTTATATTGTCCAATGGGAATTTATATCATTTCCCCCTCACAATACATTTTATTATTTTCTGATGTGATATGTGTAATTAGAAATGTTGTATAAAAACCAACTAGTGACACATTACCATAGCTATAGGTACTGACAGTCTTGTTTTGAGTGCAGATGACATACTACTCAACTTAAATAGGAGACTCATTTATATGAATAAAAAAATTAAATAATTAAGTGAATAAACTGACTGGGATCCAAAAATAAGAACAGCAGAGAAGAAACTGAAGAATAAGCGTGGCAAGCTCTTGCCTGGCTCTATTCAATGTGCAATAATAGGTCTAAGCAAATGTGGGAAAACACTGATGAATTACAATTATATTCTAGCTTCAGGATGCCCAAAGTGGAATAAAATAACTCATTTGTATGTTTATTCTGAAATCTTGGATCAACCAAAATATTCATAATTTATAAAAATGTGAACAAAAAGCAGAAGAGAAAAATAATGAGAAGCTCAACAAATTTATCAAAAATAATGATGAAATTAAACCATTGGATGGATATCACGATACTTCAGTTGTAGTGTTAGATGATTTGAGTCATGAAAATCAGGATGTAGTTAGAGAATATTTTACTAGAGGAAAACACAAAAGAATAGATTGTTTTTATTTAGCCCAGTCATACTCAAAGATATCAAAAGAATTAGTAAGATACAATAGAATTTTTAAAAATAATTTTAGACAAGATGACACAAATTTAAATCATATTTATCACAAGTTGTCGGTGGTGATTTCAAGTTTTTAAAGAAATGTGTTTTTAAAGAAATGTGTAGTAAATGCTGGAATGAAGATAAATTTGGTTTTATTACAATAGATATGACATGAAAAATTAATCATTGTAAGTACAGAGAAAAGATAAAAATTGTTTGAAAACATAGGCATAAAAAATAAAAGTTAAACATAACAATAAACGTTAAAGGTAAGTGTTAGAAATTAAAAAATATATTATTAATGTTTTTTGACCTTAATAAACGTTTGCTAAATATAATCATCCGAAAGGACTTAGTACAACGGTCCTGTATGATCCAGAAGTTGTTAAAAAGGCTAAAGGAAATAGAAAGATAAATGAGCAAATAAAAGACAAATTTAAAAAATCAAAGAAGCATCCCAGAACAGAATACGAAAACAATAAAAAAGATCAGCCGGTTATTGATTCAATCTAAAAAGTAAAACAATGATTGAAGGTTTAGGTGATGATATTCTGAAAGCTATAGAAGAAAACAGGTAAGTCGAAAAGCAGATGGTTCCTTATAAATATTTTGAAGAATTTAATAACATACTAGCAACTGACACTATGATACTGATAAAAGACATTAAATATTAAGCAAAAAAAGAAATACAAGATTTATTGAAAAAATATCAAGAAGAGGTTAAAAACAGAGACAAGCAATCCACTAAAAATGTATACATAAGTGAATGAATGATAGAATATATTAATCATAGTGAAGATCAAGTTTTTGGATTAAGACCTGTTGGCACATTTAATTTTGTTAGTAAATTAACACTAAAATGTGATAGAAATAAAATAAGCATAAGAATATGGAGGTACAAATGGATAAATGAATCTCTTAAAAAACAGATTAGTATGGGAGTTATGGGTGAAAAATTTGATGATGTTGATTTATCAAATTATGCATATTATTTGTGCCATTCAGGAGCATTATATTCTGATAAAAATCCAAATCAAATAAAGTCAAGTAATGTATTAAATACAATAAATTGATAAACAATGTTTCTTTTGGAGTTGATGATTTATGGCAAGCAGATCTAGTGGCAATGGATTCTGGAAAAATAAAAGGAATTTGGAAAATAAACAAAGGATATAAATATTGATCTTTAATGAGATTTTTTTCAAAATTTGTTTTGGCTATTCCAGCTAAAGACAAGACAGGCAGAAATGTAATTGATGATTTTCAAAAAACATTTAGAGACCAAATTCTAAGAATTTTACAAAGAGATAAAGAATTTTGTAATATAGATTTTTCAAGAACTTAAAAATATGTATCTGTAGCGATTGTACAGTAATAACCTGTACTTCCGTGCATACCTATATATATTTCTTTGCTATATTTACGATCTTTGGGTCTGCTTCACCAGAGAGTAAGAGAACTTGGGTGTTTAGTCTTGCACTGTGATGTTAACCTGTGAACGTTATCCAAATAAATCGTTATTGTGCTGTAAGAAGTTGGTTTATGAAACTCAATAGCTATCAGAACTCTACATTGGTGACCCCAGACAAGTTAATTCCGCATAACGCGAGTTATTGCCGCTCAGTTACGGAATTTTTGAACAAAGTATGTTACCGACAATGCATCCGAACAACAATACTGTGCCAACCACCAGATTATCGGTTCCGCCTTCTACGGACGTTTTAATTGACTTAGAATCAGGTTTTCTTTCCACAGTGCTTCCGCATAATAGTGCTCCGAATGTGTGTTTACCCACATGGAATTCTTCGACGCCTCGTGTGACCATTAATCGTTACAGTGTTAACAGTGCTACAGACAGTGCTTTCAACTCAGGCATGTCACAATCACAGTTCTGCGGTTTTCCTGACTCCATGGTACAACATTTTTCGCTGTTTGAACCGAATTGTGATATATCACTAAATGTTGCACAATGTGCTCAACGGACCAATTTGTGTGTACCGCTGATCGTGGACAGTGCAGTGCACTACCTTCACTGGACTCAATGCCAAACCAGTTCTGTATGGCTCAGAAGGCTACTCAAGACCAAACTTTCCCGCTGCAACTGCCAACCATGGTTTTTGCCATGCCTGCTGCGCCGCGTGTTTGGGGAACGATTCCGCCCGCTAACATGACAACCGTGACGGTTGCAACTGCGCTGCGCTTCGGCGGTGACGTTTCAGTGTATTTTGTGCCTGACTCGGGTACTTTTCATGCATCCCCACCGCCGCCCACAATTCCATTGCAATCGGTCACCACTGCCGTGTCGGACTCCAACCTGGCTACGTGGGACAACATCGCCTCAACGGCTCTTCCTGCACCACAGCAACGTCTCAAGTGGCTCTACAACCAACCTGTTTCACACATCTCTGCGCCGTTGAATACAGGTCAGTCATTGCCCACTGCTAACATGGGTTCTGCCCTCGTTTCCTCAGCCCAGTTTATGGTACCCCCATCCTGTGGCCCACCCTTGTCTGCTGCTGCACTGTACTATCCACCAGCTCAAAAGCCTGACTTACCGCCATTTAATCAGGCTAACCCATGCATATGGTTCGCCATTGTGGACAGTATTTTTCATTTTCTCCAAATTCACGAGAATGACACAAAATTTGCTCTCCTCGTCAGTCACCTCCATAATTTCACGGAGTTATTTTCTGACATTATACTTGACCCACCTGCACATGACAAATATGTTGCACTTAAACAAGCTATTAGTGAGCGTGCTGCATGCTCCAAAAATGAATTGTTACGCCAAGCAATTTATCACAAACCACCCGGAGACCAGTCGCTGTCCCAGTACTGGTGATACTTACGAGCTATAGTTCCTAAAGAAGCCCTGCCAGACTACTCCCTTTGGACTATTGGTTTGATAAATTCCCTTTAACCTTGCAGTTAATGCTCTTGCCACAGAGACACCTTTCCCTAGATGCTAAGCTGCTCCTAGCAGATGAAGCTTATGTCCTATTCAAATCCCATCAACCAGTTGCTGGTTCCAACAGAGTTTCATCGAACAATCATTACATCTTCCTACAGGACGTGATGCACTCTTCGCCAACTGAGGTTGGGAACTCTGCACACGCAGCCACACAACCGGCTACATGTGCCAGCATTAAACCACACACCAAACCGACCGCACCCGGTACCGGGTCATCCGCCCGGCAGACAGATGACTCCACGGCTTCTACCAACAGCAACAGGGCTCTGTCATCAATCTGCTGGTACCATGCAACATTCGGTGATAAAGCCACGAAGTGCCGCACGCCCTGCTACACTTAAAACTCCGCGGACGGAGCGGTTTAGGTGCGCCACTCTGTCCTAATGAGCCTCTGCGCCTACAATTATGCTCTAATTTTTCGAGCCTTACAACGCCATCTGCACGCCGGTATGTATATGATCATAAGTATATTATGTGCCTCTATGACCACTGCCACTGACTCTGCTCCACCTGTTAAGCTTTTTGCGGCTAACCGCACACGCATTCCTGTCACCGGCACAGCTCTCGTCCAGCTTGATTTCATTCCCATGGTCCTTCTGCGTAGCTTCAGTTGATGAACCCATCATTGGTATAGACTTCCTCCGTCACTACAAGCTATCAGTGGACATTGACGATTCTTCTTTACTCTCAAAATCAGGCATTCGCATTCCATTCTCGACACGCACCACCGACACCTCATCCTCTATCATCGAGGAATGTTGCCTTTGTGCGGCACTCTCCATCGATTTGGCTACAACCACGTCTTCTCTCAACCGCCTCCAACGTGAATCCTCAGCCCTCATCGTTGACAACAGCATTCTTCGGCGCCATCTTTGTGAATTACAGGCTGAAATCGACTCCTGCGACTGCACAATTGCATCTCTTACTCTGCCCCACAACGTTGTTTTCCGCCGGACCTCTCCTTTTCTGGTTGCTGTGTTCAACACGACGCTGGAGCTACCAATGCCACGGACGCAGCGCCCGTGGCTGACACCTCGCCGACCCAGCATGGCGCCACGGTGCCAAGGGTTATCGAGCGGCGACCGGTTGCCACCAAAACCCCACCACACTGCCACAACACCGGACATGCCTTACACATGCCCTCATTGCCTGTAGCTGTCACCACAACGCCTCCACCACTGACCTACGAGGCGGCGGTTGCAGTAACGACGCCCGTTCTGAGCTCTGCTGCCACACATGCTGCCGCCGCCACCACATCCACACCGACGCCCTCGGGGCGCCACATACAGGTCAGTCCAGCATCTCCCTGTGTTGCCCCGCGAGGATGGTCAGGTCAACAACTCCACACGTCAGTGTGCAAAGTAACAACGGGTACTGTACATCATATTTTCACGACACCGGGACCGCTGATGAGACACAAAGCCCGCAGGCTTAATCCAGAAAAACTCCTGAGTGCTCGTGCCATCATATCCTAACTCTTAGACGCCAACATCATCAGATGCTCTAGTAGCAATTGGTCGTCTCCTATTCATTTAGTAGATAAACCCAATGGCACGTACAGACTTTGCGGTGACTACCACACTTTGAATTCCAGAACAATCATGGATAACTATCCGGTGGCACATATTCAGGAATTCACACAGTGGTTACATGGCTCTCAGGTTTTCTCAGTGATAGACTGTAAAAAAAGTGTACCACCAGATGCCGACGGCACCAGACGATATCGAAAAGACGGCAATTATCACACCCATCGGGTTAAAAAACGCCGCGCAAACCGGGCAGAGATTTATTGATGAGGTGTTACGACCTTTCCTTTTTGCATATGCATATTTAGATGACATTTTAATCTTCTCACCCTCTAGCGAGGATCATCAATCCCATCTACCTGCTGTCACAGACGCTTTGTCAAGTGCAGGTGTTGAAATCAACCAGGACGAATCGCAACTTGGGCTTTCACAAGTAACTTTCCTCGGACATGTGGTTTCCGCTGCAGGTATCGCTCCACCACCCCCTCGCGTGGAGGTAATTACCAACGTCTCACGACCGAATGACTTTCAAGGGTAACGACAGTTCCTTGGCATGGTTAATTTTTATAGAAGACACATTCCCCATGCCGCAGCATTACAACTTCCGCTTACCGTGCACTTCGCAGGAAGAATACTTAAGGCACGCGCAAAGTTCAATGGACAGATGAAACGATGACGGCTTTCGACAAACTCAAAACGGCCATTCAGACAGCAGTGACTCTTTCACACCCTATGCTGGATGCATAGCTTTCGCTTACAACAGATGCAAGTGACTCAGCAGTCGGCATCATGCTCCACCAACATTTAGGCAGTTCTGTCGAACCGATACACTTCTTTTCGCAAAAACTGTCACCTGCTCAGACTAAATGGTCAGCTTTTGATAGAGAACTTTTCGCGGTTTACGCCGCCATTCGCCACTTTCAGGATGACCTCAAGGAACGTGCCATTGTCATTTATACCAACCACAAAACCCTTGCAGAGGCGATCCGCAATCTGAGCGCCAATGCACTCCACACATTTCACAGTTTTCAACCGATGCATGACATGTTCGTGGTTCCGATAATGTGGTCGCTGATTTTTGGTCAAGGATCGCAGTGGTCTCAGCTGACATATCCCTCACCGAACTTGCACACCACCAGCAGACTGAACATGAAACTCATGCTGTTTGATAGCTCAACCTCAACTCTTCGATTTGAAGACTGTCTGCTCCTGGACTCAGACTTTACACTAAGGTGTGACATTTCAACCGGACAACCTCGACCATGTGTCCCGCCATCGATGCAACAACCCATTTTCCATGCACTCCATGATTTAGCACACCCAGGCATCCGGGCCACGATCCGCCTTGTGACTGAACGTTTTGTGTGGCCTGACGTACATCAGGACTGCAAACGGTGGGCACAAGCATGTGTGGCGTGCCAACGTAGCAAGGTTTCCCGTCACACCCACCCTCCTCTCGCCCCCTTTGATGTACGTACCGGATGTTTTCACCACATCCACATTGACATCGTGGGACCCCTACCCCCTGCGGGCCCATTTAACTACTTATTCACAATGATAGCCAGAGCGACCTGCTGGGTCGAGGCCATGCCCATCACCGACGGTTCTGCCACAACAATAGTCCGCACATTTATCGAGTCGTGGATCTCACGTTTTTGTTGTCCCTCCTCTATAACAACGGACCAGGGGCGCCAGTTTGAAGCGAACCTCTTTGCAAGGCTCTGTCAACTGTGCGGTGTAGACAGATTCCGTACGACAGCTTACCACCCTCAGAGCAATGGCCTGGTGGAGAGGTTTCACCGCACCTTAAAAGCAGCAATCATGGCACATGGGTGCCAGTGGATAGAAACCCTCCCGTGGGTTTTACTGGGCTTGCGAACTGCAGTCAAGGAGGATCTAAATGCTTCACTTGCAGAGGTGTTGTACGGGGAACCACTCGTCCTCCCCGCCGAATACGTCGACGACTCACCTCCGTTGTCAACTGTTGACTTACCCCCTTTATTGGAGCGAGTACGATCCGTTATCTCGAAACTCAGCGTGCCAGCTCCCATGACGCACTCGGCGCCACGAGTTTTCGTCCACAGACAGTTGGCAACCTGCACACATGTCATGTTACGCAACGACACAATTTGCGGAGCTTTACATCCACCTTATTCAGGCCCACACCGGGTGGTCCTACAGGGTGTAAATACCATGGACATTGATATTAATCATAAAACAGTTACTGTTTCGACACATCACATGAAACCAGCCTGGACACTCTCCGAACAATCGGATGAACCTGTCCCAGCTGCCGCCCTGCACACTTCGCCTGTTGCTCACTCTGACACGACCTACGATGATGTGTGTAATGAGTATTCAGGTGATGATACTGCATGTGACAATGATGATGCATGCGGGAGGCCATACTGCATGTGACAATGTCTCCCCCTCCCTAGTGCACGATGCCAAACGACGATCGTGGGCTGGCCGCCTCCTCGTTCCCCCGCGCTACCTAGAGGATTATGACTGCAATTAGACAGTTTTTTGTGTATATTTCTTGTACTATCCTTTTCAGCATTACTTGACACTCAGTGACTGTGCATTGATTACCACTACTTTTGACATTTTTCACAATGTACCGATGTGTACCTTTTGCTTTCTTAATGTACATGTGTTTTTTTCTCTTGTTTGTTCTGTATGTCACTCTCCGGCATTCCTCTCACTCCGTGCTGGAGGGGGGGCCTCTGTAGCGATGGTACAGTAATAACCTGGACTTCCGTGCATACCTATGTACAGGGCTATTACAAATGATTGAAGCGATTTCATAAATTCACTGTAGCTCCATTCATTAACATATGGTCACGACACACTACAGATACGTAGAAAAACTCATAAAGTTTTGTTCAGCTGAAGCCGCACTTCAGGTTTCCGCCGACGGAGCGCTTGAGAGCGCAGTGAGACAAAATGGCGACAGGAGCCGAGAAAGCGTATGTCGTGCTTGAAATTCACTCACATCAGTCAGTCATAACAGTGCAACGACACTTCAGGACGAAGTTCAACAAAGATCCACCAACTGCTAACTCCATTCGGCGATGGTATGCGCAGTTTAAAGCTTCTGGATGCCTCTGTAAGGGGAAATCAACGGGTTGGCCTGCAGTGAGCGAAGAAACGGTTGAACGCGTGCGGGCAAGTTTCATGCGTAGCCCGCAGAAGTCGACGAATAAAGCAAGCGGGGAGCTAAACGTACCACAGCCGACGGTTTGGAAAATCTTACGGAAAAGGCTAAAGCAGAAGCATTTCTTAAACAGGAGATTGGAAAACCGATGGATCGGTCGTGGTGGAGATCATGATCAGCAATTCATGTCATGGCCTCCACGCTCTCCCGACTTAACCCCATGCGATTTCTTTCTGTGGGGTTATGTGAAAGATTCAGTGTTTAAACCTCCTCTAACAAAAAACGTGCCAGAACTGCAAGCTCGCATCAACGATGCTTTCGAACTCATTGATGGGGACATGCCGCACCGAGTGTCGGAGGAACTTGATTATCGGCTTAATGTCTGCCGAATCACTAATGGGGCACATATCGAACATTTGTGAATGCCTAAAAAAAACTTTTTGAGTTTTTGTATGTGTGTGCAAAGCATTGTGAAAATATCTCAAATAATAAAGTTATTGTAGAGCTGCGAAATCGCTTCAATCATTTGTAATAACCCTGTATATGTCTTTCCTATATTTAAGATCTTTGGGTCTGCTTTGCCTGAGAGTGAGAGAAGTCAAGTGTTTACTATTGTACTGTGATGTTAACCTGTGAATATTATCTGAATAAATCGTTATTGTGCTGTAAGAAGTTGGTTTATGTGACTCAATACCACCCAAAACTCTACATATCATGAACCACTAATTTATTTCTGTGGAATTAACATCATTTGTGGTAAAAAGATTGAAACATTAAAAGAATAAATGTGGAATAGATGTGTGTGTCAAGGACATTATAAATGGGTATATATGGTCCCAAAATTAGTCAATGAATGCAATAATAGAAAGCATACAACAATAAAAATGAAGCCAATCGAAGTTCATGACAAAAATTTTAAGCCAGCCGGCTTTATATCTAATGATAAGCCTAAACATAAATTTGGTAATGAGGCCAGGATTAGTAACCTTAAGGGATTATAAAGCTAATTGGTTTCGTGTGTAAACATCATCATAACACATGCCAGATGAACATCGGGGGAATATTAAGCTGTCTTACTTTACAGCAAATGGATTTCTCCAGGCTCCTTTCTGAAACTATGGTGGATGCATTCAACGTCTGTGTCAGACATTCAGGGACGGTCTGGTAATTTTCCTGTACACTTCTGTTTCTTGGAGTTATTCATGCCATCATCTAATGCTTTCTGCTGTAGGAGGAACCACACCATACCTGGTACGAAAGTCACACTGAGCAGTTATTATTGAGCCGCACTGGGCAAAATGTAGAACACAAAACGCTTATTGTTGTGTCGACACCATTTTTACTAGAACTGAAGTGGGTGCAGACAGCTGCTGCTTAGCAGGAACCATGAGAGTTTGCTCTTTCCAACAGTACATTCTTCAGGCACATATCTCAAATAAAATAATAGTTATGATTTTTTAAAAATCAGATGATTCTTTTTGATACACTTGCATAAATCACGATATTTGCCACCATTTTTACATTAATTTTTTGTCTAGTTAATTTAGTGTGATTATATTAATTTCATAATCTTCCATTTTGTTGTAAAATTCCTTTTTTGCTGGAAGTATTATTTCTTCAGATTTTTTTCCCAATTATCAAAATAATCATAAGGATAAACTCCTTTTAAAGTTAGTAAATTTTTTAGCTCTTGTTGTGGAAACGATTTGTTAATGTTTTTCATTTGATTCTTGCTTAAATTCAAAGAAAGAACATAAAGGTTTAAAGCTATTAATTGAAATGTATCAATAAATCTCAATTTTAAATTACCTTTTTTTTTTTTTTTTTTTCTTCCCCCCTCATCATAACTGAATTCTTTCACGAACAAATGAGAGTCATATCCTCATAAATTTAGAATAGAAATCGGTACAGAACTAGGGTAATTTAATTGTAAATTACATTTATTACATAACGGATTTATGTATTTTGCTGTTAAATGATCATGATGCCAAACTTTTTTATTTTTGTTGATAATATTTCTTACATAAATAACATTTTTTAGATTTATTGAGTCTAGATTCTGTGTAAATAACAAAACAAACTTTTTGAGTAAATTTATAATTCTTAAATCCTGTTTAGTGACCTTTTTCTGATAGTTCTACTTTTGATGGCTTATTAATTAAACAATTATTTTCATGCTCATCTAAGTTTTTATTATTAAAGTGTAATAAACACAAAACACAAATAAATTTTTCATGCTGTTTCTTATTAATTTGAGTAGATACTAGTCGAGACAAATCTTTTATCACAGAGTATGGTAATTTATTTTTTTTAAGATATGGTAAATTAATACATTTTTTCTTTTTTTCTTTTTAATGGATATACATCATAATATACATCATTGGCAGAACTGTTTCTTCAAAGGAATAAACACTAACAGACACATCAGTTTTAGTCTGGATTCTTGAGATATCATTAATTTCAGCAGGGAACAAAATATCCAGTATTTTTTCTTCAAGTTTGTTAGCAAAATCTTTGTAAGTACTCACTGTGTTGCCATTTTTACAGTTCTGACTATCTACTGGTTTTAATGTAAGAAGTACTGCCTATAGGAAGCATCTTTGATGATCATTTTTCGCATTAATGCAAGCTTTCTTTTCTTGTTTCTGTCAGTTTGTTGAAGACAAAACTCTTAATGAAACATATTTATTAATTGTTGATTGCAATCCAATAATTCTGTTTAATGTCCATCCTGATCTTTCAGTCTGAAAATTAGTGATTTTTACTAAAATAACTTTTTCCCCATTCCTAAATTTTTTTCTCTAAGAATCCTAAAATTTTCAGTTTGAAGTCCATATTCTATAATTTTAATATTTGTCTGTATTGTGTACTCAAGAAATAAATTAAAACTTGTTTCCAAACAAATAAATAATTTAAGATTTTCTTTAACTACTTTCATAATTTCGATTTTGTTGTGTTTAAGAAATGACTCGGATTGAGCAATCCTTTATTATTTTCGAAACTTAATCTCTGCAGTCTTTTTTTAAATGTTGTATCAACTAAAAGTCCATAAACTGTGTTTCTATTTCTTAAATTCCCCAACACATTTGCAGAAAATGGAAACATTTTTTAAACGGATTATCTTCATTATTTTTTGCTCCTTAAAGAGATTGGTAGAAAATGGAAATATTCCTATTAATGGTTGATCCTCTTGTTTCATTAACATATTGGCAGAAAATTGGAATATTTCTTTTAACGGTTCATCCTTGTCATTTTTAAAAACATCATTATTACTTTCTATTTTATCATGAAGTAATGTTTCTTGACTTTATTTTGTTTCTTATTAAGTATTTCATTATTTATGCAATCAAATCATTTTTATTTAATTTATAACACCCTTTTAAATAATTTAATTTACAATATTCTCAAGGACCAGTATGGAGAGATTTTTTTAAAGTATTCTCGAACCTCATACAAGATTTTTATTTGAGCACTCATTGATAACGAAAAACAATTCTTTTTTACTTTTAAAAATAAATTTTGGAAAAAAGACATACTACAAAGCAATACTAGGAGTCATAAAAAACAAAAAAATCAAACACTGATATACGAACTATTTTTATTCCTTTATTCTCAGTCCTAATTTTCTTTTTTTGCGCATGAAATTTTTTGATTTTTTATATTCATTTAAAATACATAATTCAACTGATTTTGTTTTCAGTCATTAGCTCTCATTAACTTTACTGAACAAATTAGATTGGGCTTGGGAGGTGATCAGGAATTGGCATTAGCCAATGCCAATGGCTGGTAGCCCCAGGCCTGGGGCAGACCCGGGGCATAACTGACCGTTTATAGTCTGTCTGTAAACTCACGAGCGAGCAGCGCGTTTGGTGGGGGAAGTGGCCTTTCCCGGAAGAACCCTGTCACTGGCCTACAGGGGCACCCAAAATCAGTTGCCCGTTACCTGTCCAGCACTGTAGATCGGTGTGCAGTGATATACGTTGTTTCTGTTTGGGGATCGTAGTTTCCAATGTCAGTCAGTTAACTTTATATACTCACTGATATACTTAGGTATCCGGAAGTGATGGATAATTGCCCTTTATTGCAATAAAACGTGCAGAATACAAAGAGGAGGTATCTGTAGAGTAATGAGAGTTCAGTTGTCTCTAATGTTATAACAGCGTGTGTAAAGGAGGCGACACAAAATGAACTGTTTGCTAATTTTACCAGTCCCAATCAAAGCACTGCAATTTATGCAAACGTCAGCCTCGCCACAATAGGACACATAAAGAAGGAACGCGAATGGTTTACTGGAATCGCCACAAAAGGAAACTAATAATTTCGGGAGGAAACCCATCATTATAGACAGTTTCACAAAGTCGGTCATACGACAAACGATGGAGGACAAACCAAAAACTAGTGCCGACATTACGGAATTTGCTTACTGCCATGAAACAAAGACTAGATTTTCCTTGGCAGAAAGATGTTTTACACAAGGCACTGTGTGAAATGGGATTTACCTGGAAAATATCTGTAAGTAAATGAAAGATTTTTTCTTTAACATATGCTTGATTATGCCTATGACACGGTGGTATGACTTGCAGGAAGAACGTAGGAGACATGCACACCTGTCGTTGATTATCGGTCAGTATTATTTGGTGTCGTGTGCATCCAGTTATTGAGGAGGTAATATTATACTTAGTATTAGTGCCAGGTGTGTGATTTGTTCACATTTGAGAATCAGGCTTATAAAGTATATCTGTTTGCCATGAAACAAAGAATAGATTTTCCTTGGCAGAAAGATGTTTTACAGAAGGCACTGTGTGAAATGGGATTTACCTGGAAAAGATCTGTAAGTAAACGAAAGATTCTGGTAGAGAGTACGGATATAATTGACTGGAGATATAAGTACCTGATCCAAGTGAGGAAATTAAGGGAGCTATGCAGAAAATTCGCTTTGTTTCTAGACGGGTTGTAGAAGGTGGTGGATATGGCTTTGTCTGACTTCTGCTCAGTCCCGTCTTAAAATGGAATTATCACATGCGCAAAGCTGTAGAAATGGAATCGGTTGCAAGATGTGTAGGGACCAATTGAGACCATGTTGATTTTCACTGTAGCAGATAGGTTCGAGAAAGGTGACTCGTTTAGAGATATGATTCACTTGTGGCTGTGATCCTTCTCAATCAGTCATCGCATTTAACTGAGTGGATATATAATGGAACCTGTGACATGATATCGAGACAGAATACGTTACACATACTGGATAAATATCTAGTGGCTTGAGTGAGTTGCAAATACCCATCACATTCTGCGTTCCTTAGCCGAATAACTTTCCAAATTCACCAATTTTATCATGAGGTTGTATTGTGGGCTACGTGTTGGTCTGATAATACACATTCCTACGATTACGGTTTCGGTATTTGTCTGGCCAAAATACCACCTCATTCATACCTAGATTTCTAAAGCAAGTATATAACTTTTAACATGGATACCTGTAGAACGATGAGTGCTTCTGAGAGTAACATGCAGTAGCTGTTGGATCGGGATTTTTTCTTTAACATATGCTTGATTACGCCTATGACACGGTGATATGACTCGCAGGAAGAACGTAAGAGACATGCACACCTGTCGTTGATTTTCGGTCAGTATTATTTGGTGTCGTGTGCATCCAGTTATTGAGGAGGTATTATTATACTTAATATTAGTGCCAGGTGTGTGATATGTTCGAATTTGAGAATCAGGCTTATAAAGTATATCTGTTTGCGTAAAGGAAATGTCTATGTGCTGTTGTAGGGAGGGTATGGATTTGACTTGGGGTACTGTGATAGTGAAGGGAGGAGTACGTCTAGAGGTAAGGAAGGTCCACATATTTCCAGAGCCACAGCATTTAACAGAGTGTATTTCTGATACTTCAGTCATTGCCGAATACCATTCAGTTGAGACTGTGGTTGTAAGATTTAATTGTACGTTTAATGATAGACGATATATGTGTGGGGTTTTCTGGACTGTGTCCGTGTATGCAAAGTCTGTGGTGGTATTGATTTGGGTTCCCATGTTAATTGTAGCAGTCTTCCGAACGCAGAGGCCTGTTGGAATGTAGGAATGTATTAGAGTTAACTTTACCATCTTCTAGACGAATGAATAGCAAACTAATACTTAGAAATGCGAGCAAGAAAGCGGAAAGAGTAACGGGTTTGTGCCGAGGGAGATGAGCCTCTCTTTGCACTTGAGTTCTGGGAGTGACTTCGGTTCGCTGTTGTAAAGAGGATGATCTGGTATGGTGGGGGATATGAACTGCATGCTTAGTAGATTGAGATGGTACTCGGTGATATATTCCCTGGTGAGAGATCGGATTGACACACCAATATTCCTGCGAGTCTGGTATGTATTTGATGACCTGTAGACAATATTGTGACGTTTAGTTGTCAGTGTAAAATGGTGATCAGTGTAAAATAGTTTATTATGGTTGAGTGTAGCATCTGTAGAGAGAAAGAACAGGATGACAGAGCTTCCCTACAACTGGGAGAGCATCATGACATATAGGCGGTGGGAGTGTGGGCATAAAATAAGATTTTTGGGTGCTGTTCAGATACAAAAGATAATTACGTTGTTTGTGTAAAATGTGCATATACTGTATTTTAAAGTTAGTGTGGCTTACATTGTGTAAATTGTCTATATATTGGATTGTAAAGTTAATATTGTTTATGTTATGGGGTGACTAGAGAGGATGAGTGTGTGTCCTATCATGAGGGACGTATAGATTGAATACATCGATGGTGGTGAGCGATTTTTTACATGGAAAGTTATATGTGCTATAGATACTGAGGCACAGTCGTCAAGAGCAGACACTAACTGTACATTGTCTGGTGTCAGAATGTAGCAGCAATGGTAATATTTTTAAATTTAGTTAAACTGGTAAATATATTCCTCACTTCCAAGATTCTTGTGAATCTGGTATGTATTTGATAATTTGTAGGCAACTTTGCGTGTTTAACTGTCAGTGCAATTTAGTAATCTGTGCAAAATAATGACAGGAAGCCCGAGAAAGAGAAGGCGGACAGTGCTTCGATATCAGACGTATCAATAATTCTAAGGGAAAATTCGATAAGAGCAAATAATAATGCTTGATTGATTGTGGTGCGGTATAGGAGCATGAGAACATTTGCGTATGTTGGGAGTAGGAAGGCTATCACGTTATGTCCGGGAGGAAGACTGGATTGGGCGATATTTTGGTAAACAGGTTCTGTTAGGGCAGGAATTTTGGTGGATACAAGCTGAGACAACAAGAAAGCAAGCGTTAACTATTTCTGGGGCACTATAAAATTATGGAGAGCTGAAGTTTGCTGTTATTTTTCACAAAGCGATATGACATAAGAATAAGATTGAGAACATTTTAGATGGTGATGTGTCAGTCAATCTGGGGTCAGGTACGTGCAGTTGAACGCGTGTCCCAACAGGCTTAGTGCATCATGCCTTCAATGGTAAAGACAAGTGGCACCTGGAGATGCCTTGAATATGTGACTGTCGTGAACGTGAACTGGAATGCTATGAAAGTACAATGGTGACTGTATAGAGGCATTTAGCTTTCACTGGCGTTCAACGACGATGTGGGACTCGAGCTGCGACTGCCTCACTTTGCGGGTGCTGTGGCAAGTGGCCCTAAATGGAGGTCTGTGAGAGCTTTGACGGCTGACGCATCATCATCGGTGTTACATATGAATGGGGGTGCCGCCACCTCTTGCTTCCAGAAGCCCAGCAGGGGCCTGTGGGCGGTTTGACATCTGAGGGATACATTACTTATCGCTACCTCCTATGTACTCTAATGGACAGGGGGCGGTGGACTGTGCTTGCACGCGTTGATTGCATTATTTCGGGAGTGGGTCTGTGAGCTGTGATATGTGCAATTTGGACAGTTTATGAGTGCTTAGCATGTCTACACATCACTGTGCTGTATTATTTAGGAGCAGTTTGCTATTGTGTAATGAAATTAAGGGTTGGTTGCGTGTCTGTGGGCTGTGTAACATGACGCCAAGCACGTTAGGGTGGATCTATTGTATCAGTGTGATAGATATACTCTATCATTAAATAAGTTGTTTGAAAATAAATAGAGTGCACTCCATCCTTACTCTCCCCAGCAGCCCATAGCAGGCTGAGTCATTTTCTCTCACCATCTTGGTTTATGTCACGAAACGGGCGACAGTGTCCTCTGCTGGTTGTACTGAGTATTAGACCTCATGGAGAACACACGGTTTGCTGCAGTCATGGACAACTGTACTTGCATCATCAGTTGGTGTCACTGTGGCGTCCTCTGATGGTGGGGAAATGTACTAAGCCAGTTGGGGTCTGGAGCTCGTGGTGAATCCACTAGGTGCAGCCATCTTAGATTACGGTACATGCGTCACTACAGCATCCTCTAGTGACATCGATATGAACTAAGTCAATTGGGCTATAGACTCAGTGGCGAATACACTTGGTGGTGGTGTGCCTCTAATTGTTTAAACAAAGGCTGGTGTATGATTCAGACAGTTGGCGATTTGCAAGCAGAGTCTTTTACATGGATTATTATTTTGACAATTTACGAGTTGTTTGGCAATTTGGACGTGAATGCCCTGTGTTGTTTATGAGTGGTTGGCATGTCTATAGGTTGTGAAATGTGTTACTTTTGATGGTTTACAATTAGCAAGAGTGTGTGTGTAGAGCCTTATACATGAGTTATGTCAGAGCAGTTAGCAGGTCTGTATGCTGTGAGGCATGTCAGAGCGTGTGTTCTGTGATATATATACTCCATCCCTAAATAAATTGCTCCCAAATAAATGAAGCACACTCCTTCCTCTCTCCATCAGCCTAGTGTGGGCTGAGTCCTTTTACCACCTGCTCCTAGGATGAGGTGGCGGTCTATCAACTTAGGTTGGTGGTGGTGGTGAGCTACGTTTGTAGCAATTTTCTTACATTTGTAGAGAAAACGCAAGTGAGCTTTGTTTACTGGCAGATTTCACACTTGGCGCCGGATCCTAGAAGGAAGGAAGGAAGTGGCTGAGGTGAGTACAAGTGTCCTATCTTTCCCACAATTTTCTTACACAGAGTCACGTGACTATTCGTGCAGCATTCTAGGGCTGGTGGGGAGGGCGGGGGGGGGGGGGGGGGGGGGGGGGGGTGCTAGGTCACGACTAAATGTAGTAGAAAAATGTGTAACCTCTAATTTGATCATATGAGAATTATTTCTAAAAGTCTGCTTCTCATGTGGGTCTATAATGGCTTATTTTTGTTGTTTCCAGTCCCTTGTAACTCATGGAGTTGTTTTTTGGGGTAAAATTGATAATCAATTCAGTGAAATTTATACATTACTGGAAAGGGCTATTCGAATCTTGTCACACAGCTCTACTAAGTCTCACTGGAAGCCCCTATTTAAACAGTTCTGTTTGCTTATTGTGCCCTCTGGGTTCATACATAAATGTGTATTGATGAGAAGAGCTAGACTTGATGAACAGCAAACCAATCGTGATTACCATAGCCATAACAGAAACACTAGCCCTTCATTTACTGTTGTGTTCTTCTGATTTTGTTAACTGATGTACCATCTATACTGTGTTAGTGCATGTAGTGGTACAAAGTACCCTCCGCCACGCACCGTACTGTGACTTGCAGAGTATCTATGTAGATGCAGATGTAGATGTCTTTGCAAAAGAATGTTTGTGCTACTGGTTTTATGTTTCCTGTTTTTCAGACGCTGTGCAATACGGTCCTCAGAAGAACATTGGTTGTGACGGATATAATGTCAGCATTTTTCTTGTGTTGTACTTTTCAGCAGCATTATATAATATTTTCATTTTATTTTTTGGCAGTGTTTTATATCAAAAATTCATGTCCTACTTATGTCATTGATTTACTTCTCATGTATGTTGCAGTTGCAATGTAAAATCTGTATTTGTCATTTTCCTTCCAACCATGTTCTGAGCGAGGTGGCTTTGACAGTCTTCATAAAGTGGACTCACATTTGGGAAGAGTGGAATTCATTCCCCCTCAGGCCACGCTGGTTTGGGTTTCCCACAGTTTTGTTAAGTTGCTAAGGTGAATGGTGGAGTAGTGCTTTGATTAGGCCATGGCTCACGACCTGCCCAATTCTCCCCATATCCTCTCCTACTTTGTTTGTGTTCTATATACATACATAGGGTGTAACAAAAATGTACAGCACAAACAGCAGGACACATTCCTCACATGTAGACAAAGAAATTATGTTATATGAACATGAGTCTTGAAACACTTTGTTTCGATGTACTAACTCATTTTCTCCAACTCATCAAGCATGTGAAAACCCATACAAACAGAATGCACCAGCATACACATGCAGCACTTTCTCAAAGGAGTATACCTTCCGTGGGCATTGATACATACATGCATCAACATGCCATCACAGTGAATGTCGCATGCGTTGATGTATCCCTGGAGTATGTGTATGGTTCAGCAGCCTTCCATAATACTGGCACGGAGAATTTGAACATCTCATATAGGGGTTCCATACACAAGAGCTTTCAAATGCCCCAACAAGTAAAAGTCCAGTGGTTTTAGGCCCAGAGAGCGTGAAGGCCATGCAATTGGTCCATCTCTACCTATCCATCCGTCACCGAATATGTTATTTAGAAGCCAATGATCATTAACATTAAAAGACAGGGTGCTCCATCATGCATGAAGTACATGTTTAATCATACAGCTAGAGGCATGTCTTTTCACATATCTGGTAAAATATATAGTTGGTTCTCATGTAACATCCGCCAGTCATGTGGTCAACATTCAGTGTTGCAGCTATATGTCTTGTACTGACATTAGGGTTGTCGTCAACACCATCACAAATTGCCGCCTCCTGTTGCAGTGTCCTCGTCCTTCTAGGCCTCCACTGGTCATGAGTATCAGGCATTTAGAACCAAGTACACTAAGTTGACAATCAGTGGCTTCAAACATTTTCCTGTTTGGGCACCTTCACTTCAGAAATCTCTCCCAGTACAAACGTCAAATGCCAGCACCATTGCCATCATTCAATCTTCAAACACGCATCTGCCATCTCTGCATTTGTGTACATGGCCATTTCATGACCCAAGTCAGTGATTAATTCGATGTAGCAATCTGTGTGGCACCAATGGTCATACTTATCACTGGAACAGTTGATGTTACCTGTAAACAAGCTATGACGTATGTCTCATGTCAACAGGGACATGTAAAACAAAACACTGGCAGTGCACATGTAACAAGAGGTTACCAAGAGTGCATGTTCTCCACAATTCTAACGCTCTGTTCTTGTGTGTTTCTCATGATTAATGACTTGAAGAAAATGAATTTTACCATGAAAACAAAGAGTTTTCAGATTCTTGTTCCTATAACATAATTTGTTTGTCTTTGTGTGAGGAATTTATCCTGCAATTTGTGCCATACATTTTTGTTACATAGTGTATATTATTTCTGTACTGTATCTGACATTTCTGATACTGTTGTACTGAAGGGTCTAAAGTTGAATTAATAAATTATGAAATACAATAAAAATAAAGTATTAGAGTTTCTACTAAACAATAGAAAACCATATTACAGTGACACAACACCAGCTAGCTCTAACCTGGACAAAGGGTTTTGAATCTATTGGATTCATGGTTAAAAAATGATTAATGAGGCAGATATTCTTGAAGAAAGAGATTGTTTCACCAAAATGTTGACGCTGAACAGCTAAAAGCATGGCAATCAAAATTAGTCACTTTGGTAATTTGTACACTGGTGTACTGCAAGCAAAGCATTTAAGATGTTAGATAGCAATGAAAGCATCCAACCCTCTCTCTAAAAAACTTTAGAGCATACTAACTCACAGTTACTAGTGAAAGGTTGGCCTAGAAGCAAGTGTTGGCCCACGTAACTTCCCTGGTCTTCACTGTCACCAGATGATGGTTCTGGAAGGGGATTCCCACTCTCAAGCCATCCTCTGCAATCTCTCAAAGTTTGTCGGTATCTTTCTAATACACCACATTCACTTATGAGCCGAAACATTATGACAACCTGTTTAATTATATGTTGGTACATCTTTGAAACACAATAAATTAGCAATTCTGCATGGTATGAATTCGAAAAGTTCTTGATAGGTTTCTAGCTGTGTGTGACACTGGACTTCTATGCACAGGTCACACAGTGTAAATTACGTGTCAATGGTTTGTGTGCGCAGAATTAGTGCCTGGAAGTGCCATATGTGTTACATTGGATTCAGTTCAGACGAATTTGGTGGCCAAGACATCAGCATCAGTTCACTATCATGCTCCTCAAATCACCGTAGCACGATTATGGCCATGTGACATGAACAGTTATCCTACTGGAAGATGCATCCGCTGTCAGGGAAGACATCGAGCTTGAAGGACACAAGTGGTCCACAATAATTCTCATGTAGTGCACAGCTCTCTTGTGCCTTTGATTACTACCACATATCACATGATAGCCCAGATGACTGTCCATCATAGTATAATACTGCTCCCACTGCTCTGTGTCCATGTAACATTGCATGTCTCAAGCAGCCATTCCATTGGATGACTGTGTATCCTGACATGATCGTGGATCTGGTGTTGCAATAAACATGATTCATCCAATCAGGCAATACATTTTAATTAATACAAGGCCCAACCTCAATCATCCTGTGCTCTCTGCATTCATCATTGATGATGTAGTCGACTCAACATTGGAACACTTAGGGGTCATATGCTATGGAGCCTAATGTTTGACTGTGTGTGCTAAACAAAGTGCTTTGAAAGGTTTGTGGCTGGACTAGCATTGGACTGTATTGTCAGATCTGCTACAGATTTCCACTTACCCTACTTTCCAGACTGAGCAAGTCTTCAACCTCTGCATTATGTGATAAAGTGTGGACAGAAATCATTTTCCAGAAATTGCATGACACAGCACCCCAATGCAGACTATTATGAAGGTAGGAGCATACAGAATAGGTTAAAATATTGAGTGGCACAAAGACTTCTTAAGTAATAGAACCCAGTATGTTGTCCTCAATGGTGAGTGTTCATCAGAGACAATGGTATAGCTAGGAGTGTCGTGGGGAAGTGTTATAGAACTGCTCTTATTTCCTATATAAATAAATAATCTGACAGACAGGGTGAGCAGCAGTCAGTGGCTGTCTGCTGCTGGTGTCATGGTGGAGTGGGAGCTATCACCATTGAGTGACTGTAGGAGGACAAAAGATAACTTAGACAAAATTTCTAATTGTGTGATGAATGTCAGCTTGCTCTAAATGTAGAAAAAATGTAAGTTAACACAGGTAAGTTGTAAAAACAATCCCATAATGTTAGAGTACATCATTAGTAGTGCACTGCTTGACACTGTCACGTAGGCATAATGTTGCAAAGTGATATGAAATGAAACAAGACTGTAAGGACTGTAGCAGGGAAAGTAAATGATCAACTTAGGTTTGTTGGGAGAATTTTAGGAAAGAGTGGTTTTTCTGTAAGGGGAGATCGCATATGGAACACTGGTGTGACGCATTCTTGAGTACTGCTTGAGTGCTTAGAATCTTTGTCAGGTCAGATTAAAGGAACACATGGAGGCAGTTTTAAAGTGTGATGCTAGATTTGTTACCAGTAGATTCGATTATCACAGGAGTGTTACAGATACTTGTGAACTCAAATGGGAATCTCTGAAGGGATTCACGAAACTCTATGGAGAAAATTTACAGAACCAGCATTTGAAGTTGACTGCAGACTAATTCTGCTACCACCACCATAAATTTCGCATAACGACCATGAAGACAAGATGAAAGAAGTTAGTTCTTGTATAGAAGCAGTTGCTTTCCCCTCGCTCTGTTTGCGAGCGGAACAAGAAAGTAAATGATTATTAATGATACGAGGTAACTTCAGACATGCCCCATATGGTGGCTTGTAGCATATGTACATAAACGTAGATGTAGACATACATTAACTTGTCGCTTTCTTGTGGTTTCACTGTCCTTCAACCGTTTTCCATAGATGATCATGGCAGTAGCACACAAGACAGTTCTCCTAGGCACTGAGCCATAACAATCTGCCCTTTGTAAGTGTCATTTATGCTAGTGGGTTTCCACATTTACAGTCCGTTTATTTGCTACAATGATTCCCATTCATTTCTGTTCCACCTCACTTGCTCACAATGTCATCAGGTGACATTCAGTCTTGTATCTGCAAGTGGTCATAATGTTAAGATAAGTCAAGTGCATACTGGATCATAGTTGTCATCTAAGTATGCCTCTGCAGGCTCCAGAGCTCAATACTTTGTAATTTAGCTAAATTCAGATTAAGAAGTCCTGAAAATTCGAAATCCAGATATGAATGTTTTTGCTGATTCTTTTCCATCAAATATTCAAATTATCTCATGACTGTATACCAGCGCATTTAAAATTCAATTACTTTCAAACTCTGGAGCCTGAACTGTTGACCACTAGTGAAAAGCAGGTAGCCAGTTTCTTTTCTTAATAAATTCACTAAAATGTTAGAGTCATTAAGAATTTATTTGCTTCTGCCATTGTAGCAAAAGTATTTGGAACTTTATGATGTCAGATTATGTATTGACAGACTTGATAACAAGAAACATTTTAGTATCCTTAAATCTGTTAGTGATATGTGACGGTTATAAGTCAGCAAAGTTATACAACATGTCAGATGAACTAAAAGTTTTGTTTGATTTTAATGTATATAAAAATGAACTAATTATACTAAATGCACAACAAGGAGTCAGGAGCAGTCTGTGATATACTGATGTATAAGGCTGATGTAACACATGGGCCTTCGACAGACAGAGACATTAATTACAGAACTCTGATAATTCTTTGGAAATTCACAGTTTAATGAGACTCACAGACAGAAGATCTAAAGAAAATTATAAATACAAATGTGTAAATGCGTAATCAGAACTATCACATCACATCAATTACAATGAATCGTCTCATCTGGTATAAAGAATGAGAAGATCCCATCGCAATGAAAAATGCCTTTGTTTTAATGATTGCCACTCCAATTCACATATCATGTCTGTGACACTATCTCCTCTATTTCATGATAATACAAAACGAGCTCATCTTCTTTGTACTTTTTCGATGTCATCTGTCAGTCCCACCTGATGCGGATCCCACACTGCACAGCAATATTCCAGAATAGGGCAGACAAGTGTGGTGTAGGCAGTCTCTTTAGTAGACCTGTTGCACCTCCTAAGTGTTCTGCCAATGAATCACAGTCTTTGGTTGGCTCTACCCACAACATTATCTATATGATCATTCCAATTTAGGGTATTTGTAATTGTAATCCCTAAATATTTAGTTGAATTTACAGCCTTCAGATTTGTGTGACTTATCGCATAATCGAAATTTAGCAGATTTATTTTAGTACTCATGTGAATAGCTTCACACTTTTCTTTATTCAGGGTCAAATGCCACTTTTTGCACCATACAGATATCTTATCTAAATCATTTTGCAATTCGTTTTGGTCATCTGATGACTTTACAACATGGTAAATGACAGCATCATCTGCAAACAATCTAAGATGGCTCCTGAGATTGTCTCCTACATCATTAATATAGATCAGGAACAATAGAGGAACTTCCTTGGGGAACGCCAGATGTTATTTCTGTTTTACTCGATGACTTTCCATCTATTACTATGAACTGTGGCCTTTCTAACAGAAAATCACGAATCCAGTCACACAACTGAGGCAATATTCCCTAGACACGTAGTTAGGTTAGAAGACGCTTGTGAGGAACAGTGTCAAAAGCCGTCTGGAAATCTAAAAATATGGAATCAATTTGACATCCCCTGTCAGTAGCACTCATTGCTTCATGAGTATAAACAGCTAGTTGTGTTTTGCAAGAATGATATTTTCTGAATCCATGCTGACTATGCGTCAATAAATCATTTTCTTCAAGCTACTTCATAATGTTCGAATACAGTATATGTTCCAAAACCATACTGCAAATCGACATTAGCGATATGGGCTGAAATTCAACAGATTATTACTAGTTCCCTTTTTGGATATTGGTGTGACTTGAGCAATTTTCCAGTCTTTGGGTACGGATCTTTCTGTGAGCGAGCAGTTGTATATAATTGCTAAATATGGAGCTATTGTATCAGCATACCCTGAAAGAAACCTGACTGGTATACAATCTGGACCAGAAGCCTTGGTTTTATTACCTGATTTAAGCTGCTTTGCAAAACCGAGGATATCTATTTCTATGTTTCTCATCTTGGCAGTTGTTCTAGATTGGAATTTAGGAATATTTACTTCATCTTCTTTGGTGAAGGAGTTTCGGAAAATTGTGTTTAATAACTCTGCTTTAGTGGCACTGTCATCAGTGACTTCGCTGTTGTTATTGCACAGTGAAGGTATTGTTTGCTTCTTGCCACTGGTGTGCTTTATGTTTGACCAGAATCTCTTTGGATTTTCCACCAGATTTTGAGACAGAGCTTCATTGTGCAAATTATTGAAAGCATCTCGCATTAAAGTACGCACTATATTTTGAACTTCTGCAAAACTTTGCCAGTCTTGGGGATTTTGCAATCTTTTAAATTTGGCATACTTTTTTTTGCTGCATCTACAACAGCGATCTGACCCATCTAGCATACATTTCATGAGGAATTTGGAGCAACCACACGTGAATGTGTTTCCCCTTGAAATTTCATGAATCAGCAACAACATACTACTGCTGGTTCTACAGTATGCACTGTGCCATAGAAATACTCCCACTCAGGCAGAAAAAAAGGACTTTAGAACATGCCATTAGCGACACAACAATGCATCATTGTGGAACACGACACTTCACACATTTTTGACTGCAGCAGACTTTCAACTGGAATTTTGTGATAGCAGATGTATCTGTGCCAATTATAGGGGTGCATTTTCTTCGCCACCACAAACTTTCTCTATACTTAGCTGATGATATACTTAGTTGTTCTATTACTGTACACTCAGTGCAGAGGCACATTGACAATTTAGGTGACACAGTATGGGCACTTAAAAGAAAACAATTGACAAAAATTACAGCCGATCCTGAAGAGGAGACAGCCAGGTCTCACACCATATTACAGGTGGTGGCACTGAAGCGGAGACATGTGGTATTACCGCTTACAGTCATTAATGTGCAGCGAACCAGCTTTATTGCTGTGCCCATGCACTATGTTCAAGGGGGAGGCTTTGTGGCAGAAACGACTAGAGCAGTTTTGGTCGTGACACATTTATTCTTCACAAGTCTTACACTAAGTTACAAATACAATTCATCACTAATGCTCATATGTACAGGCACATTGCACTGGCAGCATGGCTTATCACTGACCCCAAAGGGTATACACTCCAGTGATGAGCTGTGGGGCAACCACGTGGACTGAGCGAGACAAAAGCCGTGTTGCCAAATTTTCAGCTCCTGGCGTGACTGGAGGTGCCGCAGTGTCTGCAAAAGGGAGAAAGGCACTGCCAAATGGAAGGGTGGATACCGCGAAACAGGCGAATACTTTTAAGAGTGTATGTATGCGTTTGCAGGGGAGTCACGTTAACTCAACGCACATGGTCAGCAGTGGGAGAAATCGGAGACGTGTGCTGCGTCATGTTGACCAGCTAGCACTGTCTGCCTGCTTTGTCTCGTGCGGTCTGGAGCGCGATGCACCGTTGCCAAAATTTGACGTAACGGTATAGCTGCACTCATGAATGTCGAGCGTTGCTTACTTGTGTCCGCTGTGCTGTAGTTCAGCCCTTCGCATGTTTGAACGGTGCGGCCACCACAGTACAGCAGAAAGTATTAATATGTCAAGAAAATTCAGAGTTACTGGAAGCAACAGGCAATCATTAAGAACAGTTGGGCAGCATACACAAGAGACTAGCAGCTTAGCAGCATCACAGGCAGCAGCCTCAACCTCGGGTGCAGCAGCATATCGACATACTAGGTCAGAAGAGACAAAATGCACAAGTCAGTGGAGTGCAAACCACCAAGTTTTTACCTGATTATGTCAGCAAAAGGAAACACATGGTCAATACAAAATACAGACAAAATGCATTTCGAGATGTTATTCAAGGGAAAAAGCATTACATTAATACATTACAAGGTCTCTCAATCTATGCCAGTGCAACGAGACTTGCACCAGATGGACATGGGGCAGCTAAACAAATTGTAAATGGACTTTTGCACTCAGATATAGTTCGGCCTTTAGCTAGGAACTGGGCGTCACTGATCCATTTATTATGTAAAAAAGACAGTTCTTATAAACTGAGCAGAGAATACGGATCCCTTAACTTCTGTACTACATCGAACGCAAATATGTTTTGTGTGATAGATTGCAAAAGGGCCTACATCAATTACCAGTGGCACCAAATGACATTCCAGAAACAGCAGTTATTACACCCACTGATATTTTTGAACTGATGTGAATGCCTTATGGGTTAAAAATGTAGCCTAAACATGGCAGTGTTTTGTCAGCTCAGTATTAGTTGAGTTTCTGTTTTGTTTTTGTGACTTGGTTGATATAGCGGTTTTCTCAAAATGAGTGGAAGAGCATGAAACACATTAAAAAATGGAGAGAAGCAATAACTTTGCAACAATTCTGTAACTACATCTGGTATTAGACTCACAGCTTCAAGAGAACCAGTGTATTCAGTAGGATGATGTCTATCATAAAAACGTTCAAAGCATAATAAATCAAAGAACCATCAAGAACATGCACAGATACATATGCTAAAAGCATATTCTTGAATGTGAATATCATTAGAAAAAGAAACTTCATTAATGTTCTAAATACTTCACAGTCAGGTGGTAATTTGTCGGCAAACGAAGCAAATCAAAGAGTTTCTCAAAAGCTGGAGCTTCCAATTAACAACACAGGCCAATTATGGAAAAACTTTTTTGCTGAAAATACCTTATTCTTATCCCGAATGAGATTTTCACTCTGCAGCGGAGTGTGCGCTGATATGAAGTTTCATATCAGCGCACACTCCACTGCAGAGTGAAAATCTCATTCTGGAAACATCCCCCAGGCTGTGGCTAAGCCATGTCTCCGCTATATCCTTTCTTTCAGGAGTGCTAGTTCTGCAAGGTTCGCAGGAAAGCTTCTGTAAAGTTTGGAAGGTAGGAGACGAGATACTGGCAGAAGTAAAGCTGTGAGTACCAGGCGTGAGTCGTGCTTTGGTAGCTCAGATGGTAGAGCACTTGCCCACGAAAGACAAAGGTCCCGAGTTCGAGTCTCGGTCGGGCACACAGTTTTAATCTGCCAGGAAGTTTCACCTTTATTCTTATGTTTTTTAGGGTGGGAAATCCAAATATGATACTTAAAAAACTGTATCACCCACCATTTCTTCACATTTTTCGGTTCAATTTATTAAATTAAGCAATTTTTTAAAGAATTTAACAGCTTTTATATATTTAAAATAATTTAAAAAGGGGGTGTAACGAGTGTAGATGACATTAGTAGCACTACTGAAAACATTTGCTGGCAAAAAAGATTGATTCTATTTTAGTGTTAACATATGGTGTTTTGTTTACTGTCAACCTAACCTGACTTTCTCGTTTCCTACACATGTGCTCAGTACAACGTCTAATCACGGTTCTAAAAACTCTGCTGACAATTTTTGTTACATTTGTAGTGAATTTGTGACTAAAAAACACCAAAGAAACATTACAGACTTTGTGAAAAAGACTTATCTATCATACTTTGGATCTAAACTTCGTGATCAAGATAAAACTTGGGTGCCGCGTGAGGTATTTTATGTGTGTGTTGAAGATCTGAGAAAATGGTCCAAAAAGGAGAGAAAAGCCTTTAGATTTGCTGTCCTACGACATAGAGGGAGCCAAGAAATCATTCCGATGATTGCCACTTTTGCAGTGTTGATATTACTGGTCATAATTCGAAAAACAAAAAGGTAATAAGCTACCCTAACCTTCCATCCACCATCTGACCGGTAGGGCATGGTGTAGATTTGCCAGTTCCTGAACCACCAGATGATTTAAATTCTATTTCAATAGAAGTATTTTCTGGTGTACAATGTGATTTAGATGAACCAGATGATGATGAATTCCATTGTAATACAGAAAATCTAGAGCCCAAATTGTTTACTCAGACCAAGCTTAACAATTTGGTTAGGAATCTGGGCGTAACGAAAGAAAAAGCTGAAATGCTTGGTTCTAGATTAAAAGAAAAGAACTTATTGGCAGTTGGAACCAGCATATACATGTATAGAAAGAGAGAGCAGCAATTTTCCAAGCTTTTTCAACAAGAAGGTGATTTAGTGTGCCGTACTGTTCAGACATTCCCAGTCTGATGAATGAGTTTGGTATTGAATACAAATAGGAATGCTGGAGGCCATTTATTGATTCATCCAAAACTAGTTTAAACACTCTATTATTACACAATGGTAACATGTATGCATCTATACCTGTTGGACATTTGTGCATATGAAAGAAAGCAATGAAAACCTAGAAATAGTGCTAAATAAAATAAGCTATTCTGCTCATAGTTGGATGACGTGGTGATCTAAAAGTAACATGCATGCTCCTTGGTCAGCAAGGTGGCTTTACCAAATTTTCGTGTCTTTAAAACCTGGTGACATGAAGATACTAGGCAAAAACTTTGTAGATCCAAAAAAACGTACTCCTACCAACTCTACATATAAAGTTAGGCCTAATGAAACAGTTAGTAAAGGCTTTGCTTAAAGATGGACCATGTCTTAAGTATCTCTGCCAAAAGTTTCGACACCTTTCAAAAGCTAAACTAAAAGAAGGCGTCTTTGTCGGACCTGACATTAGAAAATTGATGTTTGATGTTAATTTTGAATCCACAATGACCTTAAATGAGAAGGAAGCATGGGTATCATACAAGCAAGTAGTTACAAAGTTCTTAGGACATGAAAAACACCCAGAATATGTTTCTATTATAGCTACAATGTTAAAGAAGCTTAAAACTGTAGGATGATTAATGAGCCTGAAAGTTCACTTTATGAACAGTCACCTAGATTACTTCACGGACAATATGGGAGATGATAGTGATGTGCAAGGAGATCATTTTCACCAGAACATTAAAGTGGTGGAAAAACGCTACCAAGGCTGCTGGAATACCAACACGATGGGGGATTACTGTTGGTCACTTCACCGAGAAGTTCAACAAGTGACTCATTGTACATAAAACTACACAAGAAGCTTCAAAGAAAAAAGAGAAAGAAAATACAAACCAATTCCATCTGACAAGTGAAACCGCTATTAACATATATCATTGTTTTAAGTAGCTTACTGTTGTACAGGATGGGCGGATGGGAATGTGGTGGTGTAATTAAATCATCAGGATAATATTTAGACAAAGGCCATTTAAAGGTGAAAGAGTGTTAAAAAGGGGTCACATAGCCAGGCCTAGGGAGGTGAGCGTGAGCTAGAGTGTAGAGTTTGACGAAACATAGTTCGTGAAGCTAACAAAAGTTGGTGTCTGCCAATCGGGTAAGTTAAAGTGACATGCCAGCTGCAAAAACTAAGTCCATGTTGCCGCAGCACCGGGAGAAGCGGAAGATGTTCACTGTTACAAGGCACACATCCAAGAGAGGGGTCCCAATGGCAGGCGGTCAGATACATTCAACATGCCATGCGGCTTCCTCTGCCCTAATTGGTCAGGACCGAGAAACCTGGGGGGGTGGCAATTGAACTTTCCAGTGTGTGCTCTGGTCAGTGACACAGAGATGATGTTACTTCGTCAGCACACGAGGGAGGCGTGTGATCGAGATTGCCTACCTTGGTGCTGACTTCCTGTTGCTGGACCAGGGAACGGAAAAATTATGGGTAGCCGACGCTGCCAGCTGACGCTTGGCCATAACAAGAAAAATAAAGTTTCCTTTTGAAAGCTAATATAATAAAGTAAAATCCCCTACTGTATGGCTCATCCTTACACTCCTTCCCCTTCTGTGGGAGTGAAGAATGTAAGAGAATTCGTTTAAAAAGTGAGTTATTTAGATGTAGATCATTTTAGGTTGCAAAACAAACAAAGTAGTCATTACTCGATTATTAAAAGCACCCACAGAAGACGGCAGGGGCCATAACCTAAGGGAGGGTGTAGAGACTCTAAAGACCTCCTAGGGGTCACAAAATGACTTACACATTTCAATAATATTGTGTGCATACAAAAACAAGACATAAACATTACAAAACATCAGAACAAAATCACATTAGTTGCAAAACATCAGAACATAATTAAATGAGCGCACAAGTGTGGTTTGAATGTGGCATACATGCCAAATGTTCTCTCTCTTTTTAAATAAAATTAACATATTCGTATCACCAAAGGAGTCACATGCAGGGTGAGTGGTGCGAGGCGGCATGGTGTGTTGTCCTCAGCGGGCAGCGCGCAAGCTGCAGGCGAGAAGGGGGCGTGGCTGTGGCCAAGCCTGTTCACTGCAACTCAGCACAGTGGGGTATTCGGGGAGGTTCACACGTTTCAAACACATTTAAAAAGGGAGTTAACACTCGGGGAGCACTTCACTACACTACACTAGTTTTTCCACATTTGTTGGTATCACAACTGGACTCTTAAAACTAAGGGAGGGCACATGCCTGATAGGTTCTTTGTTTCCTCTTCTTTTTTAGGTCCATATCAGTACAAAAATAAGAATAACAGTGACCGGGGTTACTGTGGCACTGGGTATAATGGTTGCATATAGTTTAGTGGCTGTTTGCCATTCATTTAGGTGTGCTAACAAGCAATCGTAAGAAATTTGTCCTTGCTCATGTTTTAAAAGGTCATCAATTGATGTTAAAAGGTGATCATTTGATATATTGGATAAAGCAGGCAAATCAGTTGACAAGTGAATTACAAATGTGCTATAGTGGCATGAAAGGTTATTAGTGGTGTAATAATATCACAATAAAAATGGTTTGCTAGAAATCTACTGTTTCAGATTTCTAGGATGAAGCATTATTATCGTGGTAGCACTACTAATGCAGCAGGAGTCAGCGTGGCGCCTACGATAGAGCGGTGCACTATAGATGACTTCAAGGCTATGCTATGTCAGGGCGGCAGCTGGCTGCAAGGCCGAATCTCGAGCTATGTCAGAAAGGCACGTGGCAGATAACTTCAGAGCCACACTACATCAGAGCAGCACGTGGTAGCTGAGAAGTGGAGTTGAACCGGCTTCAACTGTCAAATGCGGCGCGCAGTGCACACATGCGCTGCGCAGGAAGCAAGTGTCAGGTCTAAGAGCGAGGGGGAGAAAAAGCATACCGACGCTGTTCACTGTGCTGTCTCTACTTTACACTCTCTCCACACGTTCTAGGGCTTCTGCGTCCAATGAGCGTATTTATGTGCTTCAAAGTGAGAAGTGACGAATATTAATGTCACAAAGGGGGTACACTGTTACTGAATGTGCAAGATCGATGAGCACAACACAATGCTGCACAAAAACTTCTGGATTTGATTAGAGATTTATGGGATTCAGAATGGGCAGTGATGAATACAAATGTCGCAAAAAGGGGGTACAGCATTACTGAATATAGGGGAATAGAAGTGCATAATCAATATCATTTACTCAACGATGATCAACAAAACAATAATTATGGTGCTACGTCAGAGCGGCATGCGTCAGATGTGAGTTTACACGTGACATCATGCTAGATGCGTTGTTACAGTGGGTTCTGTTTAAAATTATGTTATGTATTAGTAAATTGGTTCATAAGTGACAGGTACGTCACAACAATTACGTAGTTAGGCATTATACATAAAACATATTCAAATAAATTCAATATCTTCACTACTGCAGGAGTGTTATCTTGTTATCCAGATCCTCCTGTATAATAGGCTTCAGTCAACAATGACAAGTGTTGACACAGTAATTGAGAAGGGTCTCAGCAATAGAGACATATGCATGTGGACAGAGGGAAGATTAGCTTGGTACTCTGACGAGAAGTAAGAAATGAAGTAGATGATTCGGAATGTTGGAGTTGAAGAAGAAAAGATGACACCCCAAAGACAGGAAAATCCCCCTACCCCCCACCCCAAGATCCCCTACTGTTCCAGTACTTCACTGTGGTGCTGGAGGGAGAAGTGTGTTCAGCATTCCCTACAGAACAGACTTGCCACAGCTTCACCTTCCCAGTCACCCGAAAATTAACCCCAACACTCCCTATTAACTGATCAATGAAGGGTAAACAATTAACATTCTTCAAGACAAAGTAATTAAAGTTTTTAACATAATGTCAGTTACATCTCATAAAAAAGTTCCTATGAAATCCATTTTAGCTCAAACATAATTGTTGCACAAACATGAAAATATAAAAATGAGGTACACAAATATCATATTACATTGCTGCATATGCTATATCAATAAGTAAACAAAGTTAAATGCCTCTTTGGGCTGACCATTCAAGTGTAATAACGTTCACCTTGTGAGAAGAAGTTTCTCATGCATCATTATATTTGCTAAACACCATAAAGTCATGTGTGAAAATGTCGAAGAAAAATGACACCAGTTTGGTGCAGGTGGGGCATCTCATTGCCCGGGACTATGAGAGTTGGGTTCCTATTCTCAGATACATAGATTGTGTCATTCGACATCAATGCTGTTGATAACTACAGGAGGAAAACACAACTTGACAAGAGTCTAGAGATTTCCACAGTGGACACAGAAAGCATAAGGAATTGAATTAGAAACAAGTACATTGAGTGTAATTTCTGAGAGGTTTCTTCTTTATGAAGGTAGAGTATACAGCACATCGTTGATACGACGGTATCACCTACTTAACTGTGTATACGACAATTCTGCAATTCCAAGATAGCTGATACCTACTTCTTCTTAAAACTCGACATCTCTCACATAAAAGAAACTTAACTGTATGACCAAATTTGCCATCTTCATCCTCTCACCATTTGCAACTAAACTCACCATCTCTGTAGCTCCTAGGTGCTAGCTTCATTGGGCCCAGCTTGTTGCTTAAGACTCCATCTATTCTTGGGTATATCGCAGTGTCCTGCGAGACGTCATACAGTTAAATGATACTACTTCAGTAGTCAGAGATCCTTCAGAAAATACAATGGAAGAATAATGTCAAAGAAGGCACAGGTTTTGAACAGAGATTTCCAGTTACTGGCGGTTTAGCTGTGGGCTAGACGTGGTTTGCGTCTGATGATGCCTGATAAGTTGTCGTCAGAGAGCACAGAACACTGTTCTTGTGAACTCTTCTTTGACATGAAAGATTAAAGTCTAACTGTGTTAGTGCACATGGGCTGAATAGTTTTGTGTTAGAATATGCCCGGATAATAAACTCCAAAAAATGTTGCTCAGCTGAAAGTTGATAGATAACAGTGGGTAGAACAGACTATGTCACGAAAGTGAAAAGTGAAGAAATGACACAGACGGCTAGGGGTCCGAGCGATTGCGTCATGTTATGCCAGGTGCGTACCCTTGCAGCAGTTGCATGACTCTTCATGTGTTGTTCTGTTGAGAGAAGAAAGATGAAAGTGGGTAGGATGGACTATGCCGCGAAACTTAAAGTTAAGGAATGGCACAGACAGCTAAGGGTCCGTGCGGGTGCCAGCCACGTCATGTGAGGTACGTGCCCTTGCGGGTGTGGTTCATCCAACAGACTAGGTATATGGCCAAAGCTTGCTCGTTCTGTGGGTGTGATTCATTCTGTTTATGTTATCTATCATAGGGGTAGGTATGTGGCATGTCCCTCCAGATAAACATTCAAATACAAATGAAATAAAGCATGGTTACATCTTAAATTACACTTCCAAAATCATTTCTTACCTAAGACATCATTATTACTAAACACTTAAATAATTGGCAATACTCAGGAACTTATTCTAGCATACTTGAAATCCCACAAAAATAATTATTCTCATCATTCTAGTAACACAGTGACACATGGAAAACTACGTTGATACAAATAATAAATTACTTGTGCTGGCAAAACTCTAGCAAGTCTCTCCAATAAACTGATAATAACATAAATAAGACAGGGACAAAATGAAGAATAGTAAAAATAACACATCAACATAAGTAATTGGGAACCCATCATAGTGACCCAAGCGGTAGCAAAACTGCGACAGAAGCGAAGTACAAGATATCATTTCCCTTAAACAAAACTCCTCTATTCTCCAGTTACAATTCACAGCAAAATAAGTGTAAGTATTCTCTGTTATTCCCTTATGCTCTTGTTTATATTTCCATACAGATTGACATGGCCTTAGTATGTCTACCTACAGGAAAACTGTTGTCGAGTTATGTCAATGTTACGAGCAATGCTGTGGAAGAATGCAGTGTTTCGTTAATACTCTCTTTAGTGTGGTTTAATTTAAAGTAGTTTTATGTCTCCTTCAGGTAACAGACCAATAATCATTAAACATTTTGCATGATATTCCCTGTGTTGATTTGAACTCCTTTTCTCCTAATTGCTAATATTGGTGGTTATCAGTCTCCCAGTCAATTGTTCTAGGCTATGGTTGTTGTTCCTTTTGTTAATTCTCTCACCTACCTGCTTCCATATAATCAGTAGTGGCGGCTCGACGAAGCTAGTTGCATCTCGAAGACGTCGATACTACTTACCTGTTGGCACTTTTGTTTTTAATAAAATTAGAGTCCAGTTGTCATGTGTAAACTGTAGAGGAAGGAAAGTAAGTTCCTTAGTATTGAAAATGTGTATAAAGTTGTTCATTATATAATGGTTAAGAATTCTGTGTTGAGATCCAGTGCTGCTTGGAGTGGTAAGAGGCGACAGGTGTCGCACTCATGAGATTGTAAGTCGCTGACACAGCGGTTGCAACTGGTTCCAACTGGCTCGGCAGCAATGCTGACATCCTCACCCACATTTGTCAGTGCTACTGCACTATGCTGCGGGTGGAATTAAGCCTTATGGAAGTTGAGTTCAGCGATTGTTTTATGGCACTTACTGCAGCTACCAATGTGCCATGTACTTAACATCTTAAATAGAGGCGTAGATGGCTTCTTAAGTAGCTCTTTTACAGGTCATAGAACTTTTATTTCTCTCTTCTTTATAACTTCTGATTAACACGTACATAAAGTATTCCCAATCTTGCTGTCACAACAGATTAAACCTTAATTTCAATAGTAGTAGTGATAATGAAAGTAAAAATGATCCCTTATTTAGTGTAGATATTTCAGTTACTTCCCGCTTTTGCTATCATCATATACTGCACTAAGTGACACGGTCACATGCCTCAGGAATGCAGAGGGTGCAGCTGTTGTCTCTTTGTGCCTGCAGCTGGAGACAATGCACATGGCCAGGCCTGGTCCAGGTCAGGGGTGGCGACGGTGGCATAGAACTGAATAGGCCTTTGTATGTGGGTGCCTGGATGGTCTTCTTGCTATGCGTTGAGTTTAGTTCTTCGGGACGGTCACAAAAAGTTCCTTCCTGAGATAGCTTATGTTGTTCATGACAGTTATTCATGGAGGATGTTTTTAAGGAACTCAGATAACTCAATCGTTAAAATTCGCAAAATTATGATGACTCATTAATTTGCTTGGATACTCTGTTTTTCTAAAATGTATGTAATTTATGAATTTTTACACTTCTGTATGAATTGTGAAGATGACTTGGCTCTCTTAGAGATCACTTACTCGAAACTAGTGGCCAATAACTTCTGAACTGGACACTAATGTTAGGGTTCTTATTTGGAACTAACATTGACTTGGTTGTTACTTGACTTTACTGTATTGCACATTGGCATTTCGAATTCGATCCTTTGACTGACGTGTTTCCCACACAGTGGTTGGTCACAGAATAAATATCACAGCAAGGGCCGGCTTCCTTGACGCCATATAGACCTGTTTATTAACCACAAGAGTGGTAATACAACACAGCTGGAGACAGTCTGAAATTTCAATGTCTCCAACCTTTTGGCGTTGTATACAGTGTTTATAAGGAAAAAGTTTTCTTTTCACTCTAGGTTTTATTCTTTACTGAAGATTCAAATAAACGTCATGAATAGATTTCCATTATTGGGTAAGACCAGTAAAGTCTGTAGAGCAATAATAGGCTGGTGGATTTATTTTCATAACTATCTTCTTGGATTTACTGGTTACGCTGCTATGGTATGAATGTAGTGCAGGTGCTGGACTCAGCATGGCTGAGGCACAGGGCCTGCAGGGCGAAGGAGGGTGGCGAGGGGGGGCAAGGGGAGAGGTGCAGATACTGTTTGTGCCAACGGCAGAGGTGGGGGCTGGGGAAGGGGAACTGTAATGGCCGCTCACTCAGTGAGAAGGCATGTGGGGAGTAGAAAGAGGAGTGGGGGCAGGGCCTCCTGTATGTAAACAAACTGCAGCGACTACCTCGACTGGCGTTAACTGAGCGATTTCTTCTTTGGCATTTAATAATTTAATATACTGAAGCACGTATCATCATAAAAACTTACCTTGTTGTCTCTTCAACATCGCATTATGAAAACAATAAAATAGCACTTAAGGAAGACTCTTGTGACTATAGAGTAACGTATTTGTTGTTTAACTTGGACACACATATTCTTGTTATTATCATTGTGTGATCATTTAGCAAAACATACATGTAATAGGGCATATTTGAAATAGCAGGTAGATGGCAGCATATTGTCACTGGTCTACTGGCACTTATGAACGCGTGTTACTATCATGTTTTTATGGTAAAGCTTTAACAGTAGTCACTAAATCAACAGAGGAAGTGTGAATCCCTTTTATGTATAGAAGATTAACTAATCCTTAGCTCAGCATGTTCTATTGGCAAGGACAATTTTCCCCTTAATTCCATTACCAATAAGTATTTGTGTTTTCAGTTCTTGGCTGCTAAGACAATATTACTGGAAGCATTAATTGGCACAAGGCAAAATGATTACAAAAACTTCAATCTCTTGCATTAACATGTGATATCCTAAATTCTATTACCAATGATTGCCAATTCTTATGTCTACTTATAACTAACATGCAGAACTTAAATAAATATATAGTAACAACGGTGTTTTCCGTTAATTAATTCTCTTGCTGCACACAGGAGTTTTCCAACTGTTTACATGTCAACTCAGATCAAACTCCTGGAATGTAAATCACAGGGGTGTTTTGACCTTAGAACATATTTACGTTGTGGTCTAGGCAGTTGTATTACCTTCTTTCTTGATTTCTTGGGTGGAACTACTGGCGTAATAGGCCCTGTTTCACTATCGGGTGGGGATGGCTCGGAACCTTTGTACAACTTTAACCTGTCGAAATGAATGATCACTGTACATCCTGCTAACTGAATTTCTGCATTTACTGGTGAAGTAAGCCAGATGATATGGTATGGTCCTTCATAAGTAGGTGTAAACTTCTTGGTTCGTCCCTTTTGTACTGCTGGATTGCTCAACATAACTAAGTCTTCTACCTTGTATGTGGGCATTTTTGCTTTCAGATTATCCCTCTTTAACTGTTGAGCACTGGCTTTTGCATTATTCCCTCTCACTTTTTTCCAAATGGCTTTTAGACATTGGGCCAAACCTCTCACGCCTTTCGATTTAATTCCAGGGGGCACTTTGTCAATCTCAAAAGGCGAATTCATAGGGCAGCCATATACTGATAAGGGGAATATCCTATAGCTTCATGGACATGACTATTATATGCTGATGTGACCTACTGAACATACCTGTCCCAGTCAGTGTGATTTTTATTGACATAGTAAGAAAGTATGCATATAATGGTGCAATGGACCTGCTCCAGGCATCCGTTCGCTTTTGGATGAAACAGTGTTGTTCTCCACTTTTTGATTTGCAACAATCGACAGACTACTGTGAACAATGTGGACATAAAATTTGTGCCTTGATCTGTAAGTACAGCTTCAGGACTTCCACAGCGTAACACCAAATGGGTGACAAATGCATGAGCTACTGTTTCTGCGGACATATCCGGTATGGGAACTAGAATTAAGAAGCTGGAAAAATGATCTATGATGGACAATATATATTTGTTATTCTGTGGATTCAGATGGAAAGGACCAATGATATCTGTGGCTACTAAAGCCCAAGGACAAGTGGCTTCTGGTACTTGCTGTAAGGGCACTTTCGTCCATGGTGGCAATGACCTCTTAACACAAGGCAAACAATTTTGTATATACCTTTGCACGTCTCGTCGTCTGCCTTTCCAGAAGTAATGGGCAGCTATTCGGCAATTCGTGGCATGAAAACCATTATGACATGCTTGCAGACTATCGTGACATTGTGCTATTATTTTGGGACATAGTTCTTTCGGAATTACCACTCATTTACCCAAGGGGGTCCTTCGATATAAAATTCCATCTTCAACAGAAAATTCAGGCAAAGCTTCATAATTCTGATATTCAACATCTCTTTGCCGTGCTTCCCTCAAATCTTCAATAGAAACATCATTAGTTACAATCACTCTGACTTTCCAACTTCATGCATCGGCATTTTGATACAACTTGCCAGGTTTGTGTTTTACCTATGTTTAACCTGCTGCTTGGGTCTTTTAAGCTTAGCAACCACTGTAATGTGGCACGATCAGTGATGACAGTAAATTTTCTCCCATACAAATAACATCGGAAATAGGTTCCACCAAACATGAGCGCTAAAAGCTCCTTCATAGTGGTACTGTAATTCGATTCTGTTTTGTTAAGCTGCCGAGATGCGTAACCAATTGGTCGTTCTTCTCCATCCATTTCTTATGACAGGATGGCTCCTACAGCATAATCAGAGGCTTCTACTGACAGAATGAATGGCTTTTCAAGATCTGGGTATGCTAGTACAGGGGCTCTAGTTAAAACATGTTGGATTTGTTGCATTGCTTCATCACATTCCTTGGTCCTGATAAAACTAGCTACTTTTTTCAATAATTTAGTGAAGGGCTTCGCAATGGTAGCATAATTGTTCACAAAACATCTCTAATAATTTGCAAGGCCTAGAAATAACTATAATTCTTTGACATTTGTTGGTGTTGGATATTCCTTTACTGCTGTGGTCAAACGGGAATCTGGTTTGACACCTTCTTCACTTATTATATGCCCCAAATATTGTACCTACATTTGAGCAAAGGCACACTTTTCCAGTTTCACACTCAAGTTAGTTCCTTTCAACCTTTCCAAAACATCCCTCAGCCTTTCTGCATGTTCTTTGATAGATTTAGAAAAAATAACAATGTCATCTAATTATACCAAGCATGTAGTGGATTTCTATCCGTGCAACAAGAAATCTGCAAATCTTTGAAAAGTTGGGCGCATTCAAATGGTTCAAATGGCTCTGAGCACTATGGGACTTAACATCTATGGTCATCAGTCCCCTAGAACTTAGAACTACTTAAACCTAACTAACCTAAGGACATCACACAACACCCAGCCATCACGAGGCAGAGAAAATCCCTGACCCCGCCGGGAATCGAACCCGGGAACCCGGGCGTGGGAAGCGAGAACGCTACCGCACGACCACGAGATGCGTGGGCGCATTCCTCAGACCAAAAGGCATTCTTACAAATTTGTATTGCCCTGTAGGTACACCAATATCAGTTCTATGGTGGTTATGGGGTGCAACAGGGATTTGATGATATCCGGAGCGTAAGTCAAGAGTGGTGAAATACTTGCATTTGCCTTGGCGGTCTAATTTCTCATCAGTGTGTGGTAACGGATACGTGTCTGGTGTCATTACTTGGTTAACTGCCCGCATATCGACACACAGACAATAGGCTTACTCTCCATTCATTGATTTTTTTTGGCATGATGACCACGGGGCACACCCACGAACTTGAGGAAGGCTGAATGATTCCTGCAGCTAATTGCTGCTGAATCATGTCTTTGACTACAGATTGCAAATGATATGGTATACAATATGGTTTTTGTGCAATCAGCTGTGCTTCACTGGTTGGAATTTCATGGTGAACCAAATCCATGGCCGGTAAGAATTGCCTTTCTTCAAACAACCAAGAAAATTCCTCTAACACTGGCTGTAACATCTTCTTCTCCTCAACATTTAAATGACTTAATTTCTCTGACAATTGACTCCTTAATGATGACACGACATAGCACACTTCTCTAACTGAATACTTCCTTCTCCTCCGTCCCTTCTCCTCTTTACTTTGCTGCATCTCAGCTCCTTCTACTTCTTCAAAAATTTCCTGTCCACTAGCAACAATAGTACCTTTTGGTATCACAACATCTTTCAGACCAAAATTATCTGTACTCACCAGTATGGCAAAACCTTTCTGTTTTCTTTCTAGTCAACAAATAATTCTATTTATATGTACTGATTGATGATCTAATACATCATTCTGGGTGAGCGGATCCACCAGAATGTCTGTCTTCAGTTGCATACGATTTTTGACATCTATCCAAAGAATCTTTGTGCTTCCACTTCTTATCATTACAGGGTCAGTGATTTTTATCGTCCACGTCCGAGGTTTTATGGGAGACTGTGAACGGTGCCTTTCACAGCTTCCTCATGGCTGTTGGGATGGTGCACTGCCGAAATGATGAATTGCTTCACCGAAGTGAACAGCGCGTTCAATAATTCACTGTCCCCTGATAACGGTGCAAGAAGTCATTCCCTAATATGATGTCAAAATCACCTTTCTTTAACCTTACTACTTCCATTTCTTGACTGTATTTACCCTTGTCTATTTGCAGATTCACTACACATGAACCTGCAGGGACGATTACTTCCTCTCCAAGGCCACTGATATGGAATCGGGGTGGCTGTAACACCCTTTGGTCGTTTTTATCTACAAATAATACACTAATTTGTGCACCAGTATCAACCAAAATTCTAACTACTTTGTTCCCGAGTATGCCATTTAAACTAACATATGCCACCTCTTGGCATTTTCCGGTCCTCACCAGGTGTATTATTTTCATCAGGGGCATGGGTGGGTGGCGAAGCCTGGCCCCCCACGCATTTCCCTAGCTTGTGCCCTCGTTGCGGCATTGGCTGTGCATCTTTTGAGAAAATAGTGACTTTGTGGGGCAAACATTATTGGTATGGCCTACACTCTGGCACATAGTGCAGAAAGGTGCATGACAGTGCACTGCCATGTGGTTGGGTCTCCCACAATGCTAACAAAATACTTCCCCTGCTGAAACCGGTACTGGGTCCAGCGGATGCAGTGCAGCAGCACAGAAGTGCAATACATCTTTGTGCACTATTGGCAAACAAACAGCTTCAAACAGTGAGGTGGGGGAGGCTGCTTTAACTTCTCCTCTGATGTGGGGATCAATACCGCGAACAAACACATCAATTGCATGCACTTCTGCTTCTGAGTGCAATATTCTATTTTCACTGGCATTTTCACCTGGCTTGTAGGTACGACAAGATACGGCTCGTATGTGATCTGCAAAGGCATCAAAATCTTCATTTGGCTTCTGCCTAAGGGTTGATGATTGATCTCTATAGTATCCGGTACCTCTGGTATCGGTATAATGCATAGTTAGTCCATAGGCAAAACTTCAAAGCCACGCGTATTGCGCAATGTTTCTATAAACATTCAGGGTTCCCCTATCAACTTTAATCTGGCTATGTTGAGCAGTAGATCATCTGGCCAGGCACAAGTGTGACCCACATCGCGAATGTTCTGTATGAACATAGCCACATTTTTGTGGGACTTCACGGAAAAGGTGGGAATGAAATCAGCTGCAGGAAAATTACTTACAGTTGCCATGTTAGCTGAGACTGTCGCAGTCACATTAGTGACAGAGTCAGTATTAGGTGTCACTGATGGCACATTGGTTACAGGCGTGGAACTAGCCACAGGTACTGGCTTCCAGTGTCTATTTCAAGACGCGGTTTTGCTCAAGTAATTCTTGATTTTGTGTGAACAATTGGTGCATTTGTGCATTTATGGCTTTGAGCGGGTCTTGTGAGACAGCTGCCTCTTCAGGAGGATCTCTCCCTTGAGGTTTTTCCTTTGGCATGTTTACAAATTTAAGGGACGCTACTGACCAAAAGAAAACATAATTGCTACAAAAAATAATGGTCACAAAGTTTTGCTAATCCAGCGGCGGATGACTCATGACATTACTGTTTGAAGCCACGCTGTGACTTACATAGTAGTGGGGTTGGTGCAACGCATTGGTGGCGGCGACGGTGTGTGGAGTGGCGGCAGCGGGTGACGTGCCGGCGGTGGTCATCAGTACAGACTGGCGGCTGCTGGATCCACAGGCTGCGGCCAATGCGATCGCGGCAGGCGATGCTGTGCTGACTGGTACACGGCGTAGGCCCCTCAGCAATGGCTGCTGTGATGGGCGACGGTGGGCTGTAAATACAAACCGTGCTTTTGTTTTAACAAAGCGTTTCATTAATTTCCCCACTGACCATACAGCATAGGTTTTTCATACTATATAATAAAAAGTTTATTGATCAAAAACTATGGGTGTTACAAAAAAACTGAGGCTGTATTTGGATTCAGCTCATAAAAATCAATATAGTACAAAAAGTTTTCCAAAAAACATTTTTTGTTGGCCTGTATTATGGATCCAAGTATATGTCTTATAAATTTCGTCACTTTTACTTGTGCTTTCCATTTACTGTGCGATGAGAATAGGGCACTTTTGTAAAGCGTGAATGTTATTTTTTTTACCTGTCAGAAAAAGTAGATGTTGTATGGTTGACAGAATGGAGTACACTTTAGCGAAATTACTTTTAATGAACACGTTGGTATTCCAATTTCATCAACAACCACACCATTGTATAAGAAGTGATAAGCCATCTCCATCCCATGAGTCATTACTGTACAGAAATGGCTCCATTTCCATCTAGGGTGAAAAAACTTTTTCCAAATATGATGATGTGTATCTTTTGTCAGCTGTCCATACTTTGTGCTGATGTGTACACATTATGATGTCATTCCATTGACGGATTTATGTCTTGGAATCAAAGACCAAATCTGCCACAGGCTTCATGGATACAAACAAAAACTGCTAGTTTTTCAGAAAGTGTTACTCTGTACTGGGATGGGTATGGGTGCACAGGCACACAATTACAAAACAGTTATCACAGTAGAGGGACCAAGTGAGAAGCAGAGAAATGATTAAAGATAAATATTAAATGATCAATTCATTGGCGTTCGATTAATTTACAGAGACTAGAAAAAAAAATGGATATCTAGTTACTACACAAGCATTGTGACAGTGGGTAATGGTTGCAGCAGCCTCATTGCTGCCAGAAGGTTTTGAATACATAGCCTCAAACAACTGGTGCGATCCACAGAATGCAGAAGCATCTTGTCAGCAAATACATCAGCATGAATGATAGGTTTACATTTCATGCTTTATTGGAAACACTGAAAACAGCAACCTTCTTTCAAGGTGTAATGGAATTAAAAACATTAGCTGTCAGTGGTCAATGATTTATATAAATGGGGAAAGCTGGAAATTTGTGCTGGACTGGGATTCAAACACAGGTCTCCTGTTTATTAGGCAGATGCGCCAATCACTGAGCCATCCAGACATAGTTGTCAACGCAACTGCATGGGCTACCCTACCACACCTCCCATCAGATCCAAATTCATAACTCATCAACACACTACAGATGTAGTGCTCCTTGACCATTATCTTCATTACCCATGTTATTTTGCTGTTTCCCATAAAAGTTCGAGCTTGGTGTGCATCTACACTGAAGGGATCATTGCCCATCCTCACCTTAATTATATATATGCTGTATCTGTTCTTTTGCACATCTGTCTGTCTCTCTCATTTTACACTATTTATATGATCGTCATCTCTTTAGCTTACTGAGAGCTGATGAGCAGTTGACTCAAGTGACAAGCTGATGTGCACAGTGAATATTTTGAAAGAGTTATTAAGCCTTTCCAAAAGTCTCCAAGATGAAATGACATTAGAATTGGCGTTGTCCACCTAGTCAGATTTCGCAACAAGTGCCGTACTACTTAAAGTACCAGTTTGTTTCAATAATTACACGTCGATAATTCTCATGTTAACATTGTGATATCGTAGGGCGTTCGCTTGTGTGAAACAACGGAGGTAACATGGTCTGATGGAAAAAGACCATAAACCACTAATTACATTTTGGATAGTTTATCACAAATAGAAGAAATATCTTCAGTTGCAGGGAATGATTCTGTATGTTAAAAGTATGGTCTAAGACAGAATTATTACATCATTCAAATACCATCGTTTTTCAATATGGTATAAATACACAAATCTTCAACTCACTTTTACCGGAAATGCATTTTTCGGATTTATGCCCAAAGTCCATCAAACTCCTCAATTTAACTAAAGAACATGACAAAATCATTGAATATTCGACGCCCAACCAAATACAATTACTTTACACATTGTATTTACACTGATGAGTGAAAAATATTATGACCATTTGCTTGATAGCTTGTTTCTCCATCTTTGGAACGAAATACATCACTGATTTGGCAGATCATGAATCCAACAGTTTGTTGATTGGTTTGTGGAGGTAAGTGGCATTAGATGGCTACTCACAGGTCACATAATTCATGTAAATAACGGGACGCTGATTTGCGTGTGTGGTGATGGTGCCCGATGATCACCCAGATAGGTCCCATAGGATTTACATCTGGCTAATTTGGTCGCCGAGACATCAACGTGAATTCACTATAATGCTCCTCAAACCACTGTAGCACGGTTCTGGCTCCAAGACAAGGACAACTATACTGTTGCAAAATGACAAAGCCATCGGGGGAGACATCAAGCATGAAGAGCTGCAAGTGATTCACAGCTGTCAGCGTGTCTTCGATTACTGCCACAGGTCCCATGCAAGTGCAGGAAAATGTCTCCTGTAGTGTAAAACCGACCTCACTAGCCTGCATCTGTGTCACGCTGCATGTTTCGAGCTGCCATGCACCTTGATTTAAGCAGTTGTGGAGACGAACATCAGCCTGATGTCGCTAAGGGGTGATTCAGTCAAAGAGCTGACACGTTTACAATGATCAATGGTTGAATCCCGATGGTCCTGTGTCCACTGCAAATGTAACTGACCATGTCGTTGGGTCAACACGTGATCACATAGGGATGGTCTGCTGTGGAACTCCATGTTCAACAGTGTACAATGAATGGTGTGCTCCGAAACACCTGTGTGTGCACCAGCATTATGCTCTTTCAGCACAGATCACCATCTAGCCAACTTTACAGAGCAGACAAGCCTCTGAACCTCACATTTTGTGTAGAGTCATGAATGTTCAAGCAGTGGTAGTTTCACCATCCTTTTACCTCTTTTCATAGATGTTCATGAAGTAGCACATGAACATTTGACCAGTTTCGCCGTTTTTGAGATATTCGTTTACAAGCTTTGTGTAATAATAATCTGTTCTTTGTGAAGCCCCTGATCTCAATGGGTTTTCCCATTTTGAACCCATATCTTTGCTAGAGTGATCCCCATCCATCTCTCTTGTGCTTACATACTTTTCGCTGCACGTCACATGCCCGCAACGTCACCAGGCAGCATCCAACAGTGCGGGGGGGCAAGTGGTCATAATGTTTTGTCTCATCATTGTACATTGGAGTTTATTCCCTTGACATTATTGCTACATTCTCACTGAAAACTTTAATTTCCACCCCAGTAATGGAAACTGTCATTGTATACTCTCAATATCCTTTTTGATGTCCTCACCAAATACTACTCTTTGCAAACTGTTGTTGACTTTATTTATTTCTACACTCTGTGGAATTGGTTACAGAATTCATGAGACCAACTGACTCATTATTATGCTGAACTGCACAGTTCTAACAGTTCTGGTGCTGCTGTCTCTTGAAACAGCATGACATGCAATGAGGCGAACTGCCACCAAAGCATTGTCTATAGGCATGAAGTCGAAAAATTACCGGAAAATTGTGAGACTGTTTTAGATAACATGGGAGACAATACTGCTGCTGATTTATTTATCTCTTACATTTATCTGCTATGTCAATAAACTAAAGAAAAAACACTATTTAGTATGCACTGTACTAATAGAAATGAGTTGCGTCTTAAAATGATGACACTACAAAACAAGTATTTTTTAATAAAACAAAATAACCATAATTCTCATGAATTAGCAGGATAAAATGCACTTTTAGAGTCAAAATGGTCTGTGTCTACATTCAGTCCACATTTGTACTGAAGGAGCATTACAGGATTACCATAAAAGTATGCAAAAGTAGCAAGCAATAGGTGTAGATACATAACAAAATCCAGTTAACAAAACATTCAGTGCCACAATCAAGTCAATACAATTGACAAAAGCAAAGAAAGCAGGCATTAACAAGAGTGCAGATCAAATTTCTCATCTTTAGATGTAAAGGGTACAAAATCAAGGTAGCGTCACAATTTACGGGGCAGATTTTATCCTAGGATTTCTTTACTGATTGTTCCTCTGAATGCTAGTGGTTCTTTCACAGAAGAGGTAAAAATTTTATCTCCAGTGAGATTAGAACTGAAAACTAATGGACTCTTCAGCTTAAAGGGTGTACACTTTACCCCTAAGTTAGCACACACGTGCATCATGCAGTGCTCCATTGTCACCCCACTAATGGCTAACACAAAGAATGCAAAATGTACCCGGCAAAGTAAGCTGCAGCTCGTTTTGGAAAGAGCTTCCTGGACAGAAAACCATAAATCTGCTACCTCTATATCATCCCTTAAGTGAGAATAATTCAGAATATTTAATTTAAATTACAAGGAAATATCGAGTTATTTCACCAGGATAATTCTGAACCAACCCAGGAAGTAAACTGACAGTTGTATAGTTGTCAAATATGTTCTACAATGTTGCCAGTTCTCCATTAGACTAGTGATAGGCAGACTACTTTAGCTCAGCTGGTACAAATCTTGAGTTGGCTATCATCGGAGAAGTGTGCCTTTAGGAGATGCAGTGCCACTTACTCCTATTGCATTGACTGGCAGCCAAAATTCCAAGTATAGGTCAATGAGATTTATTTGCATATCTGTAACTATGATTTGGGACTAAACCATAGTTATGAATAATATCCAGATATACTGATCGCATCTCGAACATCATAAACGGAGACCAGAGAAAATTATTTCATCGGTTACCCTCATTAACAAATGTCATAGATATTTTTGTTTTTCTGCATTAAGGAAATTGCAAACTACAAAACTAATTCACAGGAAGCAATTCCCTTCTTTAGCATTGCCAGATGCTATTAAATCTCTGTTGGTCCATCATGGCCAGGGGAAATTGGCTGGTTAAGTAATTTCCAATGACAATAAAATTCACCAACACCATGTACTTTAAGATATTATTTTATTTTATTGTGAAGACTACCAGTTTCTGCATTTCATTATGCTATCTTCAGCCCCCATACACATCTATCTAAATAAACGAGCTTGTCGTATAGCACCATAAATCTCTGGAAATTGTGAATTCAGTCGTTACATTCGAAGACGTAATAGGACCTCATTGAGAGCTGAGTTGAATTATTGCTTTTATTATTTTATAATCCTGTTAAGCTGTATAGTAACAAAAAATATGTGTTCATGACCATTATAGTTTATGTTCCTGTTCAGGATCAGTAGCTTCTTCACTGTTTAAGTCTCTCTAGAAGTTTGCTGCTGCTACAGTTGGTTTCTCTATTATTGACAAAAATGAAATATCTTCAGGGAGTCTTGTTGATTTTTTAATGAACTTAAAGAGTATAAAGACCTTAAAATATGATTTTGAAGCTTTGATTGACCCATCACTGCCAAAGTGCATCCTCACAAATGACTGCAACTGGAAACGAAATTTCCCTTGTGGCTTTGATGAGAAGTTCATTAAACTTTAATTCCAATCTTTAATAATCTCACTTCCGCCAATGACTTGAAATGGCTCTGGTTTCTCCCTGCATTGTTTAATGACTAGGACATTCTCTTCCTTTGAATGTACAGTTTCCCTCTTCTTCAACTTTTTTTCAGCAAAATGTGTGACAAACATATTCAAAGTGATTTTGCTAACCATGTGCAAAAAGTGATCATAACAAAGTTTGTGTTTTGCCCTCCTGCAGCATCAAAAAAAAAAATGTTTTCATAATATTCTTGAAGACTTCAAGCTTCTTGAACATAAAGTCATGGATTAATGAGCAAACTTAGTTTGGATCCTTCTTTTCTTAGAACTCCATAAAATAGTAATAAGCACTTGAACCTTCATTATGGCAGTGTACTTTAAGAACAAACATCCAGAGGAGTCATTTATGAAACTGTGGATTCACTCCCAGTTTTGGTAATGGAAGGTTCTGTGCATAATCACATTCTAAGCACAGCAGTCATCTGATTTACAATGTGCTATAAGCTGCTTTTTTTCTGCATAATAGCCCTCAACATATTGTTTGTGCAACTCTAATCTACATTCAAGCTCCTTGTTTTCATCACATTTAAGCCTTGTAGTAGTTTCAGAACAAATGTCACAAATGTCTGACCTAGGTTGTTTGAATGCAAAGTTCAATGTTTTGAAGAACTTATAATGTGCATGATACTTCATACTAACTTGACTACCGTATTTTGCCCAGTTGTACTCTTTAAAGAGGGTGAATAATATACTGATACTTAAATTTGGGTTCTCAAAATACAACTTGCTTAATTTTGATGCTGCATAATGTGAATTTGTGTAAGGAATTGTTACAGAGTGCTCCTTAATACATTCCCAAATCTCCTTCCCTATTTTATGGGGTCTATTTTCATGCTTACCCATTCTTTCTTCAAAGCTATCACCTTGCAGAACCTTCTTCTGCACAATCCTTAAACGCTTTTCAGAAATGTTCAGCACATGAAGGAGCAAATTTCTGCACATAGGCACTTTACAACCTCAGTCATAAAATGAATACACCCATACATTTACTCTGTTCTTGGTTCTGGGCATCTTCTTTATTTCTTTAACATCCTTTCTCTCCACACATCCTGTTGAGATTTATTACCACAATGATAAAAGAGATTTAATAATGTTCCTTGGATCTCATCCGTCACTATTGCACTACACTCTTTTGGACAACACCGATCTACAGGCTTAAATCTTTTTGCTCCCACAACCATTCCTTTCTTGTTTCTATAGCTTTCCACATTGTTTATTCTCTTCTTTTTGTCTGTAAAGTCATTTTCAACTTCATTACCACTCACTTCACTCATTATATCATACAACTTAACAATCAATGCAACTCACAGTCGACACATGAGCTATACACAGTAAACAAGGTGACAACTGCCTGTTATGCACTGCCTTCTTAAGATGACTCCTCAGCTTACCCGAAAGTTGTGAGACGAAATTTTCAGAGTCAGTAATTCAAATGTGGGGGGTATCAATTTAGCACTTTGACAGAAGAAAAGGGTGTAAAGCACAATTAGGCTCATAGTCCATCACACTCCTCAATTGAAGACTTCATAACAAAAACGACCCTTGTCAAAAATCTTCATTTTTCAGGAGAGCGAAAAAATGTAAATAAAAACTGAATCTCTCTTCAGATGTTGCTTGCTGTTCAAGTAACGAAACAATTAAGAGGTCATTTCATTCTGCCCTCTCTTGGTAACTCATTCGTGACATGTAAGCATTATTACTTCATCATTGTCAAGGTTGCAAGTGCCAAAAACATAATACCATAGCTGTTTTGCATGAAATATTGCATTAGTTGTTAGCTGAGGTACAGGAATGTTTTGCATGTTACTGAAAGATACAACTTTCACTAACCCCTTTTGAGATTTCTGCATGAAGCGTCTTTTAGTACATAAAAGGCTTTCACTTTTCTGAAGTGAACTTCTTTTTTGAACTATCAATGTGGATTCGAGTAGCAGCAGGTATCTGCTTCTCTAAACCATCACAGATAGAAGAAGTGTCAGACTGAGGATACCCAAATGATATACTGAAGGTACTGAACACTTCTTAGTAGAATTTATGGGATACATTATTATGATGTTCGTCCAGAAAAACTTAGTGTGTTTTCTTCACAAGGTTTCAGGCAGGTACCTATTGGACAAATTCTTATGGAATGAGTAATGAGAAACCATTGGTTTAAATAAAGGTATGTAATTTTCAACAAGGACTCCAAGTAGCCCATGAACTGCACAAGGACTGTTCTAATGCCTACCTTTAATATCCTTTGCAGAACTGTTGTTTGTGAGCAGATGCCATTGAAAAGTGCATAGTCAACCTTCAGAGATAGTGTGAAAAGCCATGAATACCTCTCTACAAACAGATAACTCTGTTGTAGTAACATCACCAGTCTGTCAGACTTTATAATAAAAGGAAATTGTGTGTCTAAAAGGGGTACTGGACAGTGAACAAATGCCATCATCACAACTTGCACCCTCTTCACACACTACTTTGTGTGATCTTCTTTGTTTCGCATTATTAATAGTGATAAGACCAGCCAAATAGGAGTCTTGTGCATTTTTGACTACTTGCTATACAAGGTCTGAGAAAAGCTGTTGCTTTGTTCAGTTGTTGTTGTTTGAAAGCACTGCAGTCATTTACATCTGCAACCAAAGGTCACATACCCAGCTACCCATAAAGAAAAGCAGATGGAAAAATTTACTGGTGGAAATAAAGAATGTAAACAGTGCTTACCTGCAATCTTCTCCAAAACATTATTTCACGATAACACTTTAACCAACACTTTCATGTGTTCCTTGCCTATCAGATTTTTCTTCTTCATTACCTTTTTGATTCTTTCTTGGTGTTTCTGATGTTTATGCTATTGAACACAGTCTTTGGAATTCTTTACTGACGCAGAACTGTCACTTGCCAAAGACTAGAAATAATCCAACAATTTCTACGAAGGTGACAATGAACATTCAGGTTGCATTGTCACCTGCTTTCATACAAAAATAGCCCTTGTCAAATGACAAAGACTGTTTTTATCGTAAATTATTTTGTTTCGCTAAAGGCTGTTTTTGTAGAACCATCACATTTCTGAGCCGCAATAACTCAGTACAAGGGACATTTCTGCCGTGTCTCAGTTGAACAAATTGTGAGTCTTGGGGACGGCTACAAGATTGAGCTGAAATCGTGAAAATGAAAAAAACTGACAACAGTTGTTTTTGTTATGAAGTCTTAAATTGCAAATTTTTTAAAGTAGGCGGTTGAAATTACACATCAAGGGGTAAAAATAGATGATGGAGCATTGGCTCAGATTCACAGTGAATCCACCAGTCAGTAGGGGGTTCACTACACTTTATTGAGCACACTATATGGCACATAGTGCTACCAAGAGATGAATGATTCTGTACTTCCTTCCTACAATCACTCTGTTCTCTAACTATCCCATCCTTAGTTTGTAAGAAAAAAACAAACTGACACCTAATCAAAGTTATGACAAGGTCATATAATAGGAAAAACATGGTGAACTAACAAGCAGCAGTGGTGGTTTTTTTTTTTTTTCAAAATCAGACACTCCCAACTTTCTGAGAACATTCTTAGAATTATCTCAAATTAATTCACTCGAGATATAATTAACATTAAAAGCTCAGACCCACAAAATTTCAGTCACCTGTTTTGCTTTAATGACTTCAAGATTCTGAACTTTGAAAATATAAGTTTACTGCAGTATTTTTTGTGAATGAGACAACAAGTCTCGCTACTTAATTCAATCAGTAATTAAGATGTCAAATGATTCAGAATCATAAAATATGTATTTCAAGATGTATGCCATTCTAGTAATTAGGGGATTTCAGAAACCATGTAATAATGTTGCAGATACTTTTGTGGATTATTAACCTGAAACATATTTTACAAACCAAAGAATAGTAAAGTCTTAAGCTCCATGCCAAACAGTCAAATCTAACCTTACAGAAATTCAAAGCATTATGTAATTTCAGAATCCACATCATATTCTCTCACCTGTCTTTATATAGCTACCCCTACCCCAAAATCTGCAGTCCGCCCCTAAACAGTACACTGGTAAGATCTCTATGTTGGCTTGTATTAGACTAGTGCACAGACAACATGTATGTGTCAGTTCATGTTAAAAGTTTGGAGCCAACAAGCACAGAGAGAACATTAAAGTGTTGGCTTGGCTGAAAATCTGAATATTGTTAATCTGACCATCACAAGTTTGGGTCGCTTACAGTGAAATCCTGTGACACAAAATAATACAAGTGACTAATATGTCTGTAAAGATTACGAAATTTGTGGAATTTATGGTGGCATCAAATGAATCTCAGGTGAACTAGATGACATCCATTCTGAAAGTGTTAATGATCTGCAAACTATGTGTGCTGGATAGTGTTATGTATACTTGTAACCATACTGTAAATCTTTTCAAGTGGACTGATGCAATCATATTTCTGTCATTCTATGTTCTGCTACTTTGAACTTTAACCAAGTCTGTGACACTGCTTAGTAGTCAGGTGAGTCTCCTTCCTTACAAGATCACACAGAATGAAATGTGCTCCCATTTACCTGTACATACTGAGAACTGCAGAACTGGAACTGGCCACCAACTACGAAACAGTGTAAATATTTTGGAATGAACAACCTTTAAAACTAATTTTGTGTGTAGTTCACAGCATTTGGATCTCTCTTACTTGACATCACTTCTCAATACAATATTTCTGTTCAACAAGATATAAGACACCAAGACCCTTAAAAACTGAATACAACAAAACAATAGGTGACTGGAATGACATCCCTGATATATTACAAACATTGAGAACAGAAATGAATGATTTCCTTGGTATAAATGAAACACTCCTTTCACATGTTATTCTAAAACTGAAATTAATGTAGAAAAAGTTCAAAGAAAGTTACATTATGGAAAATAAACAGGTAACAGCAAAACGGTGGTTAGTTCTCAAGGAACATAAGATACACACAAAAGAGTGGATGGATTTTTGTATGCTGATGAAACTTCGTGTGCAACAGATCATTCCAGGGAGTTTGGAAGGCACAAACAATAATTGCCTAAGCCATCAGGAAATGGTATGATTATTAGATAAAATGTGTTGAGACATAGAATTACTGTAAAATTAGAACACACACAGTACTCAGTTAGGGAATGTTGGTCATAATGTACCACAGATGGTACCATTTGAAGATGATCTTGATATACCAGAGAGTGGTTTAGAGGCTTCCTAAAATGTTACATAATATATCTATGATGATAAAAGGAAGGAAAGAAGATTATGATAAATTGTTCCATTGATGATGTCGTCAATGGAAATGACATACAAGCTCAGATTGTAGAATATAGGGAAGGAAATTGTTCCTGACATCCTCAAAGGAACCAGCCCATCGTTTTTCCTTTTAGGGAAATCACCTAAGACTGGATGGCCAGACAAGGATTTGAGCCACCATCCTACCAAATATGAGTCCAGTGCCTTGCCACTACATCATATTGCTTGATACCCCCCCCCCCCCCCCTCCGTGTGTAAACTATGTAGTATACAACTTTTAATCCCATATCAGTAATCCCATTTGTGAAATGGGGGAAAGACACCTTGTTTTTTCACAAAGTGTGATACATCAAATGCATAAGTATTCACCTTCTTGATACACAGTTTATATAACAGTCATTATTCTTATAATCATTCAAAAAGAGATCTGATGCTTTTGATAATGAAATATTAAATGTAACTGTATCTCTTTGGAAGTAATTTTGGTCATATTGATACTGTACACATATCTTTGTAACAAGAAAGATCGATGTATTCAAAAATCTCTGAACTGTGGCTTCCTGTATCACTGTACTTGTTGATTTGTGTGCAGAACTGTAGAACAAGTTCTTGAGTACATACTCTATGGTCAAGTCTTGAGCCTGGGGCAGTGCAATGAAGATAGAATGAGATACAAGCAGCCATGACAAGCTGTACTGCATACTGATTTCTGTAATTTACTTCATGGGAAATGTTTTTGTTGATGTTATGTGGAAGAAATTGACATTCATTAAACATCTAAAGTGAAAACAGAGTTTTGTACCATACAATAATTTCACAGTACTTATGTCAAAGACAGCAACCCATTCCTCTCTTCGGAAGCAAGGTAATCGATCTATACAACCCACCAAAGTAGAATTCTACATCAACAACACAAAATTTAAGTAACTTTTATTGTTTTTAACATCCACCTGCACATTTTCTATTATCACACAAATGGTCACATTGTTTTTAGGTGCCTGTCTTGCAAATATTTGTTTGTCATTAGGCAACTGAAGTCACTAGAGCAAGGGGGTGGGTTAAAGGCTCTGACACTGAATGGCTGCAAAATAACAATCTGAAACTTCCATCTGCTGCCACATCTTATGACAAACATCTGAGAACAACTCTACTGAAATGTGAACAGCCAAATTGAAGGTGATCAGAATTCCTTTTGGAGTGTGTTCTTGCACTCAGTTAAGAGACAAATCAAACTGCTGTATTTTTCTCTGGACATTGTGAACACATAGTAATCTAACTTATTTAGGCATTCATCAGAAACGTTCATAATCCAACTTACTTATGTATTCATCAAAAATGTGGTGGCGCAGGAGGAAAAAAACACTTTAAGCATTCTTGAAGTGTCTGGACTACCTCATCAGACTTATGCACTAACTCAAAAACACACATGTTAAAAGAGCTTATTGTTTGGACAGGCAACACAGGCAACTGAACACTTGCTGAGAAATGACCACAGTGGAAGCTAAATGATAGGTAACACTGAAAGCATTCAAAGATGATATTCCTTAAAATCAGCATTCTGTTATCCAAAACTTATTGCATATAATTTTTACACATCATAGTTTGAATTTTCATTTACTGTTGCACTAGACATTTTGTCATTCACTGCCAGAGAGCAGCATGTATGAATGTTCGCACAGTATTATATGTCCCATTTTACTACTCCTCAAAAGCTACATTTCTCTTGGTCAACACAACAGTTGAATGCAGCAGTGCTCCACAAGGACAAAGCTGGCATACTTTTGCGATGGAACAGGAATTTATCCAACAACACAGCAGTAACAGAATCCTGATTTGATGCCTGCTGTGGATTGCAGTCCCACGTAGATTTCAGCCAGTGAGCTATTGCTTTGTAAACTCAACATGGTTGTTATTCATAAGTAATGACCAAGGATGTTGCCAACATAAATTCAAGGATTACAGCTAAGTTTTCTCATCACAACACCTAAACAAGAAGTCCAACAACAGTGTTTTGCATTTGACATTTTTACTACAAAATAACAGATCAAAAGATAACTAAAATCTGCCAGTAAATAGCGTAGAGCTGCATTTTAATAATGTTCAGCTAATGCAGTTCTTCAAAACTGATAATTCTCAAATTAAAACAAAATTTGTAAAAGACATACTATCTCAAAATATTTCTGAACTTCATCCACTTCTAAACTAAAAGACATTAGAACACACTTCCACAATTCTGATTAAGTCTACATGCTGATTTCCAGTATGACAGAGGGACAAAATAAGTTCAAAGTGAATGTTCAATCAGCATGAAGTTGATAATATGCAAGGAAACATAACCTACATTGATATTATTTCTGTATTTTTCTAGTGTTGTTGTGTGGGTTTCAGTTCCACTAGAAATTAATTTATTATTAATTATCAACACCCTCAAGAAGTAAATGTATTGAGGAGTAAGTGTAAGAATTCCTCTTGTCTCAGCATGATGTGCAACTGTCTATTTCACACAATATTCGCATTGGTCACTTCTGCTAAATAAATGTTTTACTGAGTAACTGCATTGCTCCAAAACACTACATTTATGTTCTGTCTAATGTGGTTAAGTTTGGGACACTGATTAAATATGTGTCATCTGCCAACTTCTGTTTCCCATATAGTGAACTGTTCTTTTCGCATTCTCCAGTGAATCATCATATTATGGTACACAGCAGAATGTTTGGTTATTGTGTACTAAGTGCCAAATAACGTAGAAGTTTAGCAACTCACTAAGATATTTCCAAGTGCTATTGTACAGCTTAAATAATTGATCTTAAGCCTCAATTATTTGAAGGACAAAAATAAACTGAAATGTCAGTGATGGAAATTATCACAGATATTGAAGTGTACAACTATTACAAAATATCTGCAGTAAATTCTCAGTGAGATTTATTCTGAATAACAGCTTCGTGGCTCAGTAGGTTAATGCCAGAATACAGATGTCAGGCCCTGGCTACAATTCACAGTCAGCCCTAAGATGTTTTCTCTTACTTCTTTCAGCACTGCCAAGTATACATTAGCATGAAAAATGCCAAGCTGCATCATGGTTCAGAATCCATGTTAAACTGTAGGTCCCAGCATGAGTGGCAGGATCAGCCCTTTCAAAGGTCTAGATCATACCATCTCCGATGCTACCATACCTAGTAAAATATGGTGATGCACAATGCTGCCATCAAAATTTTTCATTACTTATCCAATGACATAAAATGTCCGATTGACAATTTTAATAGTTAGCAGCCTTTTATCAATGATTATACCCAAAGTGTTTAATAAAACAATACTTTGGAAATTATAGTAATCATAAAAACTATTGATTTTTTTTCCAAGATTTGAGATAAATCATTGGAAAGAATAATTTTTCTTACAATAAATCAGTTTTATTACGATTTATTCACATTTTTGGTAAAGAACAGTGACACATGTAATAATAAAAAACGCACTAATATGATACAGATATTTCATAAATATATATGCATCTGTCTAAGTATTTGTTCCTTATATTTTCATGAATTGCTTACTTCTTTCAATAAACAAAGAATTTTACTGGCTGTGACAATTGTTGTGGAAACTTCTTTAAGACTTCTTCCAAGTGACACTGAGAGAACACTACTTTAGTATTGTATGGAAAGAAAATGAGAAATCAAAATAAAAAGGAGAAATATTTATGGCACCAAAAATAGGAGTATAAAAAAAATAAGTATATGGGAAATATCAATTTTGTAAATTATTATAGCATCACATTATTTGTGAAACTCAGTAAGTTATGATTTAATATAAAGATTGTGAAAGATATGGAAACTGGTCTCTTCCCACGGTAAACAATATGAATACCTGGAACATAAGTAAATGAAATTCTCATTGAGTGTCACAGCACCTTACAACAATACCGAGATGCATGATTGTTGAGACAAACAAAATGCCATACAAAACTGAAGTTCATTCAGTAATGGAAAGAAACAATCAAAGATCTGTAAGAGCCATGTTTCATTGATGTGACAAGGGAGGGAGGGAGGGAGGGAGGGAGGGGAGAAGAGGGGAAGTTATATTGCACATGTTTCAAATCCAACAACAATGGATAACATTCATATTCAATACAATATCCAGAAGTTAAACAAAGCAATGAAAACCATGTGGTTTCAAATGACTGCTGAAAAAACTGAAGAGTAAACAATACTTAGAATACAAGAAAACTGTTGCAGAATGGGTATTATATAACATTAAGCTAAGACTGTCACAGAAAATATGTGAGGAGATTATTGTCCAAGGAAGGAGAATTCATATAATGTTCCATTTAAGTTCCATATGAATGCCACATTTTAAAAAGTTGATGAAATTTAGTTGTGTGCATCACAAAAAATGGAAGAGCTAAACAATTTGTTTTTAGTTGGCACATTAACACAGTCCACAGGGACTTTGGAAAGTCAGTTACACATGTCAACCAACGCAAAGACCACTGTGCACCAAAACTGGTGCACTGTCAGAAGAGAGCGAACATTCTGGGTCTCTTGCAGTATGGATAACAGATGAATCTTGGTGTAGTACAGCAGTGGTACAGCAACTATAAATGTATTCAAAATTTGAAGCACACTGGACAGTGCGATAATCACGAGCAAAATGTCTAAACTGCCCATAGATTCAGCACAAAATTCAGGCTGTATACAGACCAAATGCAATGTCAATGTCACACCCAGCCACAGTGAAATGAAACCAACTATTTAACCATGGCCACACAGATGGGATGACGCCGACTGTAGAGTCATTATCTTGCACCATGTGATTTCCATCTTTTTGGCAAGCGAAAAGAACATATTGAAGGAAAGAGATTTTCCAATGATGAAGACTTTCACACAGTGATTCTTGAATGTCTCCATGACCAAGGTGCAAAATCCTATTGTCGAGGAACTGAATGACTGGTAGAACATTCCAATTACTGTTTATGTAATTTTTATGACTATGTTGAAAAATATTGTCATGTATCTGTATCACTTTGAAGAATAACAGTCAATAACAGATATTTGGCCTGCCAAATATGTAACTTACTTTTTGGTGTCCCCTCCTATTTTCAGCACCATACATTTCCAACATGTTACTAACATTCAAATTATGATTTTTTTACAATTTTAAACATGGCTGTGAGCCAGAAATCATACAAGGATATGATTTGTATAATATAGCCAACCGGTTGAAATAACATTTAATGTGATCTGGTGCCGACGCTGATTATGGGTGTCTTCATCAGACTCAAAACCCTTAACATACAGGAAAACCAATAATCATGTAGTTCAAGATGACGTCTAGTGAAGTTATAAGTAGTAATTGAGTCAATAAAAGATACAGTTCTGCTGTGAAAAAAGGAATCTGTGGGAACTGTAATACTGAAATTGTGTAACTAAACAAAGACCTTTCAAGTCTACAAAAAAATCATGACATTTTGCAACTAACAAATAAAAACTGTAAGCTGAAGAAATTCCATCATGTTACAAACGATAAAACACGGTAATTGCAGAATGATAATCTGGAGAGTTATGAGTAACTGAAGCAAAGTGTCCAACAGGTAACAAACTTAGCAAATGGAATTATGTTCACAGATATAAACAGGTACAATGTACTGACAACAAATAGTGGTGGTTACAATAAGGATGACAGACTTTGTAAATAGTGTGTGAATAGAAGAACAAACCAGTCCACAAAAGAATAATACAACTGAAATCAATATACGGCGCCTAACAGTAGTGAAGTTGTAGAATCAGATGGAAAAAAGAGAATCAGCGAAGTCAACAAACCATGTAAGCAATGTGAATTTAATGGCAACTTACTTGGAAATCAACAATGAAGTGCAATGTACTTTAGTTAGCTTATAGAAATGGAAGAAAGCTAGCTGATGGTGTACAAAGCTTGAACCATAACATCCAAGTTAGCAGTGTGGTGGAGCCAGGTGTGAGAATGAAAAACATCATAGTGGACACAGATTTAGATGCACAATGTTGCATGACCATGATTTTGTTGTTAGTATAACAGGTACAAATGAAGTGGCATGTAGTGAAGCCAATATTTGTATTGGAGGTCTGACTAAGTTTCTAGAACAAAACAAACACAAAAATACCATTGTTGCTACAGTTCCACATCTTCATGATTTAGCACACAAATTGTGTGTTAAGAAAGAAATAAGAAAAACAGTTGCAAGAACTAAGTTATTATGATCAAGATATGAAAAATGTTTGATTCTGGATATTGATACATTAGATACAAGCATGCACACTAAACATGGATTACATTTGAACTATGAGAGTAAACATTTTTTTTGTGAAAAATTACAAAGATTGAGTACAGAAAAGATTGAACTGAGTAGTTTAATATGTGAAAATAGTTCAACAGCGAGTGAACTTTTTTAGTGCAAATCAGCCTTCAGTGTGCACACAAAAAAGCAAAACACCACAGACAGAACTAAAAACGATGAAAAATTTAAAATAATATTCCAGGATGTCCAGTACACCACAAAGTAAATAGAACAAGTTGATGAATTTCTAGGAGAGAGTAAACCTTACTTATATATTGTGAATCAACCTGGATGCAAGATGAAAGAGATTCATAGTTTTAACTTCAATAATTACAAATCTGTGAGTAAGATGTACAAGGGTGGTGGTGCAGGCACGATGCTAGAAATAACAACCAGTGTGAAAACACTGATCATCTTCGTGAACTCACTGTGGAGATGTCCTTTCAATCACCAGCAATAAAAATAAAGACAGGCAAAATCAACTTCATAATCATAAGCTTATATAGATCACCAAATAGTGGTGTAGATGACTTACAACTATTAACAAACAAAAAGCAGATTATAATAATAGGAGATGTCAACATAGACTCTTTAAACTATAATGTAAATTATCTTCGGTATTCTGACTTGTTACATTGCTACAGCCATATCCATATAAATTTGTTACCAATGATAATAACACCTGACCCACAATCTGGTACTAACTGTGTTGTAACTTGAGGAGGACATTGCATGCAGAGACTGGTACAAGATAAACAAATCAACTGATATTAACGAAAAGTACAGCCAGTTCTATGAAATTTTTAACCACAGTTTTAATTAGACATGTCTAGTAATAAACTAGTGAAATCAAAGTACACAAAGAATCTTAAAATTGAGCCAGAAATCCACAAATAAAAGGAAAATACAAAAAACCTATATGTGCTGTTCATAGATACGAAATACCAGTACTTCCTAAGGTACATAAACACCAGAAAAACATACAAGAAATCCCTGGAGATTCTAGAAGCACAATATTATGCTGAACAGATAAGTGACTCCAGTAATGTTAATGAAACAGCTTAGAATATAGTAAGCAAAGAATGTGAAAATAAAGAGAATCCAAGATGCAGTAATATAGCACTAGAAGGAAATTGGTGAGTGAGCAAAAGACAGTGTGCGAGGCCTTCATAAAACATTTTGATAAGAGAAGTAAAGAAGAAACTGAACCACACTACAAATAAACTCAGTAAAAATGAGTAGTTCAAATAACTAGGAGCATGGGTTTCAAAAAGGAAGATCCGCAAAGACCACAGTAGCAACTTTTATTCACGAACTGTTAAACAGACTGAACAAAGGAAACAAAGTCATTGTGACTTTCCTCGATTTGTCTAAGGCTTTCAATTCTATGAATGATGCAGTACAATTATCCAAATTAGAAACTTATGGCCTAAGAGGAGTAGCACTAAAGTACTTCAGTCTGTGTCACCAAGATACAAGACCATGTACTAAACTGTCGCAACAATGTAAGTAAAAATCTTAACAGTAAAATCAGCATACAAAACTCTTAACTGCGGAATTCCCCAATGAAGTATTCTTGGACGATTTTTGTTTATTGTATATATTAATGACATAACAAGCTGAAAACCTCAAAACTAGTGAATTATGATGATAACATAGTATTTATTAGCTGGGGTCATACTGAGCAGCTAGCATCATAAAGCAATAAAGAGAACTCTGTACTGATCATGGAATATCCAACAATAAGCAAACTTACATCGAATAAGGACAAGACCGTTGTAATGAAGTTCTAGTTAAATTATAACCAATTTCATACTGAATCACTTTCTTCTGTTGAAACATCTGTTAAATATAAGTTTTTCGGCGTTGTGATTGACAAACATCTTACATGGACTTACACAAGTGTACAGTGATTAATTCACTTGCATTTGCAATATGGGATTGAAATTTGGGGAGGAGCCCCCAAAGTGTACATGGGCAGGAAATTCAGGCTTCGAAATAGATCAGTTATGATAATTCCCAATATAAGTAAATGTGAATTATGTAGACACTACTTTAAAAATTATAATTTACTGACTGTTCATTCACTGTATGTTCTTAAGATAATTATGTTTGTAAAAGAGAATGATTAACTGAATGTAATGGATAGAGACATCCACAATTGGATAGTGTTATGCATCAATTGACCAAGTATGATTTTTTATTTTTTCAGATTTTTGCATCCAGTCGTGTGTTAAGGTGTAAACTATCCACAAAAAAATTGTTTGACATCAGTGTGGTCGATTTTTTGACAGGAAGTTAATCTGAACCAAGTACCGAACACTTCACCTCAACTATTAAATTTTGCATCAGTTGGCCAACTGCACAATCCTATGGTTTTATTTTGCATCCGATGGTTATACGGCAAATGAGCACTGCTTGGTCACATGATGCACTGATGTTTTGCCCGCTGTAAATGTATCAAAATAAGAAATTTCTGTTGTTTGCTGAGGCACGTCGTCTTCCTCGTCCTCATCATCGTCGTCGTCCTCCTCCTCCTCCTCCTCCTCCTCATCACCATTTCAGCCTTTTCCCACGTCATGTGGGCTCGGAGTTGCTTTGCTGCATCCTACTCTTCCATAAATGCCTACCCAGTGCTTCTCCTCTGAGCCATCCTTTCTCCCGTAGGTCCCCTGTTACCTTGTTTTTCCATCTCAGTTTCAGTCTCCCTCTTTTCCTTGATCCTTCAATTCCCAGGTCTTCTCCCTAAATAGTACTCCCCTCTTCTCTGCACATGTCCATACCATCTTAGCCTACTTTCTTGGATCTTCTTCCCTATGGGCCCCACTTTCACTGTTTCCTTGACGTACTCATTTTTATCTATCCTTTCGCATCACCCCACTTATCCACCTTAACATTCTCATTTCTGCCAGTTCCGTCTTTTTCTCTCGGGCTTTTGTAATTGGTCAAGTTTCTGCACTATACAGCATCACAGGCCTCACCACAGACTTGTAAAGCTTTCCTTTCATTCTGCAGCTAACCTTCTTATCATAGTACTCCACTCAGTTTCCTCCAGTTCATCCATCCACTATTTATCCTGTGCTGTATTTCAGCCTCCTGTCTACATTTTAAATTTCTAGAACCTTTGTGAAAGTCAAAGCCTTTATTATAATTTCATTTCTAAAAAAATTGTAAAGATTTTATTTAAGTTAAATGTATGCAATCATTTTGTAGGGTTGTAATAGGTATCAAGTACCGATATATTCAAATAAGGCATACAAATATTCAGAATCAATATTAGTAACTATGTTCATGTGTCAGTAAAATACATACATCTTCAAATTCACTATAATGTATTATTTGTTGTCATAATGTTTTAATTTATAGAAATTCTTTTTAATTGCATTAGAAACAATACAGTATTTTCTGACACTGTTAGCATAGCAGAAGTATGTTTTGCACATCATGATCCACTACTCCTTTTCACAGCTAGATAATTATTATGTGACTACAAATAAAAAGCCAAGCATAACATGGGTTAGAGGTCAGAGAGGGGAATGTATTAGGATATTCACAGACTGTCTTAGAAACACAGACTGTCCACTTGAAACTGTCACAGAATTCTTTATGTCATTTACAATGTTGTTATCTTTTTCTGCACAACATATACAAACTGGCTTCTTATATACTTCACGGCACTCTCCTCAAATTTCTGAACTCATTTTGTGGGAAGCATCCCACAACTGTCTTCTGCTCTGATGTGTCGAACTCTTCAACAACCCCTGGTCACCATCATGACTTAAGCTGAGGGATGCTATATTCTTCTGAACACTATGACGTAGTTCTTTGCTGTTATGATGAGAGGATTTCTGCAAACATCTTTTTCTGCTTCAAGAGAATGTTCACAAAAAGAAGGTACATTTAAAATGATCGTATGCGCTCCACCTGCCAGGCACCATTCTCGAATGTTCTTACTTCATAAATTACATTCGTCTCCTTACGTCCACCATATCTTATTGATCGAACAGTGCATATCAAAGCTTGGACATGGATGATGTCTGGGTCCCGATATAGGCGGTAGTCAGGCCCTGCAAAGCCTGGACCAGAATGCTGCCCTTCAAAGAGCCATGCATAACCATTACTCCGAGCACCAGTACTCTTGTTGGCATCTCCAACGTTTTCTTCATTTCTGTTGTCACCCTCCTTGGTGGCACCAGCATCTTCATTACTGTGGTCTTGAGTAGATTCAGCAGTGTTGTCCCCAACACCATCTTCATTTCTGTTGCCACCATAACCCATGTCACCATCAATGTCCTGATTTCCATTGCATGCAGTATTGTTGACTCCACAAGTGTCATCCCTACAGTCAACAACAGGACCAATGCTGGCTGCATTACTAGCAGCATCCTCAGCGACATTCCCAGTGCTGTCGTTGTAATGTTCATACTGTGCCTCTAATCCCAGATCTACCTCATGTGATACACTTCCTGTGTGGTTACTTAGATCTGAGACCACATCAACGTTACACTCAACTTCAACCATATTTTCATCCCTATCTGTCTCATCCCCTTCAGGACCAAATCCAGCAGCGTCAGATTCTGTCCCATTTTGTGAGTACTGTTTTTCAGACAACTCTGATTCACTGTCACTTTCTGAGGTTTCAACTTCTTCCTTTATTTCAATCTCTTCCATAGAGAGAGAGACAGAGTCAAAAGTATTCTGTTCACCATCTTGTTCTCGTTCTGCACTCCCACACATTAAATTACTCTTGGAGCTGGCACACCCTGTTCTATCATCCACTCCGTCATTTACATTATTCTGATCAGAAACTACAGTATCCACTTCATGTAGGTCCAGGATTTCTTTTGGGCCTCCAGTGGGTGAACAACTAGTACTAGTAAATGTCCCAGCAGCTGACATCATGATTATGGGCTCAACTGATGACGACGTTGCACCATATTCTGGTGCTGACTTTGAGACACTGTCTTCTGTTATACATGTTATCGTGCTGGTACTCTCTTTTGTGTTTGCTTCCAGTTGGGCTGTTTCTCTGATACTTGCTTCAATATGTGCATTATCAGTGCTACCTACTGGTGATGGTGTGACGTTTGTCTCTTCAGTGAGAGAAGTGCTGTGTGATGTGCTTATGCAGGTCTCAGCAGTCGACAATACGTTTCTGGATTTCGTTGTTAATGTTGTGGCATCACACTGTGGTGCAGACTCAGATATACTACCTCCTTCTACACTGGCTTCTGTATTGGTCTTCTCTTTGATGCTTGCTTCTAGATGGAATCTTCCCATTAAATTCCCATTTGATTGCATGCCTGCTGCTGCTGGCTGTACTGCATCACCATTGGATAGTGAAATCACATTTAATTCTGCAGACAGTCTACTTTTTAATGCATTCATAATATGAATGCTACATAGTAAACATCCGATAGGTGAATGGCATGTGCAGCTGCACACCGAGTGAGAAACGCTAGCTACCATATGCTCAAAACTTTGGTCACTTAATGTATCACCAACTCTATTAGCACATTTCTGCAGATGTGCTGCCACATCCTGAAGTACATGCACAAACTCATCAACAGTTTTTCGAAAAGTGTCACCCAACTGTAACTGAGGAGGCGCTGATGCTGACCGTCGACGCAAGTATGGGTGCATTTCTAAATGCGTAAGTGCATGTGCAGGTTGTGAAGCTGCATTGTCTCTCATCTGCAAAGGTGCTGTGGCTACAGAACATGAAGTTGGTGTGAATGACCTCCTACTACCGTGGCTGTTAATAATCTCTCTGTTTCTGGACGACTGGCCATCTTTAAATACTTCACTCATCATCTTGAGAGTTGTGATAGTTTCAGAGCTTGTACTGCTGTGTTCTGTAGTTAGTGGTCTGCCTCCATACTGATAATCAGCATCTTTTACTTCGCTGTGAGAAGCACCCACAACAGCTTTTCTTTTTTGGGTACTACTGGCTGCTCTATTTACATCACTATTTCTGATGCTCTTCTCCATATGTTTGTTATGTTTTGCCTTCAAGCCATCACATGGAACTCTTATTTCATTTCCACTGTTGTTATCTTTTCCTACACAACATATACAAACTGACTTCTTATATATTTTACGGCGTTCTCGACGAAATTCTGAACTCATTTTGTGGGAAGCATCCCACAACTGTCTTCTGCTCTGATGGGTCGAACTCTCCAACAACCCCTGGTCATCATCATGACTCAAGCTGAGGGATGCTACATTCTTCTGATCACTATTATGTAGTTCTTTGCCATCATGATGAGTAGATTTCTGCAAACATCTTTCACTGCTTCGAGAGTCCATGCTTCCTGTTGTCGAGTTCTCTTGATTTTCTGTGCTGCAACCATTTGAACTCTTAGTAGTTATTTTGACATCTCTGATGCATTTCTTTTTATTGCGATTTGAAACTTTAGCCTGCATATGCTTCTCCATATCAAATGGCTCTAGCACCACTGACACTGTTTTATTTAGAACATTTGTAAGCTGGTCCTGCTTACTGGAATGTTCCAATTCTTCGTGGTAGTTAGTCGCTGCCTTCTTACTGCTACAAGTAACATCAGAATGCCTTCTTTTCCTGCTGTTTTTGGTCAATTCTATAAAACTTCTATTAGAATTTGTATTATCATGCTGTGCACTTTGACTGGTGTCTGATGCACATCCTCTTGATTCATTCGTCCTCTTGAGTGAACAGCTTTCCCCTCTGCCTCTGCTACTAGATCTGGTTTTCATGCTGGCTATTCACTCTCAGGCAGACTCTGTAAAGACAAATTAAATATCAGATTACCATGTGAGCCAGAAGCACTATTAACAAACAAATCTTAAAACAACTGCAACAGATTTCAGTTTAAAAAGAAAAAAAATAATAATAAACCCTCGTGGAATATGCACAAAATGCCAGGAATTTTTACAATCAAAAAGATGTCATATTCATCACAACCAACCAAGTTTAACAGAACCATGAAATTGTCAAACTAATAAATAGTGATTCAGAAAAACTCTGCAAACCCCCCCCCCCCCCCCCCCCCCCGTGCCTTTTCACTTTTCAGTGTACTTGTAATACTCCTGTACTCAGATCAGTAAAAACATGGAGTGATACTTCACATATGTACTTACACAGGGTGTCCAAAGAGAAATGGTCAATAGTCAGGGAAACGAAAGGAACAATTGTCTGAAGCAAAAAGTTGCATATGTATATATGCCCTATTCCAAATGGTTTCATAGATAGCACACATTTAATGTGTACTGTTATTTATTTTGTTTATTATTCAATACATTGTCAAGGTTAAACATGCACATGCACAACAGTTAGTAATAAAAACAATATTTGATTTAAAAGTATCAACTGAAAAATAACATTTTTAACACATTCACCTCTAAGCATTACCACACATGTCTGTTTACAGCTGTTGTACAATTCACAAAAAATACTTGGATACTCCACCAACTTCAATGAATTTGCACATTTTTAGGAAAATAGATTATTTTGTTTGTCTGAGTGCCTCTACACGTTTTGCAATGAGAGCATCAATGTCCATGATTAAGACCAAGCAGTTCATCTTCCATATTCATCATTTGTTTGTTCTCCTCCAACTTCATCTAAGCCCGTAAACAAAAATCTAATGCTGCAACGTCTGGTGACCTTGGTGGCCAGTTAATTCTTCTACCTCTACCAGTTCCGTGATTCAGGTAAGTGTGGTTGGGATGTTCCCTAACATGTCAGGTAAAATGTGGAGGGGCCCCATCATGCTGGAAGTACACTGCAGTCCATGTGGCTTAAGGAACAAAGGAATCAAATTTCCAAAAAATGCAAGTAATTCTGTCCCATAATTCACTCTTCTAAAATGACTGGACCTATCAACAGGTTACCAGCCATGCCACATCAAGCACTGATCAAAAAATAAAGTTGGATATTGGTTTCCACAGTAGCATATGGATTTTCCTGTGAACATCGATGATTATTATGCATGTTGTTGATTCCATAGCACATAAATGTGGCTTCACCAGTGAACAGTATTAATGGTCAGTTGATATTTAACCAGTAACTAAATTCAAGTAGTGTGGCACTGAACGAATGTGAAGAATGTGGACATAAGTTTCCCACATCTAATTTCACCAAATGTGTGTTTGTGGGTCACAGATACGTGCAAAAAGCTGCCATGTGCTGGCAGTAGGACTACACTGAACCATTTCAACAATGTGTTGCCGTTCCTGCACAGGTCAGAAGAATGCACATGGTCAGAAGAATAATTATTGGAAGAATACCTGTTTCACAATATGCTGAAAACTCTCTACAATCAGTAATGTGACTGGTTAAAAAGTGCTGCCTGTAGTCTTCAACAGTAGCAGGAGCACTACCAATGCAAATGTCATAAATGTACACCGTATCTGCATATTATTCTTGTAGCCAAGTCAGTGAAGCAAAATTTGGCAAAAAAATTGTGCTGTCACCATTTTTTGTACAGTAGTAGGAGGAAGTGACATGAACAACGTCCCAAAAATTGTGACCAGTGTGGTGTGAGTGTGGGGATGAAGGGGCGTTTAAAGGTCACGTTTTCATGGTTCTCTTGAATATCTCAAAAATTGCAATTTCTAGCAAAAATGTTTCCCAGTATGAATTTAAACTACATTAAATTTCCTACATGAAAGGTCTTCATTTTTTCTCTAGGACTGATAATTACCACATTACAGGGGATGGAAAAATAGCAATTATTAAAAACAGTGTCTTAACTACATACAATTGTATTAAGGGATAATCTGAGATACGAGGGTGTGATGAGTTGAAGGGCTGTGCAGAGAGGGAGGGGGGAGGGGAGAGAGGGAGTATGGGGGCTGGAGGGTGAATGCATGATGGATGAGGCAGGTCACCAGATCGTGGTCATGCACTTCCCTCCTTTCTAGGTCTGCCAACTGAACAGCGAGTGGACGAGTCCCAACTCTCTATCCCACTATGTCACTACATGGAATACAGATATGACTCTCTAATAATAGTAACACAAGAAATATATATGGGCAGACTGTATGTAAATCTCTGCATACTGTTCTACACTGCTACAGGGAAATTTATTCTTATTCACCCTCTATGACACTGTAGCATTCTGCAGGCAAAGGCAACAACTCCATGGCTTGCTTTTCAGTTTACAGACAGACTATACCTCCCCCAGCATTTCCACTATGTGATCAAAAGTATCCTGACACCTGGCTGAAAATGACTTACAAGTTCATGGCACCCTTCATCAGTAATGCTGGAATTCAATATGGTGTTGACCCATCCTTAGTCTTGATGACAGCTTCCACTCCTGCAGGCATGTGTTCTATCAGGTGCTAGAAGGTTTCTTGGGGAATGGTAGCCCATTCTTCACAGAGTCCTGCACTAGGGAGAGGTATCGATGTCAGTTGGTGAGGCCCGGCACGAAGTCAGCATTCCAAAACATTGCAAAGGTGTTTTATAGGATTCAGGTCAATACTCTGTGCAGGCTAGTCCATTACAGGGATGTTATTCTCATGTAACCACTTTGCCACAGGCCGTGCATTATGATCAGGTGCTCAATCCTGTTGAAACATGCAATCGCCTTAACAGAATTGCAAGAAGGTGCTTAAAACATCATTGGAGGCATGTGCTGTGACAGTGCCATGCAAAACAACAATGGGTGCAAGCCACCCTCCATGAAAAACATGACCACACCATAACACCACTGCCTCCGAATTTTATTGTTGGCACTACACACGCTGGCAGATTACGTTCGCTGGGCATTCACCATACCCACACCCTGCCATCGGATCGCTATAGTGTGTACCATGATTTGTCACTCCACACAATGTTTTTCCACTGTTCAATCATCCAATGTTTATGCTCCTTACACCAAGCGAGGCATTGTTTGGCATTTACTGCCATGATGTGTGGCTTATGAGCAGTCATTCGATCATGAAATCCAAGTTTTCTTACCTCCTGCCTAACTGTCACAGTACTTCCAGTGGATCCTCGTGCAGTTTGTGTGATGGTCTGAATATATGTCTGCCTATTACACATTACAACACTCTTCAACTGTCAGCGGTCTCTGTCAGTCAACAGACAAGATCGGCCTGTACGCTTTTGTGCTGTACATGTCTCTTCGTATTTCCACTTCACTATCACATCAGAAACAGTGGACCTAGGGATGTTTAGGAGTGTGGAAATCTCTCGTACAGACATATGCCAAGTGACACCCAATCAACTGACCACGTTTGAAGTCCGTGAGATCCGCGGAGTGTCCCATTCTGCTCTCTCACAATGTCTAATGACTACTGAGGTCACTGATATGGAGTACCTGGCAGCACAATGCACCTAATATGAAAAATATATGTTTTTGGGTTGTCCGGGTACTTTCGATCATGTAGTGCATATGAGCAGGCAAAATAACTTCACTGGGCCCATGTTTATATAGTTATTTTCAGTTTTATTACACGAGTATTTATTTGCAATTGTTAAGTGAGCTATTATGTCAAAAAGGTCCACAGCTAGAGCTATCAACTGTGTACACATCAAAGAACCTATCCTAGCTGTAGCATGCTGGCAATATGTGTTTGACAATGTTGATATTGTTTCTGCTATCAATGATGAAGACTTTTCAGAGCATGAGGAGTATCAAATGCACCCCCTCAGCCTCAGCTCTTCCAGCATCTGATGAGGCCCAGAGGCTCAAACTGCCTCCTTCTGCAACAGAAGTATGTCACCTGAATGTTATGGAACTTCAGAGATTTCAACACAAGTCAAGCAATGCATTATTGCACATTACTGTCCTAAATTCGAATGTAAGTCCTTTTCCATCAGAGATATGGACACCCACCCTGCAAGATATGGTAAGTGGCTCCAGTCACTGCAGCCCACTCTATTACAAGTGCTAGCTATACCAGTAACACAAAGTTGAGGGAAGTGCAGTAACTTTCTGGTCAATCATTAATTCACCAGCAAGTGACTACAACATAGTTACACAACTTTAGAATATGTTGCCAACAACAAGCAGTAGCAAGATACCACATTTACCAACCCAGTCTGTTTCCCACTAGCACCACATATGCCAATGACAACATCATACTTACAAATGAAGCATTTCTCAGCCACTGTTTATAGGAATCCATTTTACATAAAAGCTCACTTAACAACTGCAATGAAGTACTCACTGAATGAACTGAAAATACCTCCACTATATAAACACAACATCAGTGAAGTTATTTTGTCTACTTACATCAGGGAACCACAGATGAAACACTGGGGAGGTACAGTCAGACTGTAAACTGAAAAGCAAGCAGTGCTGGTGGTGAAGGAAGTCACTTTTCTCAGAAGAATCCAGCTTCTCGTAGCCATATTACACAACTTCATACAAACTCAGTAAGGTGTGATAATGGCATCTTTGTTGCTGTAAAGGCTTTCTTGACTAACATCAGCTCACCATGTCTAATCTAAAGGCTAATTAACACTCATGAATGATACAGAGTGCATTTAAAGAAAACCTGATTTGCATCCCCATAGTGTCACTACTAGCGCCACTCTTATGCGACTGGCACAAAATTGCAAACAGACATCACCGATCAAAAGTAGAAACATGCCTAACAACTTTTGTTTATTTCACACAACCCCTTGCTGGTGTTGCATTTTTTTCTGTCAGTGTATTTATTATATGCTGATTTTAACATTAACCTGAAACTGAAAAAAAATAAAAATAAAAACATGTACCTTAAAATGAAGAAAAAGGAATAACCTGATAACTGAAAATAGAGAAATAAGAAAACTTTTAAGCAGTTTTATCTGAAAACAACTTTATTCAGACCATACTAGAAAAACAGAGGTGTCATCTTCCCTGTTTCACATATACTGAAAATTGTGTTACTAAAAGCTATACATGTGAACTTAGGTCTTTCAGATCATGACACACTACTGACACTAATAAATTCTTCTATATTGCAAGTAGTAAAAAAAAAAAAAAAAAGTGGGAATATGAAAGGCACTTCAACAAAGAAAAGATGAATATTCTTGTACAAATGTTAGCAAAGGAAACATGGGGAAATATAGTTTCAAAACCAACAACCAATAATTCATTCTATGCATTTTTCTCATACTTTTTGTGTCACAGTTGTGATGCATTTTCCACAAAAGGAAGAAAAACCCTTACAAAAATCAATGTTGAACAAAGGAAAAATATGAAGTGGATATCATTTACTATCACAGTATCTAGTGAAACTAAACATCTCAATCACCTCAAAAAAGACAACTTCACAGAATATGATAAGACATACAAGAAAATTCATGGGAAAGTGATTAAAGAAAAGACAATGCACAGTGATGGAGTAGTTCATGACCTGGACCTCACAATACAAAATAAACAAATTCAGAGCGTAACTGTAACCTAATTTTTAAGTGTGCATGCTGACAAAAATTTAGACTGTTCATGGCATTGCACCAATGCAGTCATCCTGTAAGCTTCCATTCTAAGAACAGAAACATGGGTGTTTATAGTGATATATGTGGTGCAACAGTGATAAAATGTTTTCAAATTTTCACAGAATCTCAACTGTAGATTCATCCCTTCTGTATCCAGTGGCTCAGTACAAAAAAATTGTTATGTTTTTGTGATAACAAACAGTGCATCCCTATATCCCAGATGTTACAAACCAAGGTTTAGGTACTGAACAGTTAGTTACTGCAACACAATTAAACAATATATAGTGCTTACAAGATGCACTGAAAAGATTAAAAACAAATACAAACAATAATAACAGAAGTATGTGTGCCAAACAGCAAAATGAAAATACACACACAGGCAATATATCGGTAACAGTTGTGACAAAAAATAATTACAATGTATTAGTTGCAGAAGAAGCTGACAGCCAACAAATAAATTCTGTAAATTATAATCTAACTTCAGCTGCACTATAAACACCTCTGTGCAGAAAGTCAAGAGAATGTATTCAAGCAATAAACAAAGGAATATAAAAAATGAGTTGTGATGCTCGGTGACATCCACACCATGAGAAATCTGAAAAAATAAATGAGTATAATACATCACATATGGCTATAGGAATGATGAAATTGAGTGCACCTTTGACTGAAATAACAAAAAACACCAAACTCACTCAGAGAATTATCTAAGAATGATACTTTCATAATCATGGGTGCAAGTAATGATGAATACTGAAAGGAGGGTAGGCATACTACACAGTGCTTTTCTACACTACTTGATCTTAAAATGCCCAACATCACTAGTACTAGCATGCCTCACAGATAGGACCTGCAGGATGACTCGGTCATAAATTTGGAGCTTTTAAAAAAAAAAAAAAAAAAAAAAAAAAAGAAAGAAAGAGCAAGGTCTATCCTAATGTAAAATTCTTTGAACTTTCCATTTCAATAGAATTGTTTATGAAACACAGACATCACAACAACACTGGGAAGTCATACATTGGCAAAATACTAACAAAATTAATACACATAGATGACCTCATTGAAATAAAAACAACCAGTTTCGACAAAAGCCACATTGCGATCGGGCTGAGCAAACCTGAAACACCAAACTCAGAAATTGTTTGTGTTGAAAGTTGTGCAACTACCAAAAACACAGAAATATAACAGAAGAGACATTTTTAGGTGACAAAACAAAAATGATAGATACAGATACAGAAAAAAAAAGATCCACAGTGAGGAAAAAAATTAACCAGAAACATCTGAAGGAAGCTTCTTTTATATGCTTAGGTGGACACTGATAAAGGACTGTATTGTTGCCAGTTTACACAATCCTCCTCATTCTGTACAATATCCTTTGAGCATGGTGAGATACGCATTTTTGTTAGAAGTAACACGAGACACTGCTGTTTAAAATCATGGGAAAGGAAAACAAAACTTCAAAATTTATACTAAATTTATACTTCACTAAAAACAATTACAATTTGCCTGTACAGAAGCCCAAATGTGATCTTAGCTTATATTCTTATAGAAACTAAGACAGTGCATTCAATAAGCTTAAAGATAATAAGAAAAATCTAATGGTGTGTGATGATTAATTGAACTTCCAGGAAAACTCAAACAAAAAAATTATAAATGCAGAAAATAATTCCAGGCTAGAACAATAAATACAGGGTTTTGTGTCCATAATGGACGGTGTAATGTTTTCTATACCACAAACCACAATGCAAACAGAATTAATGACAGAAGAATGAATGCTAAGTGAAAAAATATAGATACCTTCAGACAACTGTTAGGTGAGGAAACATGGAATGCAGTATATCAGCATGGCAGAACATGTCAAAAGTCTGACAAATCTGTGGAAATATGTAGTAACTACTATAAAACTGCATTCCCACTGAATGAACACAGGCTATGGTCTAATAATAAAAACAGGTCTAGCTGCAATTAATCTTTCACAGAAAAAAAGAAAATCTATATTGTATTAAGGACACTGTGGGTGTGTGATGAATTTCATGCTTACTGCAGAAAATACAAGTAATATTTTAATAGTTGTTACAGAAGCAAAAATGAAGGAAAATGACCTTTACATGCCACAAGACAAAAGCTACATCAGAAGTTGTGAAACAGTAGACAGGTAATGTCACTAACAGAAATGCCAATATCAAGCTATGTCAAGATGAAGAGAAAATAACTGACACAAGGAATATAGCAAAAATCGTCAACAACTATTAATAAACATATGTAGGCAACTAATCAGTAAGATTAACCCAAGTAACCAAAATGCAACAGCAACATCAGTCAAGATCAACAACACTGCTACCTCATTACATCTGTACCAAATGAATAAAGAAGAAATTTTTACTGTAATAAAAACTTTAAAAACGAAATTAATAATCATTTAGAGTTGATAGTATACCTGATAAAATAATAAAGAGATGTAGTGGAATCACTGTAAAACCATTGACACATTTATGCAATAGTTTACTGACATCAAGGTCTTCTCTTCCTATCAAAAAAATGCAAAACTGAAACTAATATTTAAAAAAAGGAAAAACAGAGGAAGTTGTCAATTACAGGGCAATTGCCCTATTGTCCTGCTTCTCAAAATTTTTTGAGTAGGTCTTCCACAACAGACTGACATGCTTTATGCAAAAATATCAAATTCTGTTCATAGCGCAACACAGGTTTAAAATGAACAGCCGACCGGCACTGCTACCTATGAATTTCTGAGTGAAATTTACCAGAAAGTGGACAATGGTGAATATAATATTGGAGGATTCCTTGACTTGTTGAAGGCATTCAGTATAATAGATAATGATGCACTACTACAGAAATTAAATAAACTAGGCTTAAGAGGCACACCTACTGTTGGGTCATGTCATACCTTTACAGACACAAACAAATAGTGAAAATACAACACACTGCATGCAACACAATTACAGACCAACACTCAGCTTACCAAGAGATTAAATATGTTGTTCCCGAGCACCAGTCAGACGTTCCTCCTAAATGTAAATGACCTAAAAACAAACATAAATTTCAAAATATTTATCAGTTTGCTGATAACACAAGCTTTGGTTAACTTTTCAGATAATCACTTTGACATTTCCACATAATAAAGCTGTCCTCAACCCAAAGGTTATTTGGAACACTGCAGTGCATTACTGGATATGGTCCCAATGGAAGTGGTATCCCCTTGCTTCCTCTGACACTGAGCTGACGTATGCAGACAACTACACGACAACCCACAGTTTACTGTGGACTCCAAGCCATGGTGAATCTCAACATTTTTCAAACTAACGAATCATTGCCAGATGTGAAAGAAATAATAAGTGATAGGAAAAGGACCAACTGCAGATTAAAACCTGGACCTTTTGATATTTAATCTGACATCTAGCCACTGAGCCACACACCGCTTCCACACCTCGGAATAAGGAAAATATTGGAATGAGAGTGATAAGTAGTTTCTCACATAACTGTACTTTGCCACAGAAGGAAGGGAAACACACTTGAAACTTTAAGGTGAATTTCATACTATTTATCATGCAGAATAGTATTAGAGGTGGTGGGAGAGGAACTATACAACAGTTTCTCTCCTGTAAAATCAATCAAATATGCCCCACAAAGGAAAGCAACAGGGTGAGTCAGCAGAGTTGTTCAACATTATCTTCATGTTCATCTCTGAACAACACTAACAGAGCACTAAGGATCTATCATCTTGAGAGTGAGCTTTCTTCACACATGATATACAAGTATTTAACCACTTGTAATGTCCAATTAGTCCTAGAAAATGGGAACAGGAGTAAAGTAATACAACGAAACTGTGTTCAACACCTTCACATAGCCTGCTTTCTGATGTGAAAAGGAGACAGTCTACCATAGAGGATTCTTTTGCGGTCATCATCAATGAAACGAAGTGCAGGAAAATTGCATTACGCAGTTCAGTACTCATATAGGAAGACATGTATAGAAGTTAGTACCAAATATTCAGCTGTTTTTGATAAATAACTTAAAATATTCTGTTCGCATGTGTGTAGTACTTGTTCATTTATCTTCAGTCAGCTGTGCAACTATTAGCAGCAGTATCAGTACTCCAACAGTAATTCACGCATCGCCCTAGCCAGTGTTGACTGATACCACCATGCAGCAGCACTGCTAGTTAGTTGATTGCGTGTTTCATTGATCAGTCGCATGGTACGGTAGCTGTTATGATGTGGAACATGTCAAGTGCACAAGAAATGCACATATGAAACAAGATTTTTTTAATATATAGATATTACAATACATAGATTAATATTTCTATTATTTACCCCATTCCCTTAAATGGCACAAAATGCATATACTATATTTATAGATTTATTTATTCCTATTCAAGAATTCATCTATGGTATAGAAGGAGTTGTCAAAGAGATATGATTTCAATTAATTTCTGAAGCTATTACTGCTGTCTGTCGGACATTTTATTTCATCTGGTTATTTGTCAAAAATTTTTACAGCAGCATATTTTACCCCTTTCTGTGCCAAAGATAAGTTCAATAAAGGATAGTGAACATCTTTCTTTTTTCTGGTATTATGATCATGAATGTCACTGTTTTCAAACTGGTCCATGTTGCTGAGAACAAATTTCATTAGTGAGTAAATGTACTGTGAAGCTGTTATAAGAATTCACAATCTTTTTAAAAGATGCCTACAAGATGTGCAACTATGAACCCCACACATTATTCTAACCACTTTCTTTTGAGCAGTGAATAATTTTGTCTAAATGTTGAGTTACACCAAAATATTATTCGGTATGACATCAGAGATGAAAGTATGCAAAGTGTGTTAGCTTACGAATTTCTATATCCTCAGAAATTGGCAATTATTCTGATTACAAAAGTTGCTGAACCTTGCTTTAGAGGAACCAAAATATAAATTTTCCAATTAAGTTTCTCATCTATACATACTCCCAAAAACTTAGAATGCTCTACCCTGTCTACTGATTTCTGTTGATGTGTTGTATTTAGTTCAGCTTCCTGTTTCAGATAGGAAGGGAGGTCATTCACATATATCAAGAACAGAAGGAGACCCATGATTGAACCCTGTGGAACACCTAATGTAATTTCACCCCAGTTAGATGAACTGGCAAACTTATTTAAATCACTTGACCCATATAAGGAAACTTTTTGCTTCCTGTTCTGTAGATATGACTTGAACCACTCATATGCTACTCCATTTATACCATAGAATTGTAATTTCTGTAACATAATGTCATGGTTCACACAGTCAAATGCTCTGGACAAGTCACAGAAAATTCCTGTTGTTGACAATTCACTATTTAAAGACTTTATTATGTGGACAGTGAAATTGTACATTGCTGTCTCAGTGGAACAGCATTTTTGAAATCCAAACTGTGATTTACGAAGTATCCCATTACTGTTGAGACGGCTAACCACTCTTGACTACATTACTTTATCAAAGATTTTTGAAAATGGTGTAAGCAAGGATACTAGCCGATAATTATTGACATCTGTGGTGTCTCCCTTTTTGTAGAGAGGCCTGACAATGGCGTATTTTAACCTGTCTGGTAAAATACCTTGAGTTAGTGATGCATTACATATGTGATATCAGCTTTAATTGTTTTACATTGTTTTCGTATCTTATTAGAGATGTCATCTACTATAACAGAACATTTATTTTTCAAAGATTTAATAATTTTACTTATTTCACAAGGGGACGTTAGGTGAAAATCTGCCAAAATTTTTTCAGAACAGACCCTTCCATGTATTACCTGGCGTTTTCTTTTGAACTGTTCTCACCCACCAATTTTTTCTCCTACACTTAAGAAATGGTTGTTAAATACATTAGCTACTTGTGTACTGTTGGTTAGGATGGTCTCATTCTCTTTAATAGTACATCTACATCTACATTTGTACTCCGCAAGCCACACAACAGTGTGTGGTGGAGGGCACTTTACATGCCATTGTCATTGCCTCCCTTTCCTGTTCCAGTCGCATATGGTTCGTGGGAAGAACGACTGCTGGAAGCCTGCACTGGAATCTATCTAATTTTACATTCGTGATCTCCTCAGGAGGTATAAGTAGGGGGAAGCAATATATTCGATACCTCATCCAGAAATGCACCCTCTCGAAACCTGGACAGCAAGCTACACCGCGATGCAGAGCGCCTCTCTTGTCTGCACTTGAGTTTGCTAAACATCTCCGTAACACTATCACACTTACCATATAACCCTGTGACAAAACACGCCACTCTTCTTTGGATCTTCTCTATCTCCTCTGTCAACCCAACCTGGTACGGATCCCACACTGATGAGCAATACTCAAGTATAGGTCGAACGAGTGTTTTGTAGGCCACCTCCTTTGTTCATGGACTACATTTTCTAAGGACTCTCCCAATGAATCTAAACCTGGCACCCGCCTTACAAACAATTAATTTTATATGATCATTCCACTTCAAATTGTTCCGTACGCATACTCCTAGATATTTTACAGAAGTAACTGCTACCATTGTTTGTTCTGCTATCATATAATCATACAATAAATGACCCTTCTTTCTACGTATTCACAATTCATTACATTTGTCTATGTTAAGGTTCAGTTGCCACTCCCTGCACCATGTGCCTATCCACTGCAGATCTTCCTGCATTTCGCTGCAATTTTCTAATACTGCAACTTATCTGTACACTGCAGCATCACCCGTGAAAAGCCGCATGGAACTTCCGACACTATCTATTCGGTCATTTATATATATATATTGTGAAAAGCAATGGCCCCACAACACACCCCTGTGACACGCCAGAGGTTACTTTAACGTCTGTAGATGTCTCTCCATTGAGAACAACATGCTGTGTTCTGTTTGCTAAAAACTCTTCAATCCAGCCACACAGCTGGTCTGATATTCCGTAGGCTCTTACTTTGTTTATCAGGCAATAGCGTGGAACTGTATTTAACACCTTCCGGAAGTGAAGTAATACATCCCACCCCAGTGATTACTTTTCCTGTCTCTCTTCTAACAACATTCCATATTAATTTGATTTTATTGCTGGAGTTGTTAATTTCTTCTCTAACATACATATTTCTTGATTTCCTTACAACTTTTCTCAGTATGTTACAATAATTTTATAGTGTAAAACTACTTCTGGATCTTTACTAGTTCTTGCTGTCTCATACAGTTTTCTTTTTCTTTCTGAAGACACTTTAATGCCTGTAGTAATCCAAGGTTTCTTTGAAAAGCGTGTGGTGTTACATTTAGTAATTTTCTTTGGGGAAAAAATGTTCAAAAAGGAATATAAATTGATCAAGAAATATGTTGCATTCATCATTAACATTTGGCTCATTATATACATCTCCCCATTTAACATTTCTTAAGCTCTCTCTGAAGTGCTCTATAGATACCGGGTTGAGCGACCTCACACTTAATGGTTTCCGAACTGTAAACCTTGTTAGGTTTTGTAAATTAATCAGTTGTGAATCATGGTCTGACAATCCATTTACCACAGGAAAAGCATGTGTTTGTTTTACATCCTCTTTCTGTACAAATACATTATCTATTAGTGTGCTACTGTCTTGGGCTATATGTGTAGGGGAACTGATCGCTGATTCTAAGTTATAGTTATATATACACTTCTAGTTCACGTTTCCTATCAGAATTACTTCAGGGTGTATACGCGGACAAGAAAAAAAATTACACTTTCTCCCAGGTGAAAATACACTTTTTCCCTGTCAAGTGACAGTATACTTTTCCTCAGAACTGTAAAAATTATCAATATTTTGAATGGTTATAGAAAAAAAAACACGTTTTGGAAAGATCTTTGATGTGCAGCAACACGTACGCTGCATATTACGAAAGTGTAAATTTAAATTCCACCAAACGCCGCATGTTACTTTCCGAAGCATTGAAATCAAGATTGCAATGCGCTTTTGTAGCCAGTCCTAGCTCGTCACGGGATCTCACCAGCCGATGACAGCGGATCTTCTAGCATAGGATACGTGATATAGTCAGCCAATATCAAAATCAGTGTTAAGTAGCGCGTACACACAAATAGGAAAAGTTAATGGTTTAAATTAACATACACAGCGTTACTACAAGAAAAGAAAAGCTTTCACATACAATATTGGTCTCTGAGGTTAGTAAGCTGCAAGAGCAGCTAAGCTTTCACATATAATGTTGATTTTTTTTGCGCGTGTTACACTTTAAGGTACAACACACAAATGCGTCAGTAAAATTTTTAATAAAGACATAAATGTATGATCTTCTGAGCTCGAAATTTTTCTAAATGTATGTCCTCAAAGACTTGATTTTTAAATGAGAGTCAAACACTCCGCGATTTAAAAAATTCATCGTACATTCTCGCACATAATTCATCTTGCATAAAAGGACATTTACTTTGAAAGTAACGCTTTTCAAACAACCATTCGAAATATTATCACGTGACCTGTTAGAAATAGGTTCGTTTCAGTAGTTGCCAGAGAGTGCCAGAAACAGGCGTCACCGCGCTTGCGCATCTACGATTATGCACGAAGCCCGTATGCTCGTAAGTGTAAAACATTAAAAGATCTTACACTGTGTCATAAAAGAAACAAAACATCATCAGGATACTCCAAGAACATCGGAATTTCGTGAACCATACTACAATGCGTAATTCGGCTTAAAGTGCACATTCGTATGTCCAGATTTGGGCGTAAATTATCTTGAGTACCGGTACTGTATTATCTCATGTTTGGTTCTTTATTATGGCATAATGCCATACGTGCTAGAAGATGAAAACATGCACTTTTGAAATGCAGCGAACAGTTGAAACTAGCCCATAGTATGGATTTAAGCATTTCGTTTCAAATAAATTGCCTGCCCCAGCGGAAAAGATTAATAAAAGCCAAATTTCTTTAGCAAACCGACAAAAATAACTTCATTGTTCTGCAAGGCGATTAATGCCTGACTGTCAGAAAGGTGGAGATAAAACCTGAAACTAATAACACATTTTAGCCTTCCGTAATTACGAGAACATATTTTAATTCATTTGATAGCTCACGGCCATAGATATCCGTTTTGTTTTCGTTTAATGTGAGAGCAATAAATGAAGAGGAAACAGCAAAATCACTAAACGTAAACACGGGTCACGTGGAGACTCCCCACTAGAACTCAGACCGCTCTGTGAATCAGCCCCGGATCTCCGATATTTCCGAACCGGGGCAATATTAGATAGTAGCGCCCAGCCACACGTCTGTAGCGAAGAAGCGGGGACTGGTTCTTCTCATACGTGACTAAACTGCACACGCACAAGGGCCGGTCCACAACTGCTCAAACAAATCTAAAGTAAACACTTGTGACGTCACGCTCATCGGAGACAATTTGTTGTTAGGAAGAATTGCATAGTCTTCCCAAAGCCTTTGACACACTTTGCAGTTGGCAAACGCTTGTATGAGCACTGTGTTTTATATGGCGTATTTCTTTTGCGACTTAAGCTTTATTTTCGGTTTTTTTTTCTCACGTTCATGTTTTGTTGCTGCAATATAATACTGCAGAAGCGGGATACAGTAATATCCTTTGTTAGAGTATTGGTTCTTACCCGTCAAAATCACAAAAATTTAACTGAAAACAAAAGCCAAAACAATGAAAAATTCCCGGGTTTATCCTTATTCTCTCCCGGATGAAAAAATTCCCGGGTTTTTCCCGGATCTCCCAGTAGTCCCGGGTCGTATACACCCTGTTACTTAGAAAGTTTACACTGAAATCACCAGAGATTAATAATTTCTTTTTGTCTGACAGACAGCATAATAGGGAGTCACACTTTTTTTATGAGCAGCTCCCAGTCTCCTAATGGGGACCTATACACTGTTGCTAATATCAGTACTACATTATCTAGCAGAAGTTCACATGCACAAACCTCAAAGTGCCGATCAACACAAAATTTGCTTACTTATACAGTTTTGCATTTATACCCTTGTTTTATGAAAATGGCAACTCCTCCTTTATCCATCCTAGATCTATAAGTGTAAGATGCCAAATTATACCCACTTATATTGACACTATCCATGCCCACAGTTACATGGTGTTCAGACAGACAAGAGTATATCAATATCACTCTTATTTTTGAGGTCATCTAAACACACTAATAGCTCATCTACTTTATGTTTTAAATGGTTCAAATGGCTCTGAGCACTATGGGACTTAACTTCTGAGTTCATCAGTCCCCTAGATCTTAGAACTACTTAAACCTAACTAATCTAAGGACATCACACACATCCATGCCCAAGGCAGGATTCGAACCAGCGGTCGAGTGGTTCCAGACTGTAGTGCCTAGAACCGCTCGGCCACTCTGGCCGGCTTTATGTTTTATTGCCCTGATATTTTGATGAAATAAGTTGATACTGCCCTTAGCTTTACCCTTATTTACTGTACATGAAGTTTCTTTTATTCTATTTATCTTGATTGTCATCTGTCTGGACTTTGGCTTTAACCTAAAAAACCTGTCTGCCTGGACCCATTAACCACAGGTATCACTCCTTGTGTGACTGTGGACCCCCTTACAGTTTCTGGTAATACAGAAGCTAACATATTTTCCCCATCCTATTCAGGTGCAGGCCATGTGTAGTGTATCCCCATTGCCGGAGTACTGGTTATTCATCATTTTTTAATGTTTCTGTCAATACAAATTGATAAGTACTGCGCTACACTAATTTGGGACCACTCTATTGAACATGCATGTAAAATTTCACTTTAAACATAATTTTGTTTGTAACAGGGAAACAAACCAATGCTTTCATTGATGCAGGGAGTTGTATGAAAGATGTGATGAGCAGTATTTGCTTTGGCTGACTCCAGCTACACACTGCAAAAACAAAATTGCAAATGTCTGCTGAAACACAGCAGAAAATTTACATGACGACTCTTAGGAGGGACACCATGGATGAGTTGTCTGGGTGTAACAGTAACTTCATTTATAGGCATCTGCACGGGTATCTAATGTGCATATAGCGCAGTAGGAGCTTCAAATTTAACATCACTTCAGAAACCTGCATGTCCCTGGCTAGGTATCCTACTGTGGAAAGGAGCCTAATCTACATTTCATTCCTAGCACACCTCTACATTGTTGAAATGTGAAAGCTAGGTCAGATAGACCACCAAGCTCAACATGGATCAAAACCGGGTCAAATCTTGTACAGTGGTTCCTGGGATTAGTCTGATCATATAGACAGAAAGTGTGGCTCAAAATGGTCATATAGGAAAAATTGTAAAACTATTGTCAGATAATTGTTGCTTCTTTGATCACTAACTCTAAAAGGATGAACCAGATACATTAAAATAATCTACTCAGTAATTTGGACAGGAATCTACACAACATGCAAGACCTTAAACCCTTTTCCACACTCATCTCATTGTATTTAAGTGGACAAATCATTATCAAGACAAACTGCTGCCCTTTTTTCAGAATATAAAGTGCAATCAAGGAAAATGTGGCATAGCACCACTGGTACACAACAAGCAATGCACCCTGGTGGGTCCTCCTGGAGTTGCCTTTGTGTCAGAGTACAGCGCCCTATTCTCAGTCATGTTAAGGCCACTAATTTCTACCTGTGTGACTGCAACGATGTTCATCATGGCAAAATTGTTGGCTTTATCAGGCTTAATTTGTACTTTTTACTGCCAACCACTCAGTCTCCTTTTGACACCTAACTCTTCTACTCAATGGGTAACAGCAGCCAAGGGAACAGCATGGGATAGTACATTGATTACTTGCCATCACCCCTTGCTGCCATGTAAGCTTGCTCATTTCCATGGATTCCTGCACGGCCTGACACCCAGACGAAGAATACTTCATTCCCTTGCTACTGTACTAAGTGAAAGGTGTCTTGTATGTGTTAACTCCTTTGTTTACTGGGTACATTTGCTGAATGATCTATATATCACCCAAGGCATCACAGCAAATGAGTAAATTATTCCAAAAAATGCACATCATCTGCTCCTTTAGGATTGTACAGATTCCTTTGTCAAAGACAGTAATTTCATCTGGAAGTCAACTCATAAAGACACTGCCAGGGTAAACTACTGAGCAGCTGACAGTACATTCCTGTTTAGACCTATGAATGTAAACAAATCATATAAAAATTAGTAAATGGCTTGTTTAAAATAAAATTAGTAAATGGCTTGTTTAAAATAAAATCTGATGTATAAGATTTCTTGTACTATACTTTCTCTGACCCAGGGTCCCAGACTTAACCTGCACTGGTAAGAGCAAAAACAGACAACATGCAATAGGTCAGTCTGACTGGAATTTGAACATATGCATCCTGACCATGTGTCCAGTCCTCCTGCAAAGGATCACTGCACTTTGTAACTGGTGAAAAGCCACACTGATGGGATATCTAAAGAGAAGTAGGCTGCTGTCTTTATACACCTCCAGATATTAAAGTCTCTTCACAGTACCCATTAACCATCATAAATATGCTATGGACAATTCAGCAGATGGAAGAAGACATTCAACAGTAACTTTAAAACATACAACATACCAAATTCTGCTGGATACACAGCACAGTTTACTAGTGCCATCAACGACCTTTTGATACCACGGAACTGTTGCTGAAGTAAATGAATCTCTGATTTTAGCAGGAAAATTATATCATGCCATCAGCCAAAGTTATCTACATGAATAGCTACAATCTACTGATCTGATTTGATCCACAATGCTACAGCTGCAAGCCACACAGATGTGAATTATGATTGTTTGTATATAAATGCTGCCATTGCATATTCTTGCCGGTACAAATTAAAATTCTTTATTAATCCAGTAAATGTTTACAGATTGTGGGATGTCATTTGAGCAAGAGCATGCACACTAGCGTGCACATGCCCGCCCCCACCCCCCCCCCCCCCCCCCCCACACACACACACACGTTAAGTAACATCAGAAATCAGAATACATTGTATTATTTATTTATTTATTGTTCCGTGGGACCAAATTAAGGAGAAGTCTTAAGTTTAAATGAAGAAAATCAACAATGTAGCACTGGAATTTGCTTAATTTTTTAGCTCTTCCAGGAGCTCCTCGACAGAATAGAAGGAGTGAGCCATGAGGAAACTCTTCAGTTTAGACTTAAAAGTGTTTGGGCTACTGCTAAGATTTTTGAGTTCTTGTGGTAGCTTATTGAAAATGGATGCAGCAGAATACTGCACTCCTTTCTGCACAAGAGTCAAGGAAGTGCATTCTACATGCAGATTTGATTTCTGCCTAGTATTAACTGAGTGAAAGTTGCTAACTCTTGGAAATAGGCTAATATTGCTAACAACAAACGACATTAAAGAAAATATATACTGTGAGGGCAATGTCAGAATTCCCAGATTTTTGAATAGGGGTCGACAAGAGGTTCTCGAACTTACACCACATATAGCTCGAACAGCCTGTTTCTGAGCCAAAAATACCCTTTTTGAATCAGAAGAATTACCCCAAAAAATAATACCATGCGACATAAGCGTATGAAAATATGCGAAGTAGACTACTTTTCGTGTTGAAGTGTCACTTATTTCAGATACTGTTCTAATGGCAAATAAAGCAGCATTAAGCTTCTGAACAAGATCCTGGACATGGGCTTTCCACAACAGCTTACTATCTATCCGAACGCCTAGGAACTTGAACTGTTCCGTCTCGCTTATAATATGCCTATTCTGTCTGATCAAAATATTGGTTCTTGTTGAATTGTGAGTTAGAAACTGTAAAAACTGAGTCTTACTGTGATTTAGAATCAAATTATTTTCCACAAGCCACGAACTTATTTCATGAACTACATTATTTGTTACTGTTTCAATATTACACACAAGATCCTTCACAATCAAGCTGGTGTCATCAGCAAACAGAAATATTTTTGAATCACCTGTAATACTAGAAGGCATATCATTTATATAAATAAGAAACAGCAGTGGCCCCAGCACCGACCCTCGGGGAACGCCCCACTTAACAGTGCCCCATTGGGACTGAACATCACTACCACTCTCAATATTGCAGAGAATTACCTTCTGCTTTCTGTTCTTAAAGTAAGAGACGAACCAATTGTAAGCTACTCCCCTTACTCCATAATGGTCCAACTTCTGCAGTAATATTTTGTGGTCAACACAGTCAAAAGCCTTCGTTAAATCAAAGAAAACACCTAGCGTTTGCAACCTTTTATTTAATCCATCTAAAACCTTACAGAGAAAAGAGAATATAGCATTTTCAGTTGTTAAACCATTTCTAAAACCAAGCTGAACATTTGACAGCAAATTATGTGAATTTAAATGCTCCCGTAACCTTGAATATACAACCTTCTCGATAACTTTAGCAAACACCGATGGAATAGAAATAGGTCTAAAATTGTCAACATTATCAATGTTTCCCTTTTTATAAAGTGGCTTCACTACCGAGTACTTTAATCAGTCAGGAAACCGACCACTCCTAAAGGAAAAGTTACAGATATGCCTGAGAACTGGGCTAACATACATAGAACAATAATTCAGTATTCTGCTAGGCACCCCGTCATATCAGTGAGAGTTCTTGGTCTCTAGTGATTTAATTATTAACTCAATCTCCCTCTTGTCAGTATCATGGAGGAGCATTTCAGGTAACAGTCTCTGAACACTTTTTTCTAAGAGCGCTATATGATTCCCTGTTGGGACTAGGTTTCTATTTAGTTCACCTGCTATATTCAGAAAGTGATTATTAAATACTGTACATATATGCGACTTATCAGTAATACGGACATTCCCACTACGCACTGATTCTATATCCTCGACCTGTCTCTGCAGACCAGCAACTTCCTTTATGACTGACCATATGGTTTTAATTTTATCCTGAGACTTAGCTATTCTATCTGCATACCACTTACTTTTTGCCTTCGTAATAACATTTTTAAGCACCTTACAATACTGTTTGTAATGGGCTGCTGCATTTAGATTTTGACTGTTTCTAACGTTTTGATATAACTGCCACTTTGTTCTACAAGATGTTCTTATCCATCTAGTCAGCCACCCAGGCTGCCTGTTTGTGCCAGTATCCTGTTTTAAACATTCTAGCGGAAAGCAACTTTCAAAGAGCATGAGAAAAGTCTTGAGAAAAGCATTATATTTATAGTCTACTGTATCAGCGCTATAAACATCTTGCCACTCTTGTTCCTTTATAAGGTTTACAAAGGTCTCTACAGCAACTGGATCAGCTTTTCTGAACAGCTGATGACTATATTTAACACGTGTTGCAGCACAAAAATCTTTTAAAGTTAAAATTTGTGCATCATGCTCTGAAAGGCCATTCACCTTTTCGCTAACAGAATGGCCTTCTAGTAATGAGGAATGAACAAAAATGTTGTCTATGGTTGTTCTACTGTTCCCTTGCCCTCTCGTTGGAAAGAATACGGTTTGCATAAGATTATACGAATTAAAGAGGTCTACCAGCATCCTCTTCCTTGCACAATCACTTATACAATTAATATTGAAGTCACCACATATAACTAACTTTTTGTATTTCCTATAAAGTGAACCAAGAACCTCCTCTAGCTTTAGCAAAAATGTTGTGAAATCGGAGTCTGGGGATCTATAAATAACAACAGTTAGAAGTTTAGCTCTGTTAAATTTAACCACACCTGCACAACATTCAAACACCTTTTCAGTGCAGTACTTTGAAACGTCAATTGACTCAAATGGGATGCCGTTTTTCACATACATGGCTACTCCCCCACACAGCAAAGAGCTCCTCGAAAAGCTGCCAGCCAACCTGTATCCTGGTAAAGGAAGCCTCTGAATTATCTCCTTATTTAAGAAGTGTTCAGATATACCAATAATTTCAGAGTCAACATCTATAAGCAGTTCACTAACTTTATCTCTAATACCTTGTATATTTTGATGAAATATACTAATTCCCTGATTACTCGGATACCTAAGCTTTGTCAAAAGTGATTCCCTTGTTAGAGAGACTTCCCTTAAGCAGGAATACCTATCAGCTGACTTCAATCCAAAAAAGGTGCAGCTCTAACACCCACTACTGCAGGAATTTTCCCATGAGTGATCCCACCAACCCCACCTATGCTGTCACCTATAAGCTTTGCCAACCTCCCCCTCCCATAATTAATTCTATTACATCTTGCTTTAGCAGCATTAGCTGTTTTTGCATGTTCTTGCTTCAGGGCTGCTGCACTTAACATGGTCTGAAAATTCTGTCACTGACTAAAAGCCACGATCTAATAAAAATGGTCTTAGAGATTTATAAAAAGTGAAAATGGGTTAATAACTTATTTTTTGTGGCAGACCATTGTCCACTTCTACAAACATTATAGAAAAAGGCAGATTTCTACTTAGCAAAAAGCAGACACATTAAGTTGCATACAGGCACAATTAAAAAGACACTCACATACAAGCCTTTATCAGCAAAAGAGAAACACACACCACTCATACACACAAGCTAGCACATCTTACGCACAAAAGACTGCCGACTCCATCATCTCTGGCCGGAATGCTGGAGTTGGCAGTCATGCCCGCATAGGGTGTGCTTGCTTGTGCATATGAATGGTGTGTGTTTCTCTTTAGCTGATGAAGGCTGTGACCAAAATCTTTATGTAAGTGTCTTAATTGTAACTGTCTGTCACTTCACTTCATGTGTCTTTTTTAAACTAAGTAACAATGTCTTTTCCTAAATTGTTGATATTCCTATCTGGAGTTTCTGTAACACTATTTGTAGTAAAGGTTTTACAGGCTGATGTCCTTACTGACTCCACACAGAGGCTGCCTGGTATCACGCTCATTTATGTTAAAGTTTTTGTTTCTCTCTAACATATTTACATGTTTCTAGAACAAAACTGCAAGGGAGTGAGAAGTGTGGAAGCTTGCTTTGAGAGCAAATAAATGCAGGCTGTACCATACATTCTTAGGTGTGACATTTGTTTTTATTGTGTGTGTGACATTGTAATTCGGTCAGCACCAGCAAAGGACTTGGAAGAGCAGTTGAACGGAATGGACAGTGTCTTGAAAGGAGGATATAAGATGAACATCAACAAAAGCAAAACAGGGATAATGGAATGTAGTCAAATTAAGTCGGGTGATGCTGAAGGAATTAAATCAGGAAATGAGACACTTAAAGTAGTAAAGGAGTTCTGCTATTTGGGGATCAAAATAACTGATGACGGTTGTCTTTGGGTTTTTGCTTGTAAGAAGAATCATTATACAACCCTTAATTTTAACTTTATAAAATTTATGAGCAGACTTTCTAGACTGTAGTTGTATGTGAGAATCCTAGCGCTACGATTATGATAAGAAGAGATAAATCCAACATCCTCTTTCTGGATTCCATTTGCCTCCCACATTGAATTTCCCAACTGGAAAATAACAGGACAGTAGCAGAAAATATTTTCGTTTATACCTCTTAGGTAGATGTGTTCACTCTTCCAGACATTAAAAATGGGTTACCAATTCATTATGTACAGGTTTTAACAATGGATGGCATAAAGGCAGATATAAGAGTACACAGATACACAAGAAATTAGATCAAGCCTGCTATTTGAAACAGAATTACCCATTCAACTTCCTACAAACCACTAAAATTAGTCTCTGTAGGAACTCATTAGACCTGCTTCATTGTGTTATGAGAAAGTAAGTTATTAATTACGTTCCTGTGTCCTAGCACACTAATAAGATTTGTAGAAACAGGTAAATTCTCATGTAGCATTACATAATACTGTGCACGTATTACTACTTTGAGTCCACTTAACTGTATTATGGTTATTTCAGCTTATTTTAATGTGTGAAAAAGTATTTAAAGAAGTGCATTTACAGAGAATACAGATGTGTTTACTTGATCTGACCATCCTGATTTGGATCTTTGAAGGTTTATTCAAATTTCAAATTATTCCATGCAAATGCCACAATAGTTCTTAGTCATGGCCATGGGTGACACATTCCTCTTTAGACACGTGTCCATCTTCACACGAAATGGTGATGACCATGGCAACATGAGTATGCAATGATAAAATGTCCAACCTTTGCTAGGGTTGATTTACTAGTGTGTGCTGAAAATTAATGTCTCTGAATTTTTTATTCTGTTTGCAATTTTGGTTGAGGTATTACATGTCATGCACCTTACTCTGTCAACTTTCACACTTCACTGACACAAATTGCAACTATAGTGTGTAACATGGTGGCGTTTAACATAACTATGTCGGTGTGTGAGAAACAGCATTCTGTAGTTGAATTTCTAACTGCAGAAGAGTTTGTTCACACATGGTGCACCATCTCCTTCAGCATGACAATGCCAGACCACACAAGTGCACTGCGACATCTGCAACAATTGGATGCCTTGGATTCATTGTCATCCTCCGTACAGTCCCAACTTGGCCCCATCTGATTTTCATCTGTTTCCAAACCTTACCTTGGAGGACTTCACTTTGACAGGGATGAAGCAGTGCAAGCAGAGGTGAGACTGTGGTTCCAACAAAGTCAAACATTCTACAGTGAGAGTATCATCAAACTGGTCTCTCATTGGGTGAAATGTGTTTGTTGCCAGGATGACTACAGTGAAAACTAAAAATGTAGACATGATGAATAAAGATATAGAATGTTAATGAAGTTTGTTTTATTTAATAACCTTAAAGGGCTTTCACATAAAAAAAAAAAACTGAGACATTACTTCTCAGCACACCTTCGTACCGCTAACAATAAATGTTTCAGAAGGTACCTTCCAACTGCACGTGTTTTTAACAGAAATTATATAAACACTTCACCTAAACACACAGATGGAAGATATATTTTGAAATGTAGTGCGTGGAATAAATCAACTCCCTACAGTGTTCTTTTCTTGCCCACTATTAATAGTTGCGAAAACAGTAAATTCTTTTGCTGCATTAATTTCTTTATTATTGCATTGAATTTTCATATTAAAAATTCACAGCTCAATATTTTATTATTGTGATTTTTTTCTGCTAATAAGTTCTAGAGGAGGCCTGACTTGTTCTAAGAACTTCTTTCATAGAATAAAAAATAAGCAAACATTATAAAAAGAGAGATTTTATAGAGCACATATTGTTGATGGTGAATTCATTGCACTGCTGTAGACATTTTCAAATTTTATGAGAGTGCTTTTCCAATAATGTACAGAAAAAAAATAAAAGCACATTACAGTCTTTATGTAGTGCCAAATTTTCTCAAGAACAAATGTTTCAATTTGGTTTCATTAACCCATTGCAGCGAAGGATGAACCACCATTCGTTAAATATCGAGCAGAAAGGAACATCATATGATACAATTTTCCAATCTACAATGATGGACATGAGTTACTGTTGTTAGTGTCAGTGAAGTCACCAAAACTTGCACGAGCAAATTTTTTTTTTAACGGAGTTTCACAGTTGGAAAACACAATTTTTCATGTGTGCAATGTCTAGCATGTGATTAAAAGTGTGAAAATTCAATGCAGTTGTTTAGGGGTGTGAAAATTCAATGCAGTTGTTTAGGTAAAGTAACTTAACTTAAATCTTGCTCAAAGACAAGATCCTCGTCATACACTTTGACTGACCAATGCCAGAAGCTAAGTTATTTAGGAAGTGAATCATGACAGAATTGTCAATTTGGAGGAATCTGTAACTGAAAAATGGATGTTATTTTGCTTACTTGTTTGTGCCCATGTATAATAAAAGAAATATAAACAGAAGTTAGTTGAAATGGTACTTTGAAAAATATTCAGAATGATTTACTTCTGTGTTTACCATGAACAAGTTAGAAAGCTTTCCAGAACTTCACAGTTTGTCATATTTATACAATATGTTTTCCCTGAGTGTAAACCTAAAGGAAGATTTTCAACTTTTCTCACTCTTGTGAGTGCCATGCCTTAGAAAAATCCCTTTGAAACTTTACTGGCTAATCTGGATATTTTAGGCAAATTTATTTATCAGATTTACAATGGTGTAGCTGTCACAAGTAGTCATCATTCGGACAACCAGACACCTCTTAAATAGCACTATAGACATGCTCATTATTTTTGAAGTTATGACCATAATCATAACACAGACATAATATTTTTTTTTTACTGACATCAGTAAGATTTTTAGCTACTTCCCATTCCCCAGCTCTTCTAAGTGAACTATGATGTGTCCAACACAAAATGCAGCCTCAAATCAAGAATAATACTAACTGAACACAAAAATAGTCACTTACAGAATACACAGAGAAAATCCAGCTTTCATCTCAACAAACTATTATGATTACAATCATAAGAAGGTGCTATCTAATATTACAACCACCATCATTTTAACTTTGGTTGTCTGTATTTTATCATATCACATCACACACTGATATACTGTACAACTCATTAGACTATTGATTCATGACAGTATAAAAAGATCTAACATTTTAAAACAGCTGTACAAGGTATATGAGATACCATTATTGGCAAAATTTCCATATCATTGCCAAAACTTCCACATTCAGAAAGAGGCTGCATCCCATCAATAAATAGGCACAGAAACATGGAATTCTAAAAATGGCAGCTGTGAAAAAGAGTTATACAATTCTCACTCAGGTTCATGACTGCTTGTACTTCACAAGCCACCTAATCACTGCCCGGTATACAACTTTGAAAGGTTCCCATACATATTGCTACAGAGGTCTCACGAAATACATCCTTCCAGAATGAGATTTTCACTCTGCAGTGGAGTGTTCGCTGCTATGAAACTTCCTGGCAGATTAACACTGTGCACCGGCGGACTGAGACTCAAACTCGGGACCTTTGCCTTTTGCAGGCAGGTGCTCTACAGTCTGAGCTATCCAAGCACGACTCACGCTCCATCCTCACAGACTGATTTCTGCCAGTATCTCATCTCCTGCCTTGGAAACTTCACAGAACCTCTACTGCGAACCTTGCACAACTAGCACTCCTAGAGGAAAGGATATTGCGAGGTAAAAATCTCATTCTGGAAACATCGTCCAGGCTGTGGCTAGGCCGTGTCTCCGCAATATCCTGTCTCTCTGGGGTGCCAGTTCTACAAGGTTTGCAGGAGAGCTTCTGTGAAGATTGGAAGGTAGGAGACAAGATACTGGCAGAAATAAGGCTGCGATGATGGGGGGTTGAGTCGTGCTTGGGTAGCTCAGACAGTAGAGCACTTGCCTGCAAAAGACGAAGGTCCTGAGTTCAAGTTTCAGTGCGGCACACAGTTTGAAATATATCCTCCTTGGAATGTGGTAAGATGAAAATAGAGCTTTAAATACTCCAAATGAGTAAAAAGTTTAGAACTCTCACAAGTGCTGTTGTAAAACTAAGATATCTAGTCAAAATAATTTTCAGGAGCCTTTTAGTAAATGAATGTCTTTCTATACCCTGAAGAAATTATATTTTTTTCTGAGGTCTCAGGTGTACAGTGTTCTCCATTGAGAGAAACCTCAAAGTGCACTGTAATCTACTATGAATGAGTCAGTAACAAACTCTTTACACTATTGGGGAGTGGGATAGATTGTTTCATAGAAGCTTATCCATAAAGAATTTTCTATGTTTTTAATTTCTGGCCATGTTTCATTAGCTATTTCTAACCCAGTAGTCTGTCTAACACTGAACCACCACTGCATTTGCTCCATTTGTTTTCCCAATACACATATCAATAATTCACTATTCAGTGCAACAGATAACTCCATTTTTCATCATTTGAAAATGATACTAGTATCGCACATTCAGGGCCATACTGAAACATAGAGCAAACAATGTATTGGAGGGAAATTGTTCACAGTTAATTATAAATGTGTGCTCATGTAATTTCAATAGGAGGTACAGCAAAGACCAGGCTTTAGTTGAGCAATGGGTCATGTAATTTCAATACGAGGTAGAGCAAAGACCAGGCTTCAGTTTATCAGTGGGTCACCCAGTGACCTATACTGGCACACAGCTCAATTTCAATAGATTCTCATCAAGTCTGACTAACATGAAATCTGCAGCATGGCAGAAATATATAGAAGCTTCAGGTAACATATACTAAAAATAACTCACGCGAAACATACTTGGGAAACTCCAAGAAAGAATCTAGGAATATCATTCATCCCTGTAAACACCATTCCCCCAATGGCTGCCAAGATAACATTACACTACTAATAAATTGCATTTGCAGTAATTATTACCATATAGAGCCTGTGAGTGGAAAACAAACCTTAATCTATAGTGTTCTAATAAGTGTCCACAGCCATACAGCAATTTGCATGTGTTCTAATACGTGTTCTCAATTTTCTAGTGAAATATCTGCTTCATCCAATTTACTGTCTTGCAAACAAACACACAATATAGGGTGTAAGAAGCTTGCTTTTTTTAAAAAAAAACTCAGATAACAGTAATCCTGGAGAGGGTCTCAATCACGAAAACTAGCATAACAATATGTGGAGACATGAATGTCAACACAGAAGATCAGGGCAAAATTAGCAACAGCTTCCTAAACATTTTGAACACTTTCGGTGTGAGAAGAATGGTAAACACTGCAACGATGATTTTAAAAAGTTCAGTTTCAATTTTTGACCACGTACTTATGGGCACTGACAGGGAAAACTGTAAGGTATTTATAAGAGAGCATGGCATTTCAAATTATTACTGTCAGATAATAGAGCTAAAAACATGCTCAAAGAAACTTCCTGGCATATTAAAACTGTGTGCCGGACCGAGACTCGAACTCTGGACCTTTGCCTTTCGCGGGAAAGTGCTCTACCAACTGAGCTACCCAAACACGACTCGCCCCGTCCTCACAGCTTCACTTCTGACAGTATCGACGTCTCCTACCTTCCAAACTTTACAGAAGCTCTCCTGCAGAAGTAAAGCTGTGAGTACCGGGCATGAGTCGTGTTTGGGTAGCTCAGTTGGTACAGCACTTTCCCGCAAAAGGCAAAGGTCTCGAGTTCGAGTCTCGGTCCGGCATACAGTTTTAATCTGCCAGGAAGTTTCATATCAGTGCACACTCCGCTGCAGAGTGAAAATCTCATGCTCAATGAAACCTGTGAAACTGCAGGCCTACAAGAGGATCGTCTCAGATCATAAGGTAGATACTTTTTCTATATACTGGCAAATCTAACCTGAGATGAAATGTATACGGAAAGCAATGTAGATGCTAAGACCTCTAAATTTTGCACATTATTTAAATTAATTTTTGAGGTGACACTTACAAAAGTAGACATTCCTACTGCTGCAGATAGGAAAACAGATGGGTAACTGCAGGTTTTAGAAAGTTCTCACAGACACTCAATTTTCTTAGTTCCTTGCAAGAGCATTGCACTAACCCACATATCCTTAAACACTATCACGGGTATTTAAAAAATATATTATATTTAAAAAACCAAAGAAAAAACCATTCAATGACAAGTTATTATGTAATTCAGTAAATAAAAGCAAAGTGGTGTGGAAGGTTATAAACCATGAAGTTGGAGAGGGCAGACACAGGGATAATAGTACACACATCAAAAATGAGGACAGAATAACAGGAAGTCCGCAGCAATTAGGAATGTTTGTAAATGATTATTTCTCTGGCATTGCAAAGACGGTGCAGAAAAATCTTTCTAAAACACATTTAGCACCCACAAAGGCTTCCACAGCATTCACAATCATGATGTTTCCCTCAACAGATTTTGAAGTTAGGAATACAGCACAACAATAGTCAGCAGGCATAGATGAGGTTCCCGTCTCTGTTCTGAAGGCGTGCATACAACACCCGTTAACAAACACAATAAATGAATCTTTTAGTTCAGGAGTTTTTTCCCAGAATAACTAAAGCAAGCATGGGTGGAGCCATTGCTAAAGAAAGGTAATGCGGAGAGAACTGGAAACTAATAGCCACTTTCACTATTCTCAAAAATAACTGAAACAATCACGAAAGATAGACTGATGAACTATATGAATAAACAAACCATCCTTAATGAAGCACAGTTTAGATTCAGAAGTAGAAGAAGTATAACAACACCCATTGCAGAATTCATGAAGATGGTACCCGATGTTCTCAAAAACAATGATTGTGTTACAGGCAATTTCTTAGACTTGTCCAAGGCTTTTGACACCTCTGACCATAAAATACTATTGAGCAAGCTAGGTATAAGCGGGACAGCGAATGACTGGTTTTAGTCTCACTTCAAAAAGAAGATGCAAAAGGTGAAGAATGTTCAACCATCTGCTGATGATAAATGTTTGGTAAAACAACATTCAGATAAGATACATAAATCACATTCCACATAAGCAAGACATGGAAAAAAAGTTCTCTTTGCTGATGACATCAACATCGTAGTCACTGATAAGACATGAGAACGCCTGTTAGAGAAAGTGGATGAAATGCTAAATGATGTTTACAATTGGGCAGTATGTAATAAATTATTGCACAACAAAACGAAAACAAACAGTATGCATTTGAGCATAAAGAGAGGAACCAACTCTTGTCACATTAAGGATAATAAACACGTAGATTGTGTAGCAAACAACAAAGTTTTTAGGGATGGACATTGATTGTCAGCTATTATAGTATGTACAAGGATACTGGCAAAGATAATGTCATCAACATATTATGTTTTTGGGGTGTTAGCGTCAGGTCGTAACAGCCAATGTTGTGACATATTATGTCTACATATACTCAGTTCTTAGCTATGGGATTCTTTTGTGGGGATCGAAGTCACAAAACAAGGACACAAGTTTTTCCAATTGCAAAAAAGGCCATAATAATAGTAATAATAATAATAATAATAATAATTTTAACTGAAAGTAGCAGTCGGGCCCACTGTAAAGAGTAAAGAGCTACTTAAAAAATTAGGCATCCTTACTGTACCAATTGAGTGTGTACATCAATCTGTGGCGCATATCGGACAAAATATTAATAAATACTGCACTAATAGTTCTATTCCTAATCATGGAACAAGAGCTAGTTTGGAGTTAAATTCAAACAGGAAAAACAACCAAAAACCCAAAGCAGTGAACCAGGGCATAAAATTGTGTAACAAATTGCCAAAGGTAGCGGAAAAGATTACTAAAACACATTTGTTTAACAAGGCAGCTAAAATGTTCTTCACAAGTAATGCATATTGCACAATTCAAGATTACTTAGAGGACACAGAGTAGTGGATAGTAATGAATGGTGCCTTGTCACATTTCAATACAGGGTTAGGGTTTACCGCTTTCACAAGGATCATGTGTGAAGCTGTATAAAGCATAACAGTTACGTCTGCCAAATGAGGCAATACAGCTGTTAGGATGCTGACCTCATATTGATGATGATGGAGCTGCTCTGTCCAGCCATTCTGATTAGGGTTTTATGTGGTTTTCCTAGATCCCTATGGCAAATGCCATGATGGTTCCTTAAACTAGGCCACTGTCATTCACCTGTCCTATTCCCATATGCTACCTGCCTATCCTCTTAAAGCATGTTATACGTGCTGTGTGATGTATTTTGCTCTGCTGATTGGCACTGTATTACCTCGACAAACCCTGTATCATTGCGAGATGATCCTTGGATGAATGAACAGAAATAAAAAATAATTTGCAGAGTGACATCAACAATTTGCCACGGAGAAATCACAAAGGGAATTCCATCACATGAAATAATTGATTACCCACTGCTGTTAAAGTGAATGGCATGTTATTTAATTTGAAATAGGAAGCAAAACCAGTTTTCTGTGAATCATAAAAGTGTTCCAAATACGTAATTAAGACACTGGCCTCTCCCTCAACAAGCCAAAGCCAACAGCGGGTGTTAGAGAGAGAGAGAGAGAGAGAGAGAGAGAGAGAGAGAGAGAGAGAGAGAGAGAGAGAGAGAGAGAGAGAGAGAGATTTCCTTCTTGTACGGTTATTTATTTAGCTTAACCAGAGTGGAGTGATATGTTTAACAAGAACAGTTGTTCCCCATTAAGGCCAACATATTAATTATTAAAACGACTACAAAAATCTCCAATCCACTCTACTTTTTAAGATGATGTGTGGTTGGTGATGGAAATGTATCTGGGTCTGAAGAGCAATTTATATATCATAAAACAAAGCACTGTGAACTGAACAATTTGGTAAATATCTCAAACTGAGTAACAGTGAAATGGAACTGTCTTTACCGTAGGAATTGTACCTGGTATGCGACAACTCCTACCCCCATGAACCACGGACCTTGCCGTTGGTGGGGAGGCTTGCGTGCCTCAGCGATACAGATGGCCGTATCGTAGGTATCTGTTGAGAGGCCAGACATATGTGTGGTTCCTGAAGAGGGGCAGCATCCTTTTCAGTAGTTGCGGGGGCAACAGTCTGGATGATTGACTGATGTGGCCCTGTAACACTAACCAAAATGGCCTTGCTGTTGTGGTACTGCGAACGGCTGAAAGCAAGGGGAAACTACAGCCGTCATTTTTCCCCGAGGGCATGCAGCTTTACTGTATGATTAAATGATGATGGCTTCCTCTTGGGTAAAATATTCCGGAGGTAAAATAGTCCCCCATTCGGATCTCCGGGCGGGGACTACTCAACAGGACGTCATTATCAGGAGAAAGAAAACTGGCGTTCTACGGATCGGAGCGTGGAATGTCAGTTCCCTTAACAGGCAGGTAGGTTAGAAAATTTAAAAAGGGAAATGGATAGGTTGAAGTTAGATATAGTGGGAATTAGTGAAGTTCGGTGGCCGGAGGAACAAGACTTTTGGTCAGGTGAATACAGGGTTATAAATACAAAATCAAATAGGGGTAATGCAGGAGTCGGTTTAATAATGAATAAAAAAATAGGAGTGCGGGTAAGCTACTACAAACAGCATAGTGAATGCATTATTGTGGCCAAGATAGACACGAAGCCCATGCCTACAACAGTAGTACAAGTTTATATGCCAACTAGCTCTGCAAATGATAATGAAATTGATGAACTGTATGACGAGATAGAAGAAATTATTCAGGTAGTGAAGGGAGACGAAAATTTAATAGTCATGGGTGACTGGAATTCGAGAGTAGAATAAGGGAGGGAAGGAAACATAGTGGGTAAATATGGATTGGGGGAGAGAAATGAAAGAGGAAGCCGTCTGGTAGAATTTTGCACAGAGCATAACTTAATCATAGCTAACACTTGGTTCAAGAATCATGAAAGAAGGTTGTATACCTGGAAGAATCCTGGAGATATTAAAAGGTATCAGATAGACTACATAATGGTAAGACAGAGATTTAGGAACCAGGTTTTACATTGTAAGACATTTCCAGGGGCAGATGTGGATTCTGACCACAATCTATTGGTTATGAACTGCAGATTGAAACTAAAGAAACTGCAAAAAGGCAGGAATTTAAGGAGATGGGACCTGGATAAACTGAAAGAACCAGAGGTTGTACAGAGTTTCAGGGAGAGCATAAGGGAACAATTAACAGGAATGGGGGAAAGAAATACAGTAGAAGAAGAATGGGTAGCTCTGAGGGATGAAGTAGTGAAGGCAGCCGAGGATCAAGTAGGTAAAAAGACGAGGGCTAGTAGAAACCCTTGGGTAACAGAAGAAATATTGAATTTAATTGATGAAAGGAGAAAATATAAAAACGCACTAAATGAAGCAGGCAAAAGAGAATACAAACATCTCAAAAATGAGATCGACAGGAAGTGCAAAATGGCTAAGCAGGAATGGCTAGAGGACAAATGTAAGGATGTAGAGGCTTATCTCACTAGGGGTATGATAGATACTGCCTACAGGAAAATTAAAGAGACCTTTGGAGAAAAGAGAGCCACTTGTATGAATATCAAGAGCTCAGATGGAAACCCAGTTCTAAGCAAAGAAGGGAAAGCAGAAAGGTGGAAGGAGTATATAGAGGGTCTATACAAGGGCGATGTACTTGAGGACAATATTATGGAAATGGAAGAGGATGTAGATGAAGACAAAATAGGAGATACAATACTGCGTGAAGAGTTTGACAGAGCACTGAAAGACCTGAGTCGAAACAAGGCCCCGGGAGTAGACAACATTTCATTGGAACTACTGACGGCCTTGGGAGAGCCAGTCCTGACAAAACTCTACCATCTGGTGAGCAAGATGTATGAGACAGGCGAAGTACCCTCAGACTTCAAGAAGAATATAATAATTCCGACCCCAAAGAAAGCGGGTGTTGACACATGTGAAAATTACCAAACTGTCAGTTTGATAAGTCACAGCTGCAAAATACTAACGCGAATTCTTTACAGACGAATGGAAAAACTGGTAGAAGCCGACCTCGGCGAAGATTAGTTTGGATTCTGCAGAAATGTTGGAACACGTGAGACAATTCTGACCCTACGACTTATCTTAGAAAATAGATTAAGGAAAGCCAAACCTACATTTCTAGCATTTGTGCACTTAGAGAAAGCTTTTGACAATGTTGACTGGAATACTCTCTTTCAAATTCTAAAGGTGGCAGAGGTAAAATACAGGGAGCAAAAGGCTATTTACAATTTGTACAGAAACCAGATGGCAGTTATAAGAGCCGAGGGGCATGAAAGGGAGGTAGCGGTTGGGAAGGGAGTGAGACAGGGTTGTAGCCTCTCACCGTTGTTATTCAATCTGTATATTGAGCAAGCAGTAAAAGCAACAAAAGAAAAATTCTGAGTAGGTATTAAAGTCCATGGAGCAGAAATAAAAACGCTGAGGTTCGCAGATGACATTGTAATTCTGTAAGAGACAGCAAAGGACTTGGAAGAGCAGTTGAATGGAATGGACAGTGTCTTGAGAGGAGGATATAAGATGAACATCAACAAAAGCAAAACGAGGATAATGGAATGTAGTCGAATTAAGTCGGGTGATGCTGAGGGAATTAGATTAGGAAATGAGTCACTTAAAGTAGTAAAGGAGTTTGCTATTTGGGGAGCAAAATAACTGATGATGGTCGAAGTAGAGAGGATATAAAATGTTGACTGGCAATGGCAAGGAAAGCGTTTCTGAAGAAGAGAAATTTGTTAACATCGAGTATAGATTTAAGTGTCAGGATGTCGTTTCTGAAAGTATTTGTATGGAGTGTAGCCATGTATGGAAGTGAAACATGGACAATAAATAGTTTGGACAAGAAGAGAATGGAAGCTTTCGAAATGTGGTGCTACAGAAGAATGCTGAAGATTAGATGGTTAGATCACATAACTAATGAGGAGGTATTGAATAGAATTGGTGAGAAGAGGAGTTTTTGGCACAATTTGACTAGAAGAAGGGATTGGTTGGTAGGACATGTTGTGAGGCGTCAAGGGATCACCAATTTAGTATTGGAGGGCAGCTTGGAGGGTAAAAATCGTAGAGGGAGACCAAGAGAGGAATACACTAAGCAGATTCAGAAGGATGTAGGCTGCAATACGTACTGGGGGATAAAGCAGCTAGCACAGGATAGAGTAGCATGGAGAGCTGCATCAAACCAGTCTCAGGACTGAAGACAACAACAACAACAACAACATGAGACAACTATACTACATTTCCAAAATATTTATGAAGGGTTAGTATATCAGACTCCAGGATAAGAAGGACCTACCTGTTGGCAACAGTTACCTACCCTTCCTTTTTGAACTTCTCACGAGCTATCCCACTTTCCTCAGGGGCCAGAGACAGTAGTTATGTGCCTGCAAGTTGTGCCTGTGTGAATGTGTGCGTGTTTTCTAATTCAGAAGAACACCTTTTGGCCAAAAGCTTAAAAATATAGCAGGTCTTCTCATTGTGCCTGCCTGTAGCTCAGTGTCTCCTCTCTATGGGGAATAGCAACCTATCCTTTTCATAATATTGCCATCTTTATGAAAGAATGCCTTCATTGCTGAAAAACAGGCTGTAAGAATAATATGTGGTGCTCACCCATGATTATCCTGTAGACATCTGTTTAAGGACTGCTGCTTCAGGATATAGTTATTCTCTCATGAAATTTGTTGTAAATAATACACTGCAGTTGAAAAGAAGCAATGATATACACAATTACTGTACCAGAACAAAAATGACATTCAATACAACACATTAAGGCTATCTTTAGTACAGAAAGGGTTGTACAATGCTGCACCCAAAATTTTTTATCATTTACCCAGTGATGTAAAATGTGTGCGACACACAACAAAGTTTAATTTGAAAATAAATGAAAAAGTTTCACCTTGTTAATTCCTCCTATTCTGTGAAATAATATCTGCTATTGTAATCTGTAAAAGCTGGTGATTACTCCCATCTCTAAGTCATCTTTTTATTATTTTGGAAAGAAAAGAAAGACTGTTGTCAATGATCAGGTCTATTTAGAAAATACTTAATGATATGAATATGGAAGACTCAGTCCACATCATTACTAATTATTGTGCACATGACCCATGGAAAATTAAACTAACTAGCTCTCACCCCTTGAAGGAAAGTACTAGGCAGCAATTCTCTCTCATAATTTTACAGTATATATTCTTGGGTGGTTCTCTCTTCTAATGTAATACTTCATTTCCACTTTTTTTTATATATAAATTACTTTATAATGATATACAGACTCCTGTGGAAAACCTGATGACTGTACTGCGTAAATTCTAGCTTGTTCCCAATAGTTTCAATCGCTTAGCCTGCATGATGGGGATATGATCACAACACACAACATAAAGCAACTGTTATGTACTGTGGGATACGATACGTTTAGGGGATAGATTTACAAAAAAATTATTTGTCTTAATATTTATGAGAGAGGGTCATGCCAAGGCATACCACTGCAGAGGGAAAGATTTGCTTGGGCATCAATCATCTCAATCTGGAACACCCTATATTAATTAATTCAGCACTTCAAGAATACCACAAAGTTGTAAACTCTTGTTCTTTACAAAAACTGGGTCTCAGCATTATTTTCTTTCCCCCAACAATGGAGAAGATAGGAGATGATTGCAGTAGAAATTACATTTTAGTGAATCCAAATTAAAGAATGGTGTTTTACACTGACGTGTTGATACACAAGCTGTCAAGAATAAACTTCTCAGTATCCTGCAGGTGACAAGAAATTAGCACGGAAAACTATCCACCAACTTCATTTGAAATACAAATACAGGAAACTATAGACAGCAATAAATGATCTTCTATACTACTGTGAGACACATAAGTGGCAGTTTCTTTTCGTTATGCTTCATAAATTTTCACTAAGACGACTTCTCAGAAAACCGTGGTGCTGTAAATGACAAACATGGGGAATTTTTCCACTATCAATCTCAACAGAAGGAAGAATGCGAGTTTAAAATACCACTGATGATAAGGACGTTAGATATGGAGCAAACATTTCGATCTAGGATGAAAATAGTTGAGTCCTTTTAAAATGACATTTGTCATAGGAAACCTAGGGAAACCACAAAAAACTTCTGTAAGGATGGCTTAACACGAATTTGAAATGCAATCCAATCAAATATGGATGCAGCATCCCACCAAGTAATGTTGAAACTCGGAAGGAAGGCACAATGAATAGTGGATATCAGTGTTAGCCAATATATGATGGATATGCATCGGTGAATTAGCAACAACATTAATCTGATAGTAGCCTAACTAAATGTGCCTCCAATAAATTTGCTCTGAAGTAGAAGGGTAAGAGAAACACATCCTTTTTTTTAAGAATAAGTCTGTAAGTGTGGACCACCTAATAAAAGCTAGAGCTGAACTCTCACCTTAATGAGCATTGCAGTGTTCAGTGTGCTAGTGAGTATAAAGATTATCTGTTTGTTAGATGTTTCTTAGTAATTCACAAACAAGAAAAGCAAAAAATGCAACAAAAAAATGAAATTTGATCGAGCTGCAAGATAAATTTTAAAGTCAACTCACATTCACAAAAAGTTAGGCCAACTTTGGATACAACAGCTACTCAGTCCTGTTGCATATCTCTCTAACTGCTCCATTCCCCCCTCCCCTCTTCCTCACTAATGGTAATGTGTAGTGCCACTACTTGTCAAAATTTCAAGGCTGGAAGAATGATGAAGGAATTATTCATGTAGTGGACAATGAATATTTATATGGGAGAAACGTATACAAGGAATAAACATTCATTTTCCATAGAAGAATGTTGGCACCATATCCTCAAAATCACATTCCTGCCATTGTCACAATGGGCATGTAAATGTGACTAACTTTACAGATGTTAGATTGGAAAATCACTTTTTGCCCTTTTTTGCCAGCTTCACATTTCTGTCACCCAAAAGAGATCCTCTGTGAATATCTTAATATATCACACATCACTAATAACTGAAAAATTGTTGAGAGTCATTAAATTAGAGAATTTAGGATAAACTGAGGCAATAGTTTAATTTGGGTGTTCTCTCAGCGAGCTTTACAGTATACTATGCCTGATTAGTAAACTAGCCAACAAGCATGATGACATAATGTAACTTAAAGCTCATTGGACATTTCATTCTGCAGATACTGTATGCAGTACCAAGAACTAATCCCTCTCACCCTCAATCATTCATAGCATATTTTGAGACAAAAAAAATGCTTATGCCCAGGAAGTCAGATAAGCTTGTGACAAAATTGTAGTTCGGAGGAGAGAGACCCCCTATTTGAATTAGTTAAAATTAGACTTCAGAAGCATAAGCTATTTCAATTCTTAAAGACTAGTGATGATAGGTGGAAACCTATATATCAGGTTCTGTATGGCCTTTCACGTGTCATCAATAAATAAGATGTAATGTAAAACGAAACCACAATTTTCTGGAATAACTGAAATGCCAGTCCTACAATCAAATAATCAGAAACTAGACAACATCGTTATGGCAGTGATGTGCAAGAGAGGGCTGTGTAACTGTGGAGAAAAAATTGATAAGGATGAATAATAACAGGCAGTATCTAAGTCTAGCATCATAACAGGTAACAACCAATGCAAAGAATAGTAAAGAACACATCAGCATGATATTCAAGTAAAGGGGAAAAAAATCAGTATGTTTATTAGTTTCACATACTTTTGATCAACGTTAGCACATTAACCTGTCCCTACAACTGACTAGTGTATTTTTATAAGCTGGAGCTTGGCCTACTGGTTAAATTGTGTGACACCCTAAAAAATTAAATTCACAGAATATAGAATTATGACCGTAACTTCTATGCATATACATGATACAGTTAAGACATATTTAAACAAACTTATTTTTCTTTTTACATGCCAAGTAATATCACTACATAGGGAAAGATTGATTTGGGCATCGATCGTATCAATCAGGAACACACAACATAATTAATGCAGCACTCCTAGAACACAAATTATACACCAATGCTAAACAGTGATTGAAACAATTATAGCACAAGAATAAAAGATGACTATTACATCAATTGTACCAAACTACAACTTGCCAATAAAGTTTCTACTAGAGCAGGGTGCTTACTATACAACAGATTAGCAAACAGTTTAAAAAAATATTAACACACTAGCAGGTTTAAAAACCAAAGAAAGAATGTGCTTCAAAAGAGCATGATTGTAAAGTGTTAAATAATGTTATAACGCCAGGCACCATTCCAAAAAAATTAGATTTTGCAGTACTAAACCAATATCTTCAGGACTGTGCTTCATATATTATGTCATTCATTGCAGCAGAAACTGTAATTGGTTGCCAATATGTTGTAAATTAAAATTAATATTAAGAAATGGCTTTGCCTACGTTTTCATTAATTATTTTACATATATGGGTAAGTCTATTGTAAAATAATATATGTGCGCAAACTGTAATTTACACAGCTGATAAAATTTTAAATGCTTAATGATGTATCCAATACCGCTCCAAACAACGATCAAGGATGGGTGAATAAATAAATAAATAAACGTAAATTTTAATTTCCTTTATTACTGTTATTGCTACGACAAGAAAACATCGTCTTTCCAACTTTAAATAGATGCTGGACAATATGGTAATCAAGCGTCAACTGCGCCGGTGAAAAGAAGAAATAAAGCAAAATAATTTTTTCGTGGTATTACAGAACTCACGACCAACGTCATTTTCGTGAGTGTGAAAGACACAAGACAGGAACGACAATTAATGTCTAACAAATAAGAGGAACAAAGCATTAATGAGTTAACCCACGTCCAAACAGAATTTCATGGGTACGACGAACACTTAACATTCTTATTTTTTAACAGTAATAATACTCGCACTTTTTTCAGTTTCCTTCACAGTTTTACGAAAAACGAAGATCCCGCATACAGGAAACGAGCTTTCAAAGCTACAGCTTACTAAACTGATACAAAACCACAAACAACTGCATTTAAAGCAGCCATACTACGTATTTACATTCAGCAAAGCGTCATTCAAACGTTGCAAATCCAGCGACAGTCAAGGCAACGTATACCCGAAGCTACGCCTACAACACAAAACCGTGAAGATTTGTTAATAGGATTTTTCCAGTGTTCGGAACGGAGCTATTTTGATGCAAACCATTAGCCACCAGATCCCCAAACACAGATTTATTTAGTTCCATTAAAAAGAAAAAAAAAACATTAGCAATGTAAAATAACCTTCGGGTAATGGTGGCCATTACAAAATGCACGCACGTACATACACACATTACACACACAGTCTTGAAATATGTGTTAAATGTGTTCGTACAAAACATACCACACTATTACGGAACTGGTTTCCTTACTCACATTTAACATTTTATGAACGTATTCAACAATGATCAGCCCAAAACCTGATTTTCACGTACGTTAACATAACATAAATCCTCAAAAAAAAATTAAATGTTAACTTTTCTTACCTACGTATTTCTTCAACTGCGACGAATCCCTTGTTTAAGTGCAACTAATTATAGCATTATTTCAATGATATGAAATACCATCATCACGGCTCGCTCTAACATAAATGTCGCCTGCCCTCGACACGATCTTTGCCGAGAAGTAATGTTCAGCAAACAGAGAGTTCAACTGTGTGGAAATCAGCAAAGAAGAAAAACCTAAGGTACTAAAATAGTGCCCAGTTTTGAGGAGAGTTTTAGATCCCTTTACAAGACGAAACAGACCATTATCTTATCGAAATTAAGAAAGTTTTCACTAGCTTTTTTTTATTTGTACGCATCCTCTTTAGGAGCACTACATTATTTATCAAATCCGTCATTCGGGTACTCTCTGGACTATTCAATCAAATCCTGTGATGGTTCGATCTCTTAACGTATTTATGCAAAGGGGAGAAAATGGGAGGTACGAATTTTGAAAAATAGGGAGGACATTACTTCCAAACAAAGAAGGGTGGTTGGAAAAGAGTAGGGAAATGAAATGTTATGTATACACATTTAAACTGACGAAGATAAATCCTTAACAAGCTGTAACATACATACATACATACATTAATCCTTGTTCCATTGATCACGAATACGACATTTCGAAATGATATGGAACGTGTCACTTTAACATAAGTTTGCTTTGCACAAAATAACTAATTATTTTTTTACAGTTACTGCAACATATATAAGAATTAATCTATTGAGAAGAAGGAGTTGTCATTCAGAAGTTCTTTTAATAAGCTTTTAAATGTTGGTTGGCTATCTGTCAGACTTTGTGGCAGCATAATTCACCCCTTTCTGTGCCAAAGTGAGATTTAATCCAACATAGTGAATATAATCCTTTCTTCTAGTGTTGTAGCTATGCACTTCACTGTTATTTTTGAATGGGGATGGGATATTAATGATAAATTTCATAAGTGAATATATATATTGCGAAGGTACTGTGAATATCCCGAGTTCCTAAAATAAATGTCTGCAAGGTGCTCTTGGGTGGGCTCCAGCAATTATTCTGATTACACACTTTTCTGCAATGAATACTTTCTCTCTTAATGACGAATTGCCCCAAAATATGATGCCATATGAAAGCAATGAATGGAAATAGGCATAGTAGGCTAATTTACTGATACGTCTATCAGCAAAATTTGCAATAACCCTAATTGCATAAGTAGCTGAATCTAACTGTTTCAGCAGATCATCGATATGTTTCTCCCAATTCAATTTCTCATCAATGCACACACCCAGAAATTCTGAATATTCTGCCTTACCAACAGAATTCCGTTCATAGTATATATTCATCAATGGTTTTAATGCTATTTACTGTACAGAATTGTATAAACTGTGTTTTCTCAAAATTTAGTGAGAGCCCATTTGCAGTGAACCAGTTAATAATTTTCTGAACGACATTATTTGCAATTTCCTCAGCTGATTCTTGCTTGTTGGGTGTGATTACTATACTTGTATCATCAGCAAAAATAACCAGCTTTGCAGCTTCATGAATATAGAGTGGCAAGTCGTTAATATATATTAAGAACAATATGGGACCCAAAACTGAACCCTGTGTGACACCATTCTTGATACTTCCCCAGTTAGAGGACTCTGCTGGTTTTTGAAGACTATCTGTACTGTTAATCTCTTTCTTCTGCATTCTTCCAGTTAAGTAGGAATGAAACCATTTGTGCACTGTCCCACTCATACCACAATACTTAAGCTTATCTAGAAGAATTTCATGATTCACACAATCAAAAGCCTTTGAGAGATCACAAAATATCCCAATGGGTGACGTTCAGTTAAAATAGTGCACATTAAATACAATCTGAATTATTAGACAAGACTCACTTTTTGTCACATTGTACATAGCTACAAGGCACAGGAATCTAAGGCTCCAAACTGACAATAAACCCAGAACGCTACACACAGATATCATGGTTACAATGTGAATTCACGTGTTCATATATAGTGACATTCCAATAATATTAATTAAAGAAAGAGCTAAACATTTAAGTAATGATGCCACTATGTTTAATAAGGAGTGTACAGCATATTTACTATTTGCGTTAACATGACATCGATGGAATAGAAATGGGAAGAAGCTATGGCAGTCTAAATTCTAAGGGTTCTGAAATCCTGTACCATTGTGGCAGAGGTGAGGCCACACACACATGTCAGAACACCTGCAGCAGGGCTCAGATCATCCACAGCAGAGGCCATATCACCTACAGGACAGGCAGGGACATCTCTAGCAGCAGACATTACATTGGCAGCAGAGGATCCTGGAGAAGGCAGCGGACGACCCTGCCTAATTAGCAGAGGAACCTTCATCAGTAGTGGAGGAGGACCGTGCATCAGTACCAGAGTATACTTCATTGGCAGCAGAGGGCAGTTCACCAGTAGTGTGGGAGACACTTCACTGCAGACTTCTCTGGCAGCTAGCATTCAGACACTAGCAATAGTAGGAGGATACCTTTTGCTGGTAGCAGTCGGTCCACTCACACCAGTAACTGCTGCAGAGAGCATTTCAATACAGCCAAAAGAAAGACAAACAAGGTGCAAAAAACCCATAGTGCTCAAAAGTTTTTGGTACCCCACCTCAAAACAACATCAGCTGTTTGACAGCAAAGTTTGAGTGCAGCTGTACCAGTCTATATCCTAGAGGTTTCCATATTTTAAGCAATAATATCCAGAGTCTGCGAACTAAATCTCTTGAACTTGAAGTTGCAGTTCATGAAGCAAATACTTGCTGTATGTTTACGGTGGAACACTGATGATTATTTAGCCAGTCATATTTTTAGGAAGGATACAAAGTGTGGTAGAGTTTGTATTATTCATAAATCTAATGTGGAAGAGGAAATGAAGTGTGAGACAGCAACATTGAGTACTGAAAAACATTTAGAAGCTTCTGCCATTCAGTTTCATGGGCAACTGATTTACATAATAATTAATTCAGTACATAGGGCACCTAGTGGGTATGTAGACTCCATCATTACCAAACGGGGGCCTCAGCTGGACATTATGTTTACTGAAAAAACCGCTATAAATGTCTGTGGGGACTTTAATATAAACCTTGTTAATGATTCTTCATCAAGAAAGCTGTTTCTTAATTAACTGCAGACTGTCAACGAGTTTCCTCTTATAAGTCCACCTGCTTAGTTTAGTTGTTACATTCTTGCCTCCCAGGCAGGGAGCCCAGTTTAGATTTGTGGCCAGGTTACAGATTTTCTCCACTTGTGTACTGGATGTTGTGTTGCCCTCATCATCATTAATCATCACCGACATGCAAGTCACCCAGTGTGGCGTCACCTGAAATAAGACTTGCAACCCAGTGGCCAAACTTCCATAAGAATAACAGATGGAACAACACGTTTTCAAATATGGACACCACAGAGAGAGAAATTATTAATGCTGACATAAGGCTATCTGATCATAATGCTCTCATCCTTAAAAAGCCAGCAGTAACCCATGAAGGAAATGACTATACTTTTTTCTAAAACAACAGAAGTGATTTTTCTGCAGAAAATTTCTTAAGCTTTGTCGTTAATCTGAGTAATGAGTCCTGTTTAGACATTTTTTACACTTATGTACTAACGATTGTTTTTAAACATTCATGTCAAATTTGAATTGTGTTTTCCAAAGGAACTGACTAGAGTCCATTCATGCTGGATTACTAAATCTAGTTTAAAAACGTTCATTTGTCAAATGAAAAGAGCCAGAGCTCCACTTTATAAAATAGATAAAGACTTATAACCAATATATCACAGGTAACTGAAAAGCCAAAACTACTTAGAAACAATAGTGTAGTAAGGATGTTGGGCAATAAATCAAAATCTGTACAAGATATTGCACCAAGTGAAAGAGGTGAGATACATGAAGAACAGGAATTAACACTTACAAACGTTGATAATATCAAAATTGGCAAAACAGAGCAGCCAGATAACGTAAATGATTGCTTAACAAATGCTTTCCACACACTTAGCTTAAATTTCTGAAATCAGGACAAACTTAGAAATCGTACTCCTGCATACAGCGTGAGGTTAGTTCCAGCTTGTTAACATGAAGTAGTAACAGTGATTAAAAGACAGAACTGCAAAATGTCAGTGGTTGTGGATGATGTACCAGTGACATAATCGGTACTCCTTCACAAATTGCAGAGCCCTTTGCTCACAACTGTTAATTCATCATTCAGTTAGCGAATGTTTCCTAACAGAGCAAAAATATCGAAAGCGATACCTTTACTCAAGAGTGGTAGTAGGCATAAGATTGGAAGTTATCGACTCATTTCACTCCTCTCAGCATTCTCTAAAGTAACTGAAACGATCACAGTCTTCTGAATAATTATCACCATGTCTTTCGAATGGGTAGAAGCATAGAAAGAGTGGTAATAGTTTACATAGACGACCAGCTAGAAACATGGATAACAACAATATTGTTGTAGGAGTTAATTTAGAGCTTTCTAAATCTTTCGGCACTGTTAGTCATGAAATTATTTGGGATAAACTGGAAACAATGGGGATAAATTGGATATAAAACAAGTGGTTTCAGTCATATTTGCAAAATAGATCACTGGTTAGGGAGCTCACATCTACTGATTCTAATCATAAAATCAGGTTAGTATCTGAAACAAACAAAGTCGAAATAGGTGTACCACAGTCTTGTATGTTAGGTCCCCTTTTGTTCTTTATTTATTTAAATGATATACACATTTCAGAAACTGCAGCCAAGATCATATTGTTTGCAACTGAAGCTAGTGGAATAGTAAGCAATGTTAAGGAATCTCTGTCCATAATAAACGATCAAGTCCTCAAGTTCTTGCATTCAGTGTTAAAAGACCGACCATAATGCTAAGAAAACAAATTATATTCAATTTGTAAAGATGAATCAAAATCAAGATCTCCAACTAGTACTGGGTAGAAATTGGCATGATGCACAAAATTTTTAGGGATACATGTTCATCAAGATTTAAACTCCAAAGATCATGTTACTAAACTCATGCTTGTTTTGCTTTGAGAATTATTTCTAAAGTTTGCATCTCACATGGAGCTATAGTAGCTTATTTTCGCTGTTTACAGTCCTTTGTAATTCATGGAATAGTTTTTGGGGTAAAATCGATGATCAATTAAACGAAATTTTTACATTGCATGAAAGGGGTATTTGAATCTTGTCACACAGCACTACTAGGTCTCACTGGAAGCCTGTATTTAAAAAGTTCTGTTTGCTTACTGTATGCTCCCTGTTCATAAACAAAAGTGTGTTGATGAGAAGAGCTAGACTTGATGACCTGCAAACCAACCATGATTACGCTAGTCACAACACACAGAAATATGGGTTCCTCCATACAGAAGTTGGAACAACTCATACCCAAAGACATGTGAGCCACTTTGGTGTCATTCTTGATAATAGCCTGCCACCTTACATAAAGAGATTGCAGAAGGAAACAGCTCTTACAACAGAGTTAAAATCATTTCTTGTTGAAATGTGTTTCTACATTGTAGGTGAATATGTTAGCTTATAGGAACACTAGGCCTTCCCATCTATACTGTGTTTGTGTTTGTGTTTGAAAAAGAACTTTTGTGCTATATGTTTTCTGATCTCTACATTTCAAAGGGTGTGCAATATCCTCCTCAGAGCGCCTGCTCTGCTGCCACATTAGTTATGGCTGATATAATGTCAGCAAATTCTTGTGTATTGAATTTTCAGCAGTGTTATATAATGTTATTATTTTTTTTCGGTGTTTTATATCAAAATTTCATGTCCTAGTTATGTCATTGATTTACTTCTCGTGTATGATGCAGTTGCAATGTAGATTGTGAATTTGTAATTTTCCTTCCAACCATGAAATGAGTGAGGTGGCTTTGACACTCTTCATGAAGTTGGCTCGCGTTTGGGTAGAGTGGTGTTCATTCCCTGTCTGGCCACCCAGACTTGAGTTTCCCACAGTTTTCCCAATTTACTAAAGTGTGTGGTGGGATAGTGCTTCCTTCCCGATTCTTGTCATATCCTCTCCTACTTTCTTTATGTTTTATATATGTAAACAGGTTGCAACAAAAATACGTGCCACAAATTGCAGGTCAAATTCCCCACATGTAGATGAAGAAATAATGTTATATGAAAAGGGTCTTGAATAACTTTGTTTCTACATTACAACTCATTTTCTCCAACTCATTAAACATGGGAAACATACACAAACAGAATGCACCAGCATACACATGCAACTCTTTTTCAAACTAGTATGCTTTCCATGGGCATTTACACAAGCATCACTCTGCCATAATAGTGAATCTCAGATGCACTGATGTATACCTGGAGCATTTGCATGGTTTCGCAGCTGTCCATAATACTGGCACAGAGACTCCGAACGTCTTGTACTGGGGTTTCATACACATCTGTTACCGAATCTGGAAGCCAACTGACATTAACGCTAAAATAGGGTGTGCTCCATCATGCATGAAGTACCTGTTTTGTCATACAGTTAGAGGCACATCTGCTAACAAATCGTGTAGAATATTCTCTACGAAAGTATGATAGCTTTGTCCGTTGAGCCTAGGTGGAAGAAAGTGAGGCCCTACCAAACACTCACCAACAAAGCCAGCCCCAACATTCACAGAAAATCTGTGTTGATAACTAGCTTTCAACAATTGCATCTGGGTTGACTTCTGCCCATACGTACCGACTGTGAAAATTTACAATCTGATTTCGTTGAAACGACGGCTCATCTGTGAACACCACCGTTACACAAAAAATAAGATTGACACTTTGTTGAATAAAGTATTCGTAGAAGAGTAACCAGGCAGAAAAATCAGTTTCTGACAGTGCCTGGACATGCTGTAAATAGTATGGATACACCTAGTCCTCTTGTAACACCCACCAGTCATGTGGTCAACATTCAGTGCTGCAGCTACATGTCTTGTAGTGGCAATAGGGTCGTCGTCAACTTCATGACGAATTACTACCTCCTGTTGCAGTATCCTCATATGTCTAGGCCTCCACTGGTCGCGAGTATCAGGCATTTAGCCCCACATACCCTAACTCGACACACAATGGCTTTAAACGTTTTCCTGTCACGGCACCTTCACACAGGAAACATCTCCCGCTACAAACGTTGAGCGCGACCGCCATTGCCCTCAGCTAATCCATACATCAAATGGGCATCTGTCATCTCTGCGTTTGTGTACACTGCCATTTCACGAGCCAAGTCTGTGATTAACTCTACGTAGTAATTCGTGTGCTTTCTATAGACCCACTGCTCGCTGGAACAGTTTATATTACCTCTAAACAACCAATGATGTGTGTCATATGGCAACATGACATGTCAAACAAAACACTGGTAGTGTACAATGTAACCAGAGGTCACCAAGAGTGCATGTTCCTCAGGGGAATGTGTTACAGAACAAACTTATACATACACTTTAAAAGTCTTTCAGCAAAACGTACAGTTCCTACCAAACAAACTTGATGAAATAAATGTGCTTCTTAGCAATGATTGGAAGAAGGTATCAGTTTAATGTTTTTGTGAGCAATGGCTAGAGAAGGACCATTTACAGCATTCAAACATAACCGGTTTCACTCTGGCAAACAACTTTTGCAGATCAATATCAAAGCTTGGAGGAAGCTGCTTTAATGTAAAAGAAAACATAGACTATAAGAGAATAGACTGTGTAAATCAGTTAGGAAGCGAAAAACACTTTGAAGCCTCAGATGTTGAAATAACATCAGGAAAAGCTATAATAATGTGTGTTTACAGATCACCCAACAGCAATGTAAACATTTTCTTTAAAATACTTGACCTTGCACTAGGGAACTTAAAAATTCTTGCAAAACTATAGTTCTGTGTGGCGATTTTAATATTGACCTCTTAACACACAGCTCCCAAAGAGAAAAATTTCTTAATATTATTCACGAATATAACCTGTGCACTAAAATAAACTCCCTTACACACATAACAAAAAGTAGTGCTACACTTAGTGCTCAGATCTTTGTAAACACAAACATGCACACCTCAGAAAAATTTAATACTGGCTACAGTGACCACAATGCACAGCTTCTTGTCGTATGCAGAAGTATTGACTTGTCTAGGAATGGAAGTGTTATCTACAAGAGAAAATGTAGCATGCAAAATATTGAGCACTTCAAACATATGCTAAGTACCCACTCGTGGAATAAAACCTACAACAGTTACAACACAGATGAAAATCTGGATAATTGAATGGAAATTTACAGGCATTGCTTTGAAATTGCATTTCCAAAAAAGAAAATAATTTGTAAAGGCCCCAGCAAACCCAAAACTTGGATTACATCAGGGATCAAAGTATCGTGTAGAAGAGAAAGAGAACTTTTTGCACTATCAAAAACAGATAGCAGCCCTGAATTTGCTCACTACTTCAAAAAAATACAAGTTAACTTTGAGTCGTGTAATAAGGGAAACAAAATTAAGGGAAAATGACAAACTTATTATGGAATCCTCAAACAAAGTTAAGACAATGTGGAACACGGTATAGAGACTTACTGGAAAGGTGGAAACACACAAGAATATTGTATTGTCACAGGCAGGCAACAAGATCACTGATCCAAAATTAATTGCTAACCACTTCAATACTTACTACACCAATATTGCTGGTGAGCTAGTGAAGGAACAAATGGGAAAAACATCAAACAAAATATTATAGGAAATTTCTGGAAATAGTTTAACAAATACATCCATGTTCCTTCGTCCAATGACAATGTGCCAGATTATATTATAAAAGTATCTGCTGAACAGATACTCGCACCACTGCTAGACATATGCAATTTTTCACTATCAAGAGGTATTTTCCCACAACAGTTAAAAACTGCAAAAGTTGAACCCCTTTACAAAAAGGGCGAGCGGCAGCAGATGGTCAACTATAGGCCTATGTCACTCCTCTCAGGTTTTTCAAAAATCATTGAAAAACTAGTTCTGTCGCAATTAACTGATTTCTGTAACAAAAAAATATGATCTCAGAATGGCAGCATGGCTTAAGGCCTCAGTGCAGTACTGAAACAGCCACTTTTAGCCTCATAAATCGTATTTTAAATTCAGTGGATAACACAGAAATGTTTTGGGGATTTTCCTGGATTTAACAAAAGCATTTGGTTTAACAGACCATGAAATTCTCCCAAGAAAGTTAGAGTGGTATGGTGTAAGAGGCCTGCCACGCTAGTGTCTGAAATCCTACCTAGAAAATTGCTCTCAGATAACAGATGTAAAACACATTGTAAGAAACGAACTCCAAGCTTATCAATCGAAACCTTCCACATTAACGCACGGTGTACCACAAGGCTGAATTTTAGGCCCCTTTCTCTTCTTAATTTTCATAATAGACTTCCCCCTACACGTTCAACACACCAAACCAGTGCTATTTGCAGATGACACAAGCATATTAATTGAAGGTGAAAACGAAATGGCTCTAAGTTTAAATGCTAAAGTCACAAATGAAAATGTCCAGAGCGGTTTATGAGGAATAAACATACATAACAAAATAAAAACCCATTAAAACCAAACATGTCCATGGAAAACCAAAGAATTAACAGTGTCACTGAAACAAAATTTCTTGGCATCTACTTACAAGACAATCTTAAATGGGATTCCCACATCACGTCATTAAATTGTAAACTATCGAAAATGACTTATGCGATGAGGATTATATGGAACAACACAAGTCCTGAGATGGTTAGAGCAGTGTATTATACTTGCGTACACTGCCTATTGAGATATGGCATAATATTCTGAGGAAATTCTCCTCATAGCATAATAACATTCCAGAAAGGAAAAAAGTTTGTGAGGATAATGAAAAATGCTAACAGCTGAAAAAATCATACAAACCATTCTTTAAAGAACCGGGGATTCTACCCCTACCATGTATCTATATACTAGAAGTTGTCATGTACCTAAAAAAAGCATGCTTAAAAATGGAAATAAAGTTATTCAAAATAAATCTGTACATGAACACCATACAAGGCAAATAGTGACATACACAGACATCACTGTTATACCACACTGTGCAAGAAAGGTGTATATCACTCAGCTTCACATTTGTTTAATAAGCTGCCAAGTAACTTAAAGGCCATAAGCAAAATCCATAGCTTTAAAAAAACTGTAACTTCATATCTCTTGGAAAACTGTTTTTACTCAGTAACACAGTATCTTGAAAAATAAGTTAATTTCTGTTGTAACAATATAAAAATGTAATGTAACAATATAGCAATATAACAATGTAACAATTTATAAATGTTATGTATACAATCAATGTAACAGTATATTAATGTAATGTCATTTTGTCCAACATCCAAGGGTATAGTATATGTATACCTCATATAGTATATGTATACCTCAAAGATTCAGGACGTAAATAAATAAATGTGACATACGTTTTCCATTGGTTTCAGATCAGACGAAATTGGTGACCAAGACATGAACGTCAGTTCACTATCATGCTCCTCAAATCACTGTAGCACGATTATGGCCTTGTGACATCAACGGTTATCCTACTGGAAGATCGGTGTACTGTCAGGGAAGACATCGTGCTTGAAGGACACAAGTTGTCCACAATAATTCTCATGTAGCGCACAGCTCCCTTGTCCCTTCGATTACTACCACAGATCACATGGCAGCTCAAATGACTGCCCATTATAGCATAATAGCGCCCCCACTGCCCTGTGTCCATGGCGTGTTGCATGTTTCAAGCAGACATTTCCTTGGATGACTGTGTATCCTTGACATGATCATAGACCTGGTGTAACAATACACGTGATTCATCCAATCAGGTAATGCGTTTCAAATCATGCATGGTCTAATCTCGACGATCATGTGCTCACTGCATTCGTAATTGATGAAGTCGACTTAACATGGGCATCTTCTGCTACAGGGCCTCATGTTCGACCATGTGTGCTGAACAAAGTGCTTTGAAAGATTTGTGCCTGGACTAGTATTATACTATATCGTCAGATCTGCTACAGATTCCTGTCTACCCTCTTTTCAAGGCTGAGCAAGCCTTTAGCATCCACTGTCAATGATAAAGTGTGGACAGAAAGCATTTTCCGGAATGCGTTTAACACAGAGCCCCAATGCAGACTATTATGAAGGCAGGCGCATACGGAATAGGTTCAAATATTTCTGAGTGGCTCAAAGACATCTTAAGTAATAGAACCCAGTACATTGTCCTGAATGGTGAGTGTTCATCAGAGGCAACAGTGTAGCAAGGAGTGACATACAGTGTTATAGGACTGCTATTGTGTTATAGGACTGCTCTTATTTCATAAATGATCTGACACACAGGGCAAGCAGCACTCAGTGGCTGTTTTCTGATTGTGACGGGGTGAGGCGGATTCTGTCGCCGTTGAGTGACCGTAGGAGAATGTAAGATAACTTAGACAGAATTTCTAGTTAGTGTGATGAATGGTAGCTTGCTCTAAATATGGAAAAATGCGAGCTAATATAGATAAGTTGTAAAAACAATCCCATAATGTTAGAGTACAGCATTAGTAGTGCGCTGCTTGACACTGTCACGTGGATTAAATATCTAGGCGTAACGTTGCAAAGTGATATGAAATGAAGCAAGACTGAGGACAGTAACAGGGAAAGTGAATTATCGACTTTGGTTTGTCGGGAGAAGTTTTGGAAAGCATGGTTCATCTATAAAGGAGACCGCATATGGAACACTGGTGCAACCCATTTTTCAGTGCTGCTCGAGTGTTTAGGATACCTGTCAGGTCAGATTAAAGGAAGACATCGAAGCAATTGATAAGTGTGATGCTAGATTTGTTACCAGTAGATTCAATTATCACTTGAGTGTTACAGAGATGCTTTGTGAACTGAAATGCGAATCCCTGGAGCGAAGACAAGATTCATTTCGGGAAACACTACATAGAAAATTTACAGAATCAGCATTTGACTTGACTGCAGAATGATTCTACTACCTCCAGTGTAAATTACGCATGGGGATCACGAAGACAAGATAAGTGAAGTTACTTCTCGTACAGAAGCATATAGACAATCGCTTTTCCCTTGCTCTGTTTGTGATTGGAACAGGAAAGGAAATAATTATTAATGATAAAAGGTACCATCTGACATGCACCATATGGTGGCTTGTGGAGTATGTACATAGATGTAGATGCAAATATGCATTAACTTGTCGCTTTCTCGTGGTTTCACTGTCCTTTGACCACTTTCCATAGATGCTCGTGGCAGAAGCACCCAAGACACTTGTTCCTAGGCGCTGAGCCATAACAATCTACCCTTTGTCAGTGAGGTTTATGTCGGTGGGTTTCCCCATTTACAGTCCGTTTCTTTGCTAGAATGATTCCCCATTCGTTTCTGTTCCGCCTTTCTCGCCCACATTGCCACCAGGTGACATTCGATCTTCTATCAGGCAGTGGTCACAATTTTTATCAGTATATATTGGATCATAGTTTTTGTCTAAATATGTCTATGCAAGTTCCAGAGCTTTATTCCTGTAATTTAGTATATTCAGTTGAAAATGTCCTAATATTTCGAAATCCAAATGTGAATAATGTTGTTGTTGTTTCTTTTCCATCAAATACTCAAATGCACGCGAGGACAGTATTGGAAATTTGTGATAAGGTCTTATGGGACCAAACTGCTGAGGTCATCGGTCCCTACGTTTATGCACTACTTAATCTAAATTAAACTAACTTACGCTAAGGATAACACACACATCCATACCCGAGGGAGGATTCGAGCCTCCGATGGGGGCAGCTGTTCGGACAGTGACAAGGCACCTCAGACTGTGCAGCTACCCCGTGCAGCGAGGACAGTATACCAGTGCATATAAAATTCACTTTCTTTCAAACTCTGAAGCCTGAACTGTTGACCACTAGTAAAAAGCTGGTAGACATTTCCTTTTCTTAATAAATTCACTAAAATGTTAGAGTCATTAGAATTTATATGCTTCTGCCATTGTAGCAAAAGTATTTGGAACTTTATGTTAAAATACTATTGCAGCCCATAGTCATACAAGACTCCAGTTCTCTAATGTGTAAATATTTGCGTTATATTAAATAAATAACATTTTCCTGTATAGATGTTAAAACTGAAGGCTTTTAAAAGAGAAACTTTTTCTATTACTCTTAGAAGTCAGATTATGTATCGACAGAATTGATAACAAGAACAATTTTAGTATCCTTCAGTCTTTTAGTGGTGTGTGATGGGTGTAAGTCAGCAAAGTTACACAACATGTCAGATGAACTAAACGTTTTCTTCAGTTTCAATGCACATCAAATGAACATGTTATACTGAATGTAGAACAGAAGCAATGTGGAATGTACTGATGTATAAGGCTGGCGTAAACTCATGGGCTTTAGTCAGATAGAGATGGTTAATTGTAGAACTCTGATAATTCTTTGGGAATTCACAATTTAATGTGACTCACACACACAAGATGTAAAGAAAATTATAAATACAAATGTGTAATCAGAACTGCTACATCACATTAATTACAATGAAGCATTTCATCTGGTATGACGAATGAGATTTGAAATTTTCAGCAATCACAATCCATGTAAAAGAAAAATCTTAAGCAAGTGGTGCACCTCTGAAAAAATTAAGTCATAGGGAAGCTCCATTTGTTTGTGTCACTTTTTAAAATCAACATAAAATAGCAGACAATTCTGAAATTTAAGTTACAGTTTGGCTGTAAAACTTCCATGCATAAGAAGTATTTTCAGTTATGTCATATGCACAAGCTAGTATTCCATAGAGAGCTGTCTGCAAGGAAACACTGAGAATTTTTTCAGCTAGAGTAGTTCATTTACAGGAGAGCAGTGCAGAGCAAATTGGAAGCACTAGGAATATGCTTAACTCACCTCGAATACCTTGAGAAAATGCAAAGTACGAAGTATCTGAAGTGCTAGGCAAAGTAAGAGTGTGCTGTATAGAAGTAAATGAGTGTGTTTTATTTATTTTCATTTGGTACGCATATTCCATAGATCCGTACATGCGAGTGATCCGCCTGGATGTGGAACATGTCAATACAATTGTAGAAATACAATTAATGCTACAGAATAGTAATATAATACAATGATACAGATATTAATAAGTATCACTTTTTCTCATTTACAAGCTGTCATTTAACTAGTATAGCAATTCACAATATAACATTATAACTATAACATTAACATAATATTGTATTGTCCATCTAATAACTAAGAGACTAAATACATCTATTATTAAGGGAGGGCATTACTTCTGGAAAAGAATTCATCTAAGGAGTACAGTGGATGGTCAAGTAGGTATTTTTTTAACGTACCTTTGAACAGCATTTCATTTTCTCTTGTACATTTCATATAATTAGGCAATGCATGAAAAGTCTTTATAGCAGCATACTTTACTCCCTTCTGTACAAGTGATAAATTTTTTAGTTCAACATATAGATCATCTTTACCTCTAGTATTGTAGTTATGGTATGAACAATTTGTTTCATACTGAGCATAGTCTTTATTAACTACATTCATCAGAGAGTATATGTACTGACATGTTGTGGTCAGAATACCTAACTGTGTGAATAGTTTTCTACATGAGGTTCGTAGAGGAACCCCACACATGATTCTGACAGCTCTCTTCTGAGCAGTTAAGATTTTTTTTAGGCTGGTGAATTACCCTAGAATATTACCCCGTAACTCATTAATGAGTGAAAGTACCCAAATTAAGCTGATTTTAAAATGTTGATGTCCCCAAAATGAGTAATGATTCTTAGAGCAAAAGTTGCTGATGAAAGCCTTTTTAGAGTAAGGGACACATGCTGTTCCCAGTTGAGCCTACTGTCAATGTGAACCCCCAGGAATTTAGTGAATTGCACCTGTTCTAATTCCTGGTTGTCATGAGCAATTACTATATTTTCTAGAGTTTTATTTTTTGTGTGCAACTGTATAAAATTAGTTTTTTTAAATATTAACTGAAAGAGAATTAATTGAAAACCAAGCTGTAACTTCTCTGAGTATATCATTAACACCAGTCTCCAGATCAGCAGTAGACTTACCATCCACGACAATGCTTGTATCATCAGCAAACATTGTGAATTCACAATTTTTATTAATGGACAGGGGTAAATCATTAACATATATTAAAAACAGCAAGGGTCCAACGACAGATCCCTGGGGAACTCCATGTTGAATTTTGCCCCATTCAGAATGCACTAGACTGGAAGATCCTTTGTTGCAGCCGTTTAGAACCACCTTTTGTTTCCTATCTTCAAGATATGATTTTAGCCAGCTACCTGTAGGCCCTTTGATTCCTTAATGATAGGCCTTCTCCAAGAGTATTTTTTGGTTTACACATTCAAAGGCCTTGGAAATATCACACAAGACACCAACTGGTAACTTCTTACTATTAATAGACTCCAATACATCATTTGTGAGTGAATATATGGCACGCTCTGTGGAAACCCATTTTTGAAAATCAAACTGTCTGTGGTTAATAATATTAAGTTTATCAAGATGTGCCACAATCCTGTTATACACTGCCTTTTCAAGAACCTTTGAAAATGTTGTTAAGAGAGAGACAGGACGATAATTTTTGACATCTGTAGCATCGCCAGACTTGAAAAGATGTCTTACAATGGCATATTTCATTCTCTCTGGAACAACTCCCTCATAAAGAGACGTGTTGCAAATGTCAGCAAGTACTACACTTACATCATTAGTGCAGGCTTTCAACAGTTTACTAGAGATGTTATCTATACCTGAAGATCCTTTACTTTTCAATGAGCGAATAATTTCTTTTATTTCATTAACAGTTATAGGTGTTACATTAATATCATTAAAACATTGTGGGAGGTTAAGTTTCAGAATATCTGCAGCTTCCCTTAGGTCACCACTGCAACCTATTTCAGAGGTGACACTTAGAAAGTGGTTGTTAAATGTGTGTGCTATCTGTTTACTATCAGTTATTTTCATATCGTTCATTTTTAGGACAGCAGTTTTTTCATTGTCAGATGGTGCAGTACCTGTTGCCCTCTTTATTACATTACAAATCGTTCTGATTTTATTATTTGAACGGTTAATTTCAGATTGTATGCACATACTTTTAGATTTTTTAATGACTTTAGTTAAGATTTTGCAGTATGTCCTATAATATTTCATCTGGAGGGGATTATTGGATTGTCTGGATATTATATACAGTTCTCTTTTTCTTTGGCATGATATTTTTATGCCCTTGGTGAGCCATGGTTTTTTGCTTGATTGCCTGTTCTGTAGTCTACAGACCTTTCTTTGAAAGACACTTTCAAATATACCTGCCAATTCATCAGTAAATAAATTATATTTTGTATTAACATCATTTGCAAGATAAACATACCTCCAGTCAGTCTCCCAAATGCATAATTTTAATTTTTGGACATTTTCCTCATTCATGTTTCTAATGGTTTTCCACTGTGCACTAGCTTTGTTCTGATTTGTATTAAAGTTGTCAATTGTGAGTATTTGCCCATCATGATCAGAGAGACCATTTATGACTTTTTCAACTTTGATGTGATGAGTTTTACTCATATCTATAAAGATATTGTCTATTAGAGTGCTGGAAGTGGCAGTAGTTCTTGTGGGAAAACTGACAGTGGAGACAAGGTTGTAGGTATGCATTAAATTTGCAAACTCTGTCTTAGAAGATGAGCTTTCTAGGAAACCTATATTAAAATCTCCAGTCACTATAATGTCCCTATTTTTTCTTGTGGGATACAATAGCACAGAATCTAATTGTTTCATGACTACTTTAAAGTTACCAGATGGAGCCCTGTATACTGCTACTATTACCAGTTCCTTGTTAGCTTGTACTATTTCTGTGACACATGCCTCAAAGTCTTTCTCTACACAATATTTCTCCATATCTATTCTATTAAAGACAGGCTGTTTTTCACATAAATAACTGCCCCACCTTTGCACATATGGTTTCTACAAAATGAGGTAGCTAAAACACAGTTTGGAATATTGAGCATTTCGATACCAAAAGTGACATGGTGTTCTGTCAGACAGAGAATATGACCACAATTTGCGCCTGTTGGTTCATCAATATTTACAATAAATTGGTCTAACTTACAGAGCAGGTTTTGAATATTTTGGTGAAAAATTTTGAGCTTATTTTTAATTACATGACTGGTTTGACATACTAGTATTACAGGAATAGTTTTCTGCAGGGAAGAGGGAGCTTTTGTGCTGGTAACACCCACATTTGTTGTTATTAACTACATTACTTACATTCTGATTGGAACCTTCCCCCTTCTGCCCCAGTGCCATAAAAAAATCCCCATTTGCAGCTGAAGACTTTCTTGATCTCAGGCACATCCTATGTGGAGCAGCTGCAGTGACTACTGTGCTCCTTTTTGCCATAGAGGGGGGATCTCCTGTTGGTGAGGTTTCTACACTGTCAGCTTTTACACTTGATCCTGTGGGGGTTGGTGTTGCTGATTCTGCTATTGATGACTGTTCTTCCTCCTTAAATGCTGCTACTTCACAAGCTGGTAGTGGATTAACGTTTCCCACTTGAGTTGTAACTGCTGGTGCTGTCTTGCTTTTGCATAAAAGACCTGTTTGTTTTGATTGACATACAGGTGCTCCTGCATATGAAGTCTTCCCTTCAGCTGTTCCATTAGGTTTGAAGGAATATTTTGATGACACTGTCTGTATTTCTTCCAATGGTACAGTTTCAATGGGCACAGATGCTTTTAGAATGATTGGAGGAGCGGTGTTTCCAAATAGTTTGAATGTTTCTGCTAATAGTTCTTTAGCGAGTACACGTTTTCCCAGCCGGTTCCTGTGCATTCCATGTCGAGTAAAATGGTTTCTCTCTTCGGAATTACTGTCCAAAAACTTCACGTCCTTGAATGCCTTGCATACCTTTTGAAACATTCTGTTTGTGAATTTGGTTTCATTATTTACACATGAACTGTTTATTATGTCATGTCTGTGTGGGATGCTAACGACGATTGTTTTTCTTGGCGAGATTCTTTCCAGTGCATTTCGCAATGCTGTGATAGAATTTTTCGACTCATTTTTATAAACATCGTTAGCTCCAGCAATAATTACGCAAACATTGTTTGGTTGAGGGTTTAAATCTTTAATTATTTGCTGGAAAGGGGCCCTGGGTTTTACTGTGGCAGTAACGGAAAATTTAGATTGCATATTCATAAGAATAGGGGCTAAATCTCGTCCATGGCTGTCTGCAAAGAGGCAAACTTCTGGTTTTGTTTCGTCTTCTCTCAATAATTTCATTTGTCGGTGTTTCTCTTGTGCGATGGGCGCAAACAAGTTTTTCGTAACTATAGCAGATATTGGAGCACTTTGACTTTCATTAACGGTTTCTTTGAGAGTGTTGTAGGTTTCACTTTGTACATTTTTCACACAAGGATTAAAATCGACATTCAAAGAATGAATTAACGATTCGATGTCATTCATATATTTTTTAGCTATTGCGAGTTCTACTTTCAGCACATCAGAGATGAGTTCTTCAGTACCAGCATTATACATCTTGACCGCAATTTTTCGAGTAGCAACATGGATGATGCTGATTTAGGAACAGTGGCATCTAAGCAAGTGGATGATAATGGTTGTTGTTTTGAGGGCCAGGTGCAGAAGTAAGTACACTCCTGGAAATGGAAAAAAGAACACATTGACACCGGTGTGTCAGACCCACCATACTTGCTCCGGACACTGCGAGAGGGCTGTACAAGCAATGATCACACGCACGGCACAGCGGACACACCAGGAACCGCGGTGTTGGCCGTCGAATGGCGCTAGCTGCGCAGCATTTGTGCACCGCCGCCGTCAGTGTCAGCCAGTTTGCCGTGGCATACGGAGCTCCATCGCAGTCTTTAACACTGGTAGCATGCCGCGACAGCGTGGACGTGAACCGTATGTGCAGTTGACGGACTTTGAGCGAGGGCGTATAGTGGGCATGCGGGAGGCCGGGTGGACGTACCGCCGAATTGCTCAACACGTGGGGCGTGAGGTCTCCACAGTACATCGATGTTGTCGCCAGTGGTCGGCGGAAGGTGCACGTGCCCGTCGACCTGGGACCGGACCGCAGCGACGCACGGATGCACGCCAAGACCGTAGGATCCTACGCAGTGCCGTAGGGGACCGCACCGCCACTTCCCAGCAAATTAGGGACACTGTTGCTCCTGGGGTATCGGCGAGGACCATTCGCAACCGTCTCCATGAAGCTGGGCTACGGTCCCGCACACCGTTAGGCCGTCTTTCGCTCACGCCCCAACATTGTGCAGCCCGCCTCCAGTGGTGTCGCGACAGGCGTGAATGGAGAGACGAATGGAGACGTGTCGTCTTCAGCGATGAGAGTCGCTTCTGCCTTGGTGCCAATGATGGTCGTATGCGTGTTTGGCGCCGTGCAGGTGAGCGCCACAATCAGGACTGCATACGACCGAGGCACACAGGGCCAACACCCGGCATCATGGTGTGGGGAGCGATCTCCTACACTGGCCGTACTCCACTGGTGATCGTCGAGGGGACACTGAATAGTGCACGGTACATCCAAACCGTCATCCAACCCATCGTTCTACCATTCCTAGACCGGCAAGGGAACTTGCTGTTCCAACAGGACAATGCACGTCCGCATGTATCCCGTGCCACCTAACGTGCTCTAGAAGGTGTAAGTCAACTACCCTGGCCAGCAAGATCTCCGGATCTGTCCCCCATTGAGCATGTTTGGGACTGGATGAAGCGTCGTCTCATGCGGTCTGCACGTCCAGCACGAACGCTGGTCCAACTGAGGCGCCAGGTGGAAATGGCATGGCAAGCCGTTCCACAGGACTACATCCAGCATCTCTACGATCGTCTCCATGGGAGAATAGCAGCCTGCATTGCTGCGAAAGGTGGATGTACACTGTACTAGTGCCGACATTGTGCATGCTCTGTTGCCTGTGTCTATGTGCCTGTGGTTCTGTCAGTGTGATCATGTGATGTATCTGACCCCAGGAATGTGTCAATAAAGTTTCCCCTTCCTGGGACAATGAATTCACGGTGTTCTTATTTCAATTTCCAAGAGTGTATATGTGCCACTGATTTGTGCAACATGCAGACTAGAACTGCAAAAGGTAGAATCAAGGTAGGTACTGTGGAGAATGCACAGGAAACTACTAATGATGTTAGTTGTGTTGCGAACGTTTGGATAATAATGTGGTATAGACACATAAGAACGATGAGTGGTCGCCATTTGGGGTGTCACCACCATCTCCAAAGGCCGGAGGGAGGAAGAGAAAAAAACGAGAAATACTTATAAGGCTAAAAATCGAGCTGACAAGACTGAATCCTTTCGGGACTGTGTGCCTGAGGATCAGGCTAAGTTTGACGACAATTAGGATATTATAGGTAATGAGGGTAAGAGAAAACGTCGTTTAGCTGTTCTTAAAAGCCTTCTCAAAATTGGAGAGACTTTGTTTCAGCCAGAGGAGACAGCTGCAAATAGCACAATGTCCCAAGATTTTGTTATCATAAAGGGAGAACCAGCTAAACTGATAGCCTTACTCAGACGCTCATATCCTCTCATGCGTCTTCAAAATGACGTATAAAAATCAGCCAAGCGCAATTGTCGACTGTCATTGGGACTCGTGGTCGAAACGAGTGAGCCATGCATGTCACGGAATATTTATATAACAAGTGTGAACATAGTGACAAGTTAGTGTGGCTCCATGTGTCTGGTGCTCTCATACTGTAGTATTCACATTTTAGCGAAGAAATGGAAACGTGTTTATTGGTTGCGAGCCAGTGAATATGTCAAATGGTGTATGATGTTATTGCATTTTATCTGTTTCTTGACCCTGTTTTGATTAATGTGTTTATTCCTTTGAGGACCAGATATGTAGCATAATGTATGCTTTACATTTACAAAGTTATATGTACTTTGTACACCTGTGACAATTGCAGTGGCAATAACATTTAATGTTGGAAATAACAGAGTCAAGTGGGAACGATTTTTCGACAGGCAGACTTTCCCTTATAAATGCATCGAGGCGTGGAACTTCGAAGTTTCTCGCACTTGCTCTCTGGAATTGTTAATGCTGATATTACTTGTGATAATGTGATTGTTCAGATTTATGTATATATAAGTAATTCGACCCTAGTAACTGCAACTTCGCGAATTTCTCATAACTTTTTTCGAGGTTGGACTACCACGGGACGTTTGCTCACAATGGCATGTTTATATCATCCGGACCCCCCCCCCCCCCCCAAACATACGTTTTTCATATTAGGGGCATTGTGCTGCCACCTGCTGCCAGGTGCTCGATAACAGCGACCTCAGTAGTCATTAGACATCGTGAGAGGGGTGTCACTTGTGTCATTGACTCAAGGTTGTTTACCTCGAGTGGAGAGCATATCAACACTTCGCATAATGGCGGCTCATCGCCGAAGGACGTATGTTGATTTCATAAGGAATTTGGAGCAACCACAAGTGAATGTGTTTCCCCTCGAAATTTCACATATCAGCAACAACGTACTACTGCTAGTTCTGCAGTAAGCATTGTACCATAGGAATATTCCCACTCAGTCAGAAAAAATATGGACTTTGGAACATGCCATTAACGACACAACAGTGCATCATTGTGCAACACGTCACTTCACACATTTTCGACTGCGGTACACTTTTAACTGGAATTTTGTAGCCGGCCAGTGTGGCCGAGCGGTTCTAGCGCGGCTACAGTCTGGAACCACACAACCGCTACGGTCGCAGGTTCAAATCCTGCCTCGGGCATGGATGTCTGTGATGTCCTCAGGTTAGTTAGGTTTAAGTAGTTCTAAGTTCTAGGGGACTGATGACCTCAGATGTTAAGTCCCATAGTGCTCAGAGCCATTTGAACCATTTTTTGGAATTTTGTAAAGCAGATGTATCTGTGCCAATTATAGGGGCACATTTTCTTGGCCACCACAAACTTTCTCTATACTTAGCAAGCGGTATGATTAATCGTTCTATTACTGGACACTCAGTGCAGAGGCAGATGGACAATTTAGGCACAACAGTACGGGCACATAAAATAAAACGATTGACGAAAATTATTGCCGATCTTGAAGAGGAGACAGCCAGGACTCACATCACATTACAGGAGGTGGTACAGCAGAAAGCATTACTATGTCAAGAAAATTCAGAGATACTGGAAGCAACAAGCAATCGTTAAGAACAGTTGCACAGCATACACAAGAGACTAGTAGATTAGCAGCATTACTAGCAGCAGCTTCAACCTCAGGTGCAGCAGCATATCGACACACTAAGTAGGAAGAGACAAAATGCGCAGGCCAGTGAAGTGCAAACCACCAAGTTTTTACCTGATTATGTCGGCAAAAGGAAACACTTGGTCAATACAAAATACGGACAAAATTCGAGATATTGCTCAAGGGAGAAAGCGTTACATTCTTACATTACAAGGTCCCTCATTCAACGACAGTGCAACGAGACTTGCACCAGATCAACATCAGGCAGCTAAACGAATTGTAAACGGACTTTTGCACTCTAGCCTTTTGCTAGTAGCTGGGCATCACCGATCCATTAGTACGTAAAAAAGACAGTTCTTATAGACTGAGCAGATGTTACGGATCACTTAACTTCTGTACTACACCAGATAGATACCCCATGCCCCCTACGTTTTGTGTGATATATTGCATAAAGGGCTACACCAGATTCCAGTGACGCCAAATGACATTCCAAAAACGGCAGTTATTACACCCACTGGTCTTTTCGAATTGATGTGAATGCCTTATCGGTTAAAATCCAGCCTAGACATGGTAGTGTTTTGTCAGCTCAGTAATAGTTGAGTTTCTGTTCTGTTTTTGTTACTTGGTTGATATATTGGTTTTCTCAACATGAGTGGAAGAGGATGAAACACATTCAAAAATGGAGAGAAGGAACAACTTTGCAAAAATTATATAACTACATCTGGTATTAAACCCACAGCTTCAAGAGGACCAGTGTATTCTGTAGGATGATGTCTATCATAAAAACGTTCAAAGTACAATAAATCAAAGCACCATCAACAACATGCAAAGACATATATGCCACAATCATATTCTTGAATGTGAATGTCATTACAAAAAGCAACTTCGTTAATGTTCTAAATACTTTGCAATCTTGTGATAATTTGTCGGGAAACCAAACAAATCAAAACAGTTTCTCAAAAGCTTGAGCTTCCAATTCATTATGGACCCAAGGTATGTTTTATCAATTTCATAATTTTTATTTGTGCTTTCCATTTACTGTGGGGTGAGAATAGGGTACTTTTGTAAAGGGCGAATGTACTTTTTCACCTGTCAGTAAAAATTACGTCATAGTTTTGACAGTAAGGTGCACACATTGACAAAATTACTTTTAATGAACACTTTGCTATTCCAATTTCATCGACAACCACGCCATTGTATAAGAAGGGATAAGCCTTTCCCATCCCATGAGTCGTTACTGAACCGAAACGGCTCCATTTTCATGTAAGATCACAAAACTTTGTCCAGGAACTGATGATGTGTATCTTTTGTGAGCTTTCCAGATTTTGTCCTGTTGTGTACACAGTATGACGCCATTCCATTGACTGGTTTATGTCTAGGAATCGAGGACCAAATTTGCTACTGGCTTCTTGGATACAAACAAAAACTGTTAACTGTTGGATTTTCGGAAAGTGTTACTCTGTACTGGGATGTGTATGGGTGGACAGGCACACAAGTACAAAACAGTTGTAGTGGAGGAAACAAGCGACAAGGGGAGGAACAACTTTGGATAAATATTAAATAATCGATTCGTTGGTGTTTGATGATCTTACAGATGCTAGAAAAAATGGATATCTAGTTACTACAGATGCATTATTACAGTGGGTAATAGTTGCAGCAGTCTCATTGCTGTAAAAATGTTTTGAATACATAGCCTCAAACAATTGGTGCGATCCACAGAATTCAGGAGTGTCTTGGCACCAAATACATCAGCATGACAGGTTTACATTTGGTGCATTAACCAAAGCAGCAACCTTCTTTCAGCGCACAAAGGAATTAATGACATTAACTGCCAGTGAGCAGTTATTTATATCAGTGGGGAAAGCTGAAAATTTAAGCTGGACTGGGATTCCAGCCCAGGTCTCCTGTTTACTAGGCGGATGCGCCGAGCACTATGCCGTCCAGACACAGTGATCAATACAACTGCACGGATTACCCTAGCACGCCTCCTGTCAGACCCAAATTCTCAACGCATCAAGACACTACCGATGTAGTTTGGACATTATCTTCATTACTCGCTGTATTTCACCGTTTCCCATAAGAGTTCGAGCTTGCTGTGCATCTACACTGAAGGGATCATTGGTCATCTGCATATTAATTATATATATGTGGTGCCTGTTCTTTTGTAATGTTTGTCTGTCCTTCCCATTTTACGCTATTTATATAACTCTCATCTCCTCAGCTAAACAAAGCCGATGAGCAGTTATTTCAAGTGACAAGTTGATGTTCACAGTGACTACCTTGAAAGAATTATTAAGCCTTTTCAAAAGTCTCCAATATGAAATGACATTAGAATTAGCATTGTCCACCTAGTCAGATCTGGTCACAAGTGCCGTACTACTTAAAGCAGCAGTTGGTTTTAATAATTACATGTCGATCATTCTCATGTTAACATCGTGATATCAGAGGGGGTTTGTTTGTGTGAAACAACAGAGAAACAAACTACGAGCAAAATGTGTCGACTCAAACATATTGCACAGGAATTCCGTCCTCTGCTCATCTAGGGTTAACCTTTTCTTGTTACTTCGGTTCCCCTATGTCTTCATTCATCAGGTGCTTTTCACTGTTATTAAAATGCACCACGAGCATATATATTGTGATCATTACGAGCAGACAATACATCTCGACTCATTGGTTTTTAGGGAATGAAGATAATTTTGATTGAGAATGATGTATTTGACACATTACTGTTAGCACTTTTTGTTCATTGTTTCACATTCTCGTCACAACTGCTTCTTCTGTCATATTATCAGACACTGGAATCGACCTTACTTTGTAATGAATCACTTGTTTAATTATCTTCGCTTTTTTTGAATCCTATTTTTTGATCATTGAGAAAAATTTCCTTGCACGGTTTGCTTTTGTGTTTTGTTTCTATATGTTATACGCAGTGCACGAAGTCTGATTACAAAGGGTGAACATTCATCAACAGTGCAATGTCTCTTTTTATTTGTGTTATTAAGTATTAAAGGTGGTAACAATGCGAGCATTCATAAGGAAAGCTCAATTATTAAAACGAATGCTATTGACTCATAACTTTAATAGCATCTGGTCATACCTGTACCTATGACATTTTGTGAATAGAGTATTTTAACTGATGAAATAACTTTATCTGGCTGCCGTTTATGATGTTCGAGAAGCAGTCGGTATATCTGGATATTATTCATAACTAAACTTTAGTCCCAAATAATAGTTACAGATATGTGAATAAAAGTCATTGGCCTATACTAGGAATTTTTTCTCCCAGTCAATGCACTAGCAGTCAGCGACATTGCATCTTCAAAAGGCAAGCTTTTCCAGTGATAGCCATTTAGCCGCAGTGTAAATAAATTAGGTCCTGCGATTCTGCCATGCCGCTAGTAAAAATGTACCTGTACAAACACACACACACACACACACACACACACACACACACACACACACAACAGTAGGCTGCTGTGGGTCGCTACAGCCAGCTCAAGATTCGTATCAACTGAGCTACCTATCACTAGTCTAATGGAGAGTTGGCAACATTGCAGAATATATTTGGCAACTATGTGCTATCAGCTTACTTCCTGAGTTGGTTAAGAATTATCCTAGTAAAATCACTCTATATTTCCTTTAAAATTAGATTAAATACATATTCTGAATTATTCTCACTTAATGGATAACACTGAGGTAGCAAATTTACTGTTTTCTGTGCAGGAAGCTCCTTCCAACAGCTACTGCAGCTTACTTTGCCATTTGTATTGTGCATTCTTTGTGTTAACCGTTAGTGGGGCAAAATGGGAGCGCTGTTTGATGCAGCTGTGTCCTAACTTAGTGGTAAAGTGTCCACCCTTCAGGTAGAAGAGGCCATTGTTTTCGGTTCTAATCTAGCTGGGGACCATATTTTTACGTCTTCTGTGGAAGAACCACTATCTTTTAGAGAGAAAATCAGTATCTGCGCCATAAGTTTTGATACTACCTTGATTTTGTACCCTGTGGATCCAAAAGTGAGAAATGTGAACTGCATACTTGTTAGTGCCCGCTTTCTTTGCTTTTGTCAATTGTACTGACTTGATGGTGGCACTGAATATTTTGTTAACAGGATTTTGTTTTGTATCTACACCTATTGCATGCTACATTTGCATACTTTTGTGGTAATCCTGTAACGCTCGTTCAATATGACAGCGGACAGAGTGTAGACACAGACCATTTTGAATCTAAACGTGCACTTTATCTTGCTAATTCGTGACAATTTCTGATATTTCGTTTTCTTAAAAAAAATACGTTTTTTGTAATGTGATCATCTTAAGATGTAATTCATGTATATTAGTATTTTCGTTAGTTTGGTGACACAGCTGATAAACGTTAGAGCTAAATAAATCAGCAGCAGTATTGTCTTCCGCAGTATCTAAAACAGTCTCACAATTTTTTGATGGCTTTCCGACTTAATGTCTATAGATAATATGTTGGTAGCACTTCGTCTCCTTGAATATCATGCTATTTCAAGAGACAGCAGAGCCTGCACTGGCAGAGCTGCGCAGTTCAGCATAACAATGAGTCGATGGGTCTCACGGATTCTGTAACCAGCTTCACAGAGTGTAGAAATAAAGAAAGTAATGAACAGTTTCCAAAGAATAGTATTTGGTGAGGGTATCAAAAAGGATATTGAGAGTATACAAGGACAGTGTCCAGTACTTTGGTGGAAATAACCATTTTCAATGAGAATGTAGTAATAATGTTATGGGAATAAACTCCAATGTGCAATGATGGGACAAAGCATTATGACCACTGCCCACCGCGCTGTTGGACGTTGCCTGGTGACATTGCGGGCATGTGACGCGCAATGAAAAGTATGTAAGCACAGCAGAGACGGATGGGGATCACCCTAGCGAAGACATGGACTCAAAATGGGAAAACCCATTGAGATCAGGGGCTTCGCAAAGAACAGATTATTATTAGGCAAAGCTTGTGAACGAGTATCTCAAAAACGGCGAAGCTGGGCGAATGTTCACGTGCTAATTCATGAACATCTATAGAAAGAAGTAGAAGGACAGTGAAACTACCACTAAGCACTAAATGATTGAACGTTCACAACTCTTCACAAAACGTGAGGTTCGGAGGCTTGCCTGCTCTGTAAAGCTGGCTACATGGTGATCTGCGCTGAAAGAGCATAATGCTGGTGCACACACAGGTGTTTCGGAGCACACCATTCATTGTACACTGTTGAACATGGAGTTCCACAGCAGACCATCCCTATGTGATCACGTGTTGACCCAACGACATGGTCACTTACATCAGCAGTGGACACAGGACCATCGAAATTCAACCATAGATCATTGTAAACGTGTCAGCTCTTTGACTGATTCACCCCTTAGCAATATCAGGCCGATGTTCGTCTCCACAACCGCTTAAATCAAGGTGCATGGCGGCTCGAAACGTGCGACGCGACACAGATGCAGGCCAGTGAGATCGGTTTTATGCTAGAGGAGACATTTTCCTGCACTTGCATGAGACCTGTGGCAGTAATCGAAGACACGCTGACAGCTGCGAACCATCTCCATCCCTTCATGCTTTATGTCTTCCCCAATGGCGATATCATCTTTCAGCAGTACAGTTGTCCGTGTCTCGGAGCCAGAACTGTGCTACAGTGATTTGAAGAGCATTACAGTGAACTCATATTGATGTCTCGAGGACCAAATTCGCCCGATGTAAATCCTGTGTCACCTATCTGGGTCGCTGGCGGGTGCCGTTATTTACGCAAATTACGTGCAGGTAGACATGTTCAAAATGGTTCAAATGGCTCTGAGCACTATGGGACTCAACTGCTGAGGTCATTAGTCCCCTAGAACTTAGAACTAGTTAAACCTAACTAACCTAAGGACATCACAAACATCCATGCCCGAGGCAGGATTCGAACCTGCGACCGTAGCTGTCTTGCGGTTCCAGACTGCAGCGCCTTTAACCGCACGGCCACTTCGGCCGGCCGGTAGACATGTAATGTGCACCGTTCAATCTTTCGACCAGCTTTGTTGTACGGGAGCGAAAGCTGGGTGGAGTCAGGTTACCTTATCAATAAGGTTGAGGTTACAGATATGAAAGGACCGATGACCATAGCAGTCTGGTCCCTTTAATCCCCCAAACCAACCAACCAACAGATATGAAAGTAGCTAGGATGATTGCGGGTACTTGTAGATGGGAACAATGGCAGGAGGGTGTCCACAATGAGGAAATCAAAGAAAAACTGGGAATGAATTCTATAGATGTAGCAGTCAGGGTGAACAGGTTTAGATGGTGGGGTGATGTTACACGCATGGGAGAAGCAAGGTTACCCAAGAGACTCATGGGTTCAGCAGTAGAAGGTAGGAGGAGTCGAGATAGACCAAGGAGAAGGTACCTGGATTCGGTTAAGAATGATTTTGAAGTAACAGGTTTAACATCAGAAGAGGCGCCAATGTTAGCACTGAATAGGGGATCATGGAGGAATTTTATAAAGGGGATTATGCTCCAGACTGAACGCTGAAAGGCATAATCAGTCTTAAATGATGAGACATCTAATGCCAGGTACCACCACAAAACTACCTACAAACTGTCGGATCCATGATCTGAAGGATCAGTGCTGTGTTTCATTCCAAAGACGGACAAACAAGCTATTAAGTAGGGGGTCATAACATTTTACTCATCAGAGTAAATATTATGTGTAAAGTAACTGTATTTGCTGGGGGTTGAATATTCAAGGATTTTGTTGTGTTCTTGAAATTGAAGACTTTATAACAAAAACGACCCTTGTCAAAAATGTTGGTTTTTCATGAGAGCGAAGAAATGTAAATCAAAACTAAATCTCTCTTCAGATGTTGCCTACTGTTCAAGTAATGAAACAATAAAGAGGTCATTTCATTCTGCCCTCACTAGGCAACTCCGTCATGACATGTAAACTTTACTACTTCATCACTGGCGAGGTTGCAAATTCCAAAAACATAATACCATAGCTGTCCCGCATAAAATATTGCGTTAGTTCTTAGCTGAGGTACAGGAAGGTTTTGCATGTAATTGAAAGATACAACTTTCACTAACCCCTTTCGAGTTTTGTGCTTGAAGCGTCTTTTAGTACATAAGAGGCTTTCGCTTTTCTTAAGTGATTTTGAACAATTAATCCGGATGTGTCACTTGCAATATAATCCGTTCATCATAAGAATAAACCTGAAGTAAACAAACACGAACATGATGATTGGTTAGAAGCCGTAGCACATGTACACTGGTGTTGTTACGCTCTTGGAAGCAGGTCCTACTTACGTACTAGATGTCTTATTACTAAGTTACGTTAAATGAAATTTTAAGATATTCAAATATATTAACATCCATCAGCATTTTTCTTAATCACGCTTTAGCTACGTAGTTTTTATTCCAAAAATCGTCACAGCTTCTACAGCGTTGTGCTCTGATTGTCGCACTGTTAATGCGCAGTATGAAAATGTTTGAGGCTGCTTTCTGTTCCGTAGTGAAACACGGTTAAAAAGTGCCGAGAAGTAGGCTGTTCTTAATGTTTCTCGTAAATTTATGGAGATAGTCGGCTTTGAAGTTTTCCCAGCTTCGTATATAATCCAGTTGACTCACAAATCTCGATTGAACGTGTAGTATAGGAGGTAGCGTATTGGACTGTGATCGTGAGGTGGTTCATTCTTCCTCAGTGTCAATTTTTTCCTCGTTCAATTTGAAATACCTACATCTCGTAATTATAAAACTCATCATCTTTTTTATGACTAATGCCCGTCTACTTGTTTCTAAGTACATATTGGACGCGAAATTCCTATTTCCATTTCAAATACAAATTCTTAATTATCGATGTTTTATGAACGACTGTTCATAAAAGTTGTTTAAATTAAGGATACATAACAATTTAATTTTTAGGGCAAAAATGAAAAACCAAATCCTCTTTATTTGGACTATGTCCATTGTTTTATACCATAGAGGTAGATGAGTATCGTAGAAACATGAAAAACAATCATTTTGACAGCATCGACCACATCATACAAATGATACATTTTTACATATGCTACTGTACCATTACAGTATGAACCCAACAGAACTGATCTGGAGCCAAGTTGCGGGATTTGGACAGAGAAGTAACAAGATTGCCAGACGTACTGAAACTAACACACGCAGCTTTTTCACACGTCACTGCCGAACGCTACCGGGATATAGCACGTCTCGTCATATAAGAAGAAGAGAAAATGCTGCACCTGGTTGGCTTCGTGGATTCTGTTGTCGATAGGCTCGTTATCAGCATAGCAGGTGATACTTCCAGAACTGAAATGTATTTCTCGGATTCGAATAAGGAAGGAGCTAAGAGATTACCAGACGACAGCCTGTAGCTTATACCTTCAGTGGCTTCAATATTTAACTATACGGTGAAATCCTTCAATACCCTCTTACGTTACACATAGCTTATGCAGAAAAATTACTCTGTGGTTAAGTCAAGAATTTTCATCATCCTTGTTTTTAATTACAATAGTACGTTAGCTAAAAACGATAACGTGGTTCGGTTTTCGTCTAGTCGTCTAAGGAGCGAATGTGGGAGACTTGCAGTTTATTATTTCGTTCTGCTTAAAAATTAAATAACATTCGAAGCTGTATTGCTCCTCTGCTCGTCTCTTTTTACGTGTGAACTGCAGCTGGCCACGTCACTGCAAGCTAGCTGTACCAGCTGACCGGCCAATGCTGTCCAAGTTATATGCGCCGATAAAGCTGTTGTCCCGTATTATCGCTAAGTCGATGTGCGCGTAACGCTGAGCACAAAACGTACCCTTATTATCGTACCTTTTTTTTTTTAGATAGAGGTGGAGCCCCTCCACGGCCACACCGGCATGATGGCCAACACAAAAGGTCTACTGCCATCTCTGCATAAGGGTTAGTATTCACTAAAGTGAGGTGTCGCGGGATCTGGGTACTGCGATGTTTGCGTACGTCTGGTTAGGATTAACCATTAATACGCGCTCATCTGGAGATAGATTGGTCAAAATCTGACGAAGGGTAGCGGTTTGAAGGGCAGAGGAAAAAAAGTGCCAAGGCAAGAGCCAAGGGAAAAAAACCTCTGCGAAAGTTAGGTCGGGTGGAAAGAGCAGTAGCGGTTGTCTTGCTGCCTGCGATAGGTTGTGCAAGGATAGGCTTTGTTAGTAGTGGGTATCATGCATGTCGATACCTTGACGTCGTGCGTTTGTGCTGCTCGGCGGCTGGCGCTGGGTGCTGGTGCAGAGTCCTCGTTCAGCGTCAGCAACCTGCAACAGTTAGGTTTGTTATCGATCTTGTGTCCGATAGGTCATATACCGGAAGCACAGTGTGACGGAATGTTGGCGGATTGTTTGTGCGTCTGTGGGCGAGCTCGTCGGTGTCCCTGCTGTGGCCTGTTGGTCGGCTCTAATAGCAGCTGGTAGTTGCCAGTCAGTGTTGCTGATATGCAGTGGCTTACCGACGTTTGTCGCTGTTTGCGTATGTTAGTTTACCATAGGTGGCTATGCCCTAGCTAGCAGTGTCTTTGGCCGCTTGTGCGTCCACCTGTGGTTGTGTATCGTACTTGACAGTACTCGAGAAAGCTTGGCTGCAGTCCAACGTGAAACTGAAATTCAATGATGTTCCAGCAAACGCGGAAGAATACATAGTGCAATGTTTACATCAGGTTTATTCTTATGATTAACGGATAATAGCAGCAGGCATCTGCTTCTCTAAACCGTCACAGATAGAACTAGTGTCATCCGGGGATATCCAAATGATTTACTGAAGGTACTGAACACTTCCAAGTAGAGTTTTTTAGGGCACGTTAATATGATATTCGCCGAGAAAAACTTTGTGCATTTTCTTCACAGGGTTTCAGGCAGATACGTATTGGATAAATTCTTGGGGAATGAGTAATGAGAAACCCTTGGTTTAAATAACTATATGCGATGTTCAACAAGGTCTCCGAGTACCCCAGAACTGAACAAGGTCTTTTATATAGACTGCCTGTAATATCAGTTGGCGCACTGTTGTTTGTGATTAGAAGCTCTTAGAAAGTGCATAGTCGACCTTGAGAGATTCTGTGAAAAGCCACCAATACCTCTCTAGAAACAGGTAACTCTGTTGCAGTAGCATCACGAATCTCTCGGACTTTATAATAAAAAGAAACTTTGTATCTAAAAGGGATACTGGAAAGTGAGCCGGTGCCGTCATCACAACTTTTTCCCTCTTCACACACTTGTGCGCGACCTTCTTTGTTTCACGTTATCAAGAGTGATAAGACCAGCCAAATAGGAGTATTGTGCATTTTTGACTACTTTCTATACAGCTATGAGAAAAGCTGTTGCTTTGTTCGGTTGTTGTCGTTCGAAACCACTGCAATCTTTTGCATCAGCAACCCAAGGGAGTGGAGATCAAGTCACCTACATAGCTACCCGTCATGAAAAGCAGATGGAAAAATTGACTGGTGGAAATAAAGAATGTAAGCAGTGGTTACTGGAAGTCTTCTCCAACACATTATTTCACGATAACACTTTAACCAAGGAATTCATGTGTTCCTCGCCTATCAGATTTTTCTTCTTCATTACCTTTTTGATTCTTTCTTGACGTTTCTGCTGTTTAGGCTATTGAACACAGTCTTTGGAATTCCTGCAGCAGAACAGGCGAGTACAACACACACACACATTGCGCCGACGCGGACTCTTCGAGTATTTGCTGCTCTAAATAATTATAAAAAGTGTTGTTATTAAGCTATTTTTAAATGTTTGCAGGTGTTATAAATATAATATAAGTGTTGTCACATTAGTGGAAGTGTTAGTGAAGTGTTAAACAAGATTAAACGGGGTAAGAAGTTTATTTTCCTTCTCGCGCCTATAGCACGGATTTTAGGCTTAATTTCACGCGCGCGTATCATAAGTAAATAGTGACTTAAACTTATACGTAATTACCAGTTTTTTTATTCAGTACTCTCTCAATTTATTTATATCTGCTTGAATAGTTTCTAGGGTCCTTCGTTTACGTTTTAGTCAGTACTTAAATCAGTTTATGCCCTTTCTGTTTTTAGCATGAGTGAGAAGTGTGTGACATGCCGTAGGATCGTTAGTTCTGTGGTATGGTGTGATAGGTGCTGTGGTTTCTTTCATTGGGGCGAATGTAGTGGCGTGGGAAATGGGGACATAGATGAGGCTCACCAGTGGTATTGTAGGATCTGCAGTAGAGATAGGAAAATATTGGAACAGGAAGGGAAAATTGCAGCTCTTCAAGCTGACCTAGACAAGGCAAGGGAGGATCTGGACAGGTTAAAGAGGGAGAAAGGTGAACAGAGGTGGGAAGTGGCAACAGGTAATAGGGGGAACAGGCAAAGGAGAGCATGAGACAGCTTTGTCATAAATCTTGAAAATAGATTTGACCTGTTGCCTCAGTCAGAATTGGATGAGCCTCATGTAGTTGAAGCTGTAGAAAGGGCACAACAAGCTTTCAAGGACTTGAAAAAGGTAGGGAAATTTGTAAAGAGAAAGAAAGTTCTGTTGTTAGGTAGTTCCCATGGTAGATGTGTTGGCCAACTACTGCAGGAAAATGTAGGTCCAGAGTACCAGGTCAGAAACTTTTTCAAGCCTAGTGCAGATCTGGGTCAGGTAACAGAGGATGTAGGTTCTCTATGCAAGGATTTCACAAAGGAGGATGTCGTGGTTATAGTGGGTGGTCCTGGAAATAGCATTGACAGAGACTCTGAATATTCCATAGAGAGTGACCTGGTGAAGATAGCATCAGCAACGAAGCATACGAGTGTTGGATTTGTGTCGTCTTGAGACACCATGATCGGCCTCATTTGAACTCTTCTGTAGGGAGAGTGAACTTGGAGTTGGAGTGGCTGCTTAGGACGGATATAGGATCCCATATTGGTTTGATTCCTGTGGATGCTATTGATAGGTGGGACTACACTAGGCATGGCCTTCACCTCAATAGGAAAGGGAAAACTGTCCGGGTTGATTGCAGAAAACTTAAGGGGGGACACTGTCACAAGTAGTAAAATACCAGTGCTCACGGGTGTCAGAGGGATGCCTTTTTTACGATAGGGAAGGGAGAAAGAAAACTAGTTTTAAGAGAGATTGGCAGACACACTCAGTTTGAGAAAACAGATGAACAGGAGTCAGATTTTAGCATACAGCCTCCATTTAAACAATGTTTAACAGAAAGTAATCAGAAACTGCCAGAAGGCTATTTACACCTACATTGAAAATGTACTTAATTCATTAAATAACAAGTTACAAGCATCAGGTATTTTCTGTGATTTGTCAAAGGCATACGATTGTGTGAACCACAACATCCTTTTAAATAAATTAGAATTCTGTGGTGTCACGGGCAGTGCCGCAAAATGGTTCAAGTCATACCTCGCTAACAGGAAACAAAGGGTGTCAGTGCAAGGTGCTAGTGAATTAAGTCATCAGTCATCATCAGAATGGGAAGAAATTACATGTGGTGTCCCTCAAGGATCCATCTTAGGGCCATTGCTTTTTCTTGTGTACATTAATGATCTCTCATCAGTTACACTGCCAGAAGCAGAGTTCGTTTTGTTTGCAGATGACACAAGTATTGCAATAAATAGTATGTCGAGTGTAGTTCTAGAAAGATCTGCTAATGATATTTTCATGGATATTAATAAATAGTTTAAAGCCAACTCACTGACATTAAACTTCGAAAGGACTCACTATATGCAATTCAGAACATGTAAGAGTTTTCCACCCAGCATATGCATAAAGTATGAAGAAGAGCAGATAGAAGAGGTTGACAGCCTTAAATTCCTTGGATTACAACTTGATAATAAATTCAGTTGGGAGGAGCACACCACAGAACTGCAGAAACGCATTAACAAATCTATATTTGCAATTCGAGTGTTAGCAGACATAGGCGACATAAAAATGAGAAAGCTTGCATGCTCTCCCTACTTTCATTCCATAATGTCATATGGTATAATATTTTGGGGTAACTCTTCAAGTAAAACAAAAGTTTTCAGAGTCCAAAAGCGTGTAATACATATTATTTGTGGAGTAAATTCACGGACGTCCTGTAGAAATCTCTTCAAAGAACTGGGTATACTAACTACTGCCTCTCAGTATATTTACTCCTTAATGAAATTTGTATTAAATAATATCTCTTTTTCCAACAAACAATTCAGTTCATACATACAATACCAGGAACAAAAATGATCTGCACAAGGACTTAAAAGCACTTACTTTAGTTCAAAAAGGGGTCCACTACTCAGGAACGCTCATCTTCAATAATTTACCAGCAAACATAAAAAAATTAATTACAAATAAAGATTAGTTTAAAAGGAGCCTGAAAGACTTATTAGTGGCCAACTCCTTCTACTCCATTGACGAATTTTTTAATAGAAACAAATGATGTATTGTACATATTCATACTATGAGTATTGTTGTTTGAGCTTAAAAAAAACACATGTTCTACATCCACGAGGATCTCCTCGGCAAGGATCTATGGAACGAGAAAATCTAATCTAATCTAATCACTAACACAGAACTGTCACTTGTGAAAAAATAGAATGAATTCAACAAGTCCTATGAAGGTGACAATGAACATTAAGGTTGCATTGTTGCCTGCTTTCACACAAAAATAGTCCTTGTCAATTGACAAAGGCTGATTTTATCATAAATTTTTTGATAAAAGCTGTTTTTGTAGAACCATTACATTTCTGAGCCGCAATAACTCAGAACAAGGGACGCTTCTGCCATATCTCACTTGAACAAATCGTGAGTGTTGGGGATAGCTACAAGATTGAGCTGAAGCTGCGAAAACAAAACAAAAAAATAGATAACTATTGTTTTTTATGAAGTTTTCATTTGCAAATGTTTGAAGTATGAGGTTGAAATTAAACATCAAGGGGCAAAAATAGATGATGATCAGCTTCATAGTGAGTCCACCAGTTAGTAGGGTGTTCATTACACTTTAATGAGAACGCTATTTGGCATGTAGTGCTGCCAAGAAATGGTTGATTCTGTATGTCCTTTCTAGAATCACTCTGTTCTCTATCCCACCCTTAGTTTGTAAGAAGAAAAAGGCAGTTACCTCCTACTATCCACAAACGTAAATATGAATGCATTATGTCAATTGTCAGAATTTTAATGTGCTTTTAAGTTAAAAGCATTGTATATTAATGCATTTTGATAGAAGATAAGAGAATGGGAAAGTGAACCAGCTCTGATAAAGTTTATAATGAAGTGTCCTGTGATATATTGTGATCCTCTGTAACAATGAAATTTGTATATCAATAATAATTTATGTATTTCTGGTAAATATGAAATGTAAAGTAAGAGGTAAGTATAAGAAAATACTAATTGTCAGAAAGTAATGAGGAAATATAAATATCAAACATAATGGAAGATCTTTAGAGTATGTGTAATTTAGTTCCAACTGCATGGTTGGTTATATGGTATTGAGAAAGTCATTGATTTAGTTTGATGTGGTGTTAAGTTCAAATGTTCATATTTTTGTGAGTATGTGCCATGTTATAAGCCTTTTGGGCCAAGTTAAAGAACATTGCATTAAAAAGAAAATATTGTTGTTTTCAGTAAAGTGTACTGAGAACAAAATGTCATGGATTTGCCTTTCAGGCACAACAAAAGTTAAATGTTTATTTATATAAGTTTTTTGCCTGTTGTGTAATAGAAGGTAAGGTCTTGTCAGTAGTTTGGTTTGTTGATGTTGAGTGTCAATCAGTAGAGTCATTTCTTGTGAATAAGCAAAGCAGGAATTTTGATGTGTAACTAGTGACATACTGAAGTATGAGAAGCAGTGACATGTTATGCAATGGTAAGGTGTATGGTAATGAGTTGACAGAGCACAGAGAGGGATATTACATGACAAACTGAAGGGAATATTAAATAGTATACTTGAGACAGCAACGGTTAGCGACCCTATCTTCATAGTAGCTCCTTTTAGTGAATGTAATTATTCAATGAACATATTTGTATGGAGAGAAGCAAGTGGAATAAGAGGCACTGATAAATGGTAAAGTTTGAAAATGTGCAAGAGCGTTGTGTTTTGTTGTAACGACTCACACAAGTAATATGATGTAACCTACTGAAAAACTACCTAGAAATATGATACTGTATGTAGTAACAATGTGATGTTTTGAAGAAAAATGATAATAGTGTTGAAGTCTGTTGGAAAATTACTTAGTCAAGCTAAATGAAATGCTAATTTATGTAATAACTTGATGTATATAAACTGCTGCTATGTTTACTTCAATGACACTGCACTGTTTACATCTAATGTAGTGTGATTGTTTTTCTGACAGAAGTTAGAAATTGCTGACAATTTCACTAATGCAGTTTTACATTTTTGAACCAAGTATATTGATCAAAGTTCATGGATGACCAATTGAATAAATCAAAGAGCTTCCATTTTCGTTCTCTACATATTTCATTATAAATTCTCTTTTTTCTGTTACACTACTAATTGTATAAATCCATAATGAGTAAGAAATGTGTATCTAATGAGAAAGCATCTTTATTGCAGATTTAAATATAAGAATTGCTATAGCACTAATATAGGAAATTTGTCTTTCAGGAATTATATGTAGACAAGGAAAAATAAATTCCTGGCTTTTTCTCAGATAACTCAGTAAAGAAAACAATTTTTCTCAGGTGGAAAGACACTTTTTCTGTTTCAAGTGACAGTATACTTTCCCTCAGATCAAGGAAACTTTTCAGTCTTTTGAATGATAAATGTTTTATACATTGGCACAGAACACCTCGGCACTTTAGGAAACGAAACCAACAACAACAAAAAATACACATTTTGGTCAGATCTTTGAGTTGCAGCAACAAATACATTGCATTTTTGGTATTAAAGAAGTATAAATACGAAATCAACCCAACACAGCATGTTAGTTTCTGAACCATTGAAATAGAGTCAGCGATGTGTCTATGTGTTCTTCCTTTTGTTTAGTGTTGAAAACCATGCACACCGTTTTTTTTTTTCAGATTAATAATTAACGCATTGTCCAAGAACCATTGTGCTGCTTTATTGGCTGATATGAAAGTGTTTTTCTCAAACGCCTCGAAGTTGTTGGAAAGATTTAGCATAGCCATATCATCTGCACACAGATCTTATTTTTATTTTCATGTGTTTGTAAGGATGTAGAGGCATATATCACTAGGGGTAATGTGGTGTCACCACCAGACACCACACTTGCTAGGTGGTAGCCGTTAAATCGGCCGCGGTCCGTTAGTATACGTCGGACCCGCGTGTCGCCACTATCAGTGATTGCAGACCGAGAGCCGCCACACGGCAGGTCTAGAGAGGCTTCCTAGCACTCGCCCCAGTGGTACAACCGACTTTGCTAGCGATGGTTCACTGACAAAATACGCTCTTATTTGCTGAGACGATAGTTAGCATAGCCTTCAGCTACGTCATTTGCTACGACCTAGCAAGGCGCCATTGCCAGTTACTATTGAGATTATGAATAATGTACCATCAAGAGCGATGTTCACCATTTATGGTTTAAACTTAAGTATTCCACAGCTACGTCCTTTTTTGCTAGTCTAATTTCCTTGTCCTGTTCCAGACCTCACGCCAGCCTGCGTGAGCTAAAACGCATGCCTTTCGGCTTCCTCTCAAAACCGGGTTGGCTCTCTTGCCAATCGACAACAGGTAAGATAGATACTGCATACAGGAAAATTAAAGAGACATTTGGAGAAAAGAGAACCACTTGTATGAATATCAAGAGCTCAGATGGAAACCCAGTTCTAAGCAAACAAGTGAAAGTAGAAAGGTGGAAGGAGTATATAGAGGGTCTATACAAGGGCAATGTACTTCGGGACAATATTATGGAAATGGAAGAGGATGTAGATGAAGAGGAAATGGGAGATATGACATTGCATGAAGCGTTTGACAGAGCACTGAAAGACTTAAGTCGAAACAAGGCCCCGGGAGTAGACAGCATTCCATTAGAACTACTGATAGCCTTGGGAGAGCCAGCCCTGACAAAACTCACCTTCTGCTGAGCAAAATGCATGATACAAGCGAAATACCCCCAGACTTCAAGAAGAATAATTCCAATCCCAAAGAAAGCAGGTGTTGACAGATGTGAAAATTACCGAACTCTCAGTTTAATAAGTCCTGGCTGCAAAATACTAACATGAATTCTTTTCAGAGGAATGGAAAAACTGGTAGAAGCCGACCTTGGGGAAGTTCAGTTTGGATAGTAGATATGTTGGAACACGTCAGGCAATACTGACCCAACGACTTATCTTACAAGATAGATTAAGGAAAGGCAAACCTACGTTTCTAGCATTTGTAGACTTAGAGAAACCTTTTGATAATGTTGAGTAGAATACTCTCTTTCAAATTCTGAAGGTGGCTGGGGTAAAATACAGGGAGCGAAAGGCTATTTACAATTTGTACAGAAACCAGATGGCAGTTATAAGAGTCGAGGGGCATAAAAGGGAAGCAGTGGTTGGGAACGGAGTGAGACAGGGTTGTAGCTTATCCCCGATATTATTCAATCTGTGTATTGAGCAAGCAGTGAAGGAAACGAAAGAAATATTCGAAGTAGGAATTAAAATCCACGGAGAAGAAATAAAAAGTGACATAGTAATTTTGTCAGAGACAGCAAAGGACCTGGAAGAGCAGTTGAACGGAATAGGCAGCGTCTTGAAAGGAGGATATAAGATGAACATCAACAAAAGCAAAATGAGGATAATGGAATGTAGTCGAATTAAATTGGTGGATGCTGAGGGAATTAGATTAGGAAATGAGACACTTAAAATAGTAAATGAATTTAGCTATTTGGGGAGCAAAATAACTGATGATGGTCGAAGTAGAGGGGATATAAAATGTTGACTGGCAATGGCAAGGAAAGCATTTCTGAAGAAGATAGGTTTGCTAACATCAAGTATAGATTTAAGTGTTAGTAAGTCGTTTCTGAAAGTATTTGTATGGAGTGTAATCATGTATGGAAGTGAAACGTGGACGATAAATAGTTTAGACGAGAAGAGAAGCTTTCGAAATGTGGTGCTACAGAAGAATGCTGAAGATTAGATGGGTAGATCACATAACTAATGAGGAGGTATTGAATAGAATTGGGGAGAAGAGAAATTTGTAGCACAAATTGACTAGAAGAAGGAATCGGTTGGTAGGACATGTTCTGCGGCATCAGGGGATCACCAATTTAGTATTGGAGGGTAGTATGGAGGGTAAAAATCGTGGAGGGAGACCAAGAGATGAATACACGAAGCAGATTCAGAAGGATGTAGGTTGCAGTAGGTAGTGGAAGATGAAGAAGCATGGACAGGATAGAGTAGCATGGAGAGCTGCATCAAACCAGTCTCTAGACTGAAGACCACAACAACAACAACAACAATGTTTGTACATTATTTACAAATAAATTGAAAATAATAGGACCTATAACAGATACTTGAGATACACCATCACCTGATCTGTTTCAGTTGTTAATGTTTACATATTGCCTCCTGTTACAGAGATAAAATGTTATTCAATCTGTTGCTTGTCGACGAATATCAGTATTCTCTAGGTTCTTTACCAGGACTGAATGATTGTGTTCAACGCTTTGGATACGTCAAGTAAAACCCCAGACATTATCATGAGGTCGTCTAAGGCCTGTACAATAAATTTTATGAAAGATTCAGTTGCTGTTTTCATTTACTTCCCTTTCTGGTATCTGTGCTTTCTGGAGTTAGTGTATTATGCTTTTCTAGATAAGCAGTTAGTCTGTTGAGCATGAGTATTTCTAATATTTTGGAGAAGCCTGTTTCTAAGGATACTGATCTGCAATTTTAAGATAATCATCTTTTACATTTTTATACAAGTATTGCCTTCACTATTTTAAGTTGATTGGGAAGTATTCCTTCTTGAAATGAGCAATTGACAATATCCAACAGTGGTGTAATTATTTGTGCTACCACTTGTTTGATTAGGTAATTTGACGCATCATCATATTCAGCAGACGTTTTTCCCCTTAACCTTTTTAATAACCTTTGTCACTTCCTCTTTAAATGCTGGCTTCAGGAACATAGAGTGGCTTGGCTTACGTGTTACTGTGAACTGATTAGTTCCTTGGTTATTGCATGTAGGCTTTAGATTTTCTACAGCATCTATGTCATTATTATTCAGGATGTTGACAATTTCTGTTTTGTATGTAATGATTTCTTAACTGAAATTCGTACTTTCTATTTCGTTAGTTTACACTGTGCTTTTTGCCGTGGCTTTCAGATTTAAGTTTTTTCCCAGTCTGTTTTCATCTTGTTTGTTGATTTTGAAATAATCTCCTTATCTGATTTAGCTCATTCTTATCTTATCAACTGCCTGTACTTCTATTGGTGCTTTTTGTACATTTCAATACTTTCCCTCTGTTTCGTCATGCTTAGGGTAGCCTTCTGTTCTATTATTTCTTTTGTGATCCAGTGCTTGTTTTAAAGGATTTTTCTTTTCCTCTTGGTTTTTGGAAATGCTATACTGAAGAGTATGTGTTATGGTTTCTTGAAAATCGTTGTATGTTTCATCTGTTCCCTGAGCTTGAGGAACATCTGCAAAGTGTTCTTTTCTCAATATTGCGATTAACTATGTTGATGTTTCATCGGTCAAATAGCCTAATACCTCTTTCTACGTTTTTCTTTCCTTTTGTGAGCTTAGATTTCCATCTAATTCACTTAGCTATTGAAAATGATAAGAAAATCCTGTTTGTAGAACCTTTGTTGTATGTTCATTGCTGTCTGTATTACTGAAAATATTATCAATAACTGACTCAGTTTCCAAAGTTACACATGTAAGTTCCGTTACAGTTGCCTTCATGTTGTACTGTATTAGCATCTCCTCAAAGTTTTTCCTTCTCTGTGTTTCTCTTTCCATATCAATATTAAAATCATCACATATTACACAATCTTTCTTTTTTTCTAGTAGAGTGGAAAGTTTTTTAAGGAAAATATTGTTTTGCTGCTTGATGATCAGTGCACACAGAATATGCTTAACTCATTATGCACAATGCCTGTAGTTTCAAAATCTCTATCTTTACTTCTGGGTAAATTTTTTTATGTATCATGCATACTGCTGTCATGATTCTATTTTAACAAATATTGCTACTCCTCCACCTTTATATTCCGATCTGCAGGGGTAATTAGAGGAACATAATCTTTTACAGCAAATCTGCATATTTCATTCTTTTCAAATCCATGTACACTTATACACATTATGTCTGGGCGTGTTTCATTTGTAAGTACTTCTAATTCTTTATTGCTCATATATTGCATATTTTTATGCAGAATTCTGAACTTTATTTCTTTTTCCTTAATGATATAGTTCTTAGTCTTTATTTGATTATCATTGTCATATATGTTGCCTCTAATATTTAACTTCCAATTTTTTTCTTTCTCTGGCTATACCATAAGAAATCACAGGGCAAATGTTGAGATGTCGTTGTTTTTCATATTAAAGTTCTAGTAGGCACTGTTTCAGGTGGCTTTTCTTTCTTCCTTTGTGCAACTGCTGCTTGCTGCTCCTCATCAGATTTTTTGTTTTTGTTTTTTGGACTTTCTTCCAGTAACATATGCTCTTCTTCTGCAGAGAGTTCTGCGATTTTATTTATGTCTCCATTTCTATTGGTGATGTGTTACAATTCAGCTCAGTCTCATTAGGTAATAGCTATTTGTTACTGCTCTTCATCTCTGGGTTTGTCTGTTGGATTAATTTGCAGTGATGTTGTTTCTTCTTCCTGGACTTCCTGGACGTCTTCTTCCTGAACAGAATTTGGATTTTGGTTTGGTTTCATCATTTCTACTGTGAGGATATCATTGTCCAGCTGATTATTCTCAGATAAACTTGTATAACAATTTTGTCTGCCATAGGTATGTTTGTTGCTCCTAATAATGAATTTTTCTCTGTCTCACTCATCAGTTGTGCTTTCAGACTGTTACATAAAGCTATTTTTCCTTTTAATACAATTTGCAGCCTGCCCCTTGTATAGTCATTTCCAATGAGGAATATGTTTAAGTCAATTACTGTACCATGATCATGCTGAGCTGTTGCTTTTATTATTTGGCTGTTAAATTTACAAACAAAGTGGTTTTTGCTTTGAATGTCGTATCTGTATGGGATTGCAAAAAATAATAATTTCGTGTGAACTATGTTTAGTTTTACTTTATGAACAGATTTTCGAAATAGGTACGGTTTCTCTTCTTTATAGCTGTCGTTTGTTCCGGCAATGACTACTAGACTGTAGGTTTCACTGCAGTGTTTGGTCTTTTCATTAATGTAACTTTTGTTCAAATGTGTGTTAGTTCATAAGGGACCAAACTGTAGAGGTCATCGGTCCCTAGACTTACACACTACTTAAACTAACTTAAACTAACCTATACCAGGAACAACACACACCCATGCCTGAGGGAGGACTCGAATCTCAGGCGGGAGGGGCCGCTCAGTCAGTGACATGGCGCCTCTAATCGCTTGGCCACTCCGCGCGGCACGTCACTTTTGAACTATGGAATTATGTGAACCTTGTTTTAAAACTGAAGTCACTGTATATTTCTTTTCTAGAATATTATTCAGAAGCTTTGTGCACTGCTACCACGATTGTCGCTTAGTGAAAGTACTACCCATTTTGGGCACAAGCTTTATTCATCTTGTTTAAGCGGATTCGCTTCGTTTGACTCTCGGTACTGGTATACGTCCTTGGGTTTTATAGTCTTCGGCAATCGAATTTCGTCATTTCTTCCAAGCATATGTTATGGCTGTTTCAGACTGGCGTACTTGTCATAGAACTCCTCATTTTCTAATCTGGTGTTGTTCTGTATTTTTATAAGACCATGGCAATGGTTGCGAAAATCCACATGACAGAAATCTTCTTCCAAAACATTAAGTCACTACTGGAGCTGTTAAATACACTCCTGGAAATTGAAATAAGAACACCGTGAATTCATTGTCCCAGGAAGGGGAAACTTTATTGACACATTCCTGGGGTCAGATACATCACATGATCACACTGACAGAACCACAGGCACATAGACACAGGCAACAGAGCATGCACAATGTCGGCACTAGTACAGTGTATATCCACCTTTCGCAGCAATGCAGGTTGCTATTCTCCCATGGAGACGATCGTAGAGATGCTGGATGTAGTCCTGTGGAACGGCTTGCCATGCCATTTTCACCTGGCACCTCAGTTGGACCAGCGTTCGTGCTGGACGTGCAGACCACGTGAGACGACGCTTCATCCAGTCCCAAACATGCTCAATGGGGGACAGATCTGGAGATCTTGCTGGCCAGGGTAGTTGACTTACACCTTCTAGAGCATGTTAGGTGGCACGGGATACATGCGGACGTGCATTGTCCTGTTGGAACAGCAAGTTCCCTTGCCGGTCTAGGAATGGTAGAATGATGGGTTCGATGACGGTTTGGATGTACCGTGCACTATTCAGTGTCCCCTCGACGATCACCAGTGGTGTACGGCCAGTGTAGGAGATCGCTCCCCGCACCATGATGCCGGGTGTTGGCCCTGTGTGCCTCGGTCGTATGCAGTCCTGATTGTGGCGCTCACCTGCACGGCGCCAAACACGCATACGACCATCATTGGCACCAAGGCAGAAGCGACTCTCATCGCTGAAGACGACACGTCTCCATTCGTCCCTCCATTCACGCCTGTCGCGACACCACTGGAGGCGGGCTGCACGATGTTGGGGCGTGAGCGGAAGACGGCCTAACGGTGTGCGGGACCGTAGCCCAGCTTCATGGAGACGGTTGCGAATGGTCCTCGCCGATACCCCAGGAGCAACAGTGTCCCTAATTTGCTGGGAAGTGGCGGTGCGGTCCCCTACGGCACTGCGTAGGATCCTACGGTCTTGGCGTGCATCCGTGCGTCGCTGCGGTCCGGTCCCAAGTCGACGGGCACGTGCACCTTCCGCCGACCACTGGCGACAACATCGATGTACTGTGGAGACCTCACGCCCCACGTGTTGAGCAATGCGGCGGTACGTCCACCCGGCCTCCCGCATGCCCACTATACGCCCTCGCTCAAAGTCCGTCAACTGCACATACAGTTCACGTCCATGCTGTCGCGGCATGCTACCAGTGTTAAAGACTGCGATGGAGCTCCATATGCCACAGCAAACTGGCTGACACTGACGGCGGCGGTGCACAAATGCTGCGCAGCTAGCGCCATTCGACGGCCAACACCGCGGTTCCTGGTGTGTCCGCTGTGCCGTGCGTGTGATCATTGCTTGTACAGCCCTCTCGCAGTGTCCGGAGCAAGTATAGTGGGTCTGACACACCGGTGTCAATGTGCTCTTTTTTCCATTTCCAGGAGTGTAAATATTTGAGACATAATACTTCTTCGTTCATTCGCTTTAGATTTTCCTCTGTAGTCGTAAACATAAATCTTTTATGTGTTATATTTCAATGGTATGGATCCTGACCGTATTTTCTCATCTGATATGGAGTATACATTACATTGTTTTCATATCCAAGTGTTACTGCACTTCCATAGCTGGACTCTGACGCATCTGTTTGCATCTTCATTTTAATTAAAGTATTTTGTCCGTATTTTTCACTCGTGATGCAAAAATTGGAAGCTGCAGAAATTTTACGCGCTGTTTACAGTAATTAAAAGCGAAAAGAAGCAAAATCTGTTGTCACTGAAATAGTGCCGATAGTAATGAAAATCTTTTTTCATTTCTTAAACTGAACATTTACTTTTCTCGGTCAAAAATTTCTCATTTTTGCACTGGTTAAAAAGGAACACGTTCCTAGGTAGCTATCTATCAGCGTCTTACACGTAGTTTCATGTTCCATGGATCATTTGCACGATAAATCATAATAATGTGGAACGAACCGTTTTACATTCATACCGCAAATTAATTTGTAAATATGGCTACATGCTGAACAGTTATAACTTATTTTTGATTTTTATTTCTTTTATTTATTTATTATTATTATTAAATATACAGCTGTTAGTAATCCCTACCCATCACCTTTAACCCATCATGAGGATAGGAATTCTTCTACAGAATCGACAGATGCAGAAATGAGTTTGGGTCTGCTGCAGCGAAGTGTGTTGGGACCATTGTTGTTTATGATGCATTTATATTAATGATCTTGTGAACAATATTAGTACCAACACGAGACTTTTCTCAGATGATGCAGCTATCTGTAGTGAAGTACTGTCTAAAAGAAGCTGCTTCAGTCAAATCTTGATGAGATTTCAAAGTAGTGCAGAGATTGGCAACTTGCTTTAAATGGCCATGAATGTAAAATTATACACTTCACTAAACGAAAACGCATGTTATGATATGGTTATAATATAACTGAATCACTGCAGGAATTGGCCAACTCATACAGATACCTGGGTGTAACAGTTTGGAGGAATAGTAAATTGGGCGATCACATAGTCTCAGTCATAGGTAAAGCAGGTGGCAGACTGCGATTGTTTGGTACAATGCTAGGGAATTTCAGTCAATCTGCAAAGGAGAATGGATTCAAATTACTTGTGCAGCCCATCCTGGAATACTGCTGAAGAGTGCGGTGCCCATACTACATTGGACTCACAGGGGATATTGAATGGATACAAATAATGACTGCACAAATGTCCGCCACTGGTAGCTGAGTGGTCAGCGCGACGGAATGTCATACCTAACGGCCCGGGTTCTACTCCTGGCTGGGTCTGAGAGTTTCTCCGCTCAGGGACTGGGTGTTGTGTTGTCCACATCATCATCATTTCATCCCCATCGAGGCGCAAGTTGCCGAAGGGACGTCAACTCGAAAGACTTGCACCAGGCGAATGGTCTACCCGACGGGAGGCCCTAGCCACATGGCATTTCCATTGTACAGCACAAATATTCACAGGATTGTCCAACCTGTGGGAAAGTGTAACGAAGACGTTGAAAGAACTGAAGTGACAGGCATTTGAAGATAAATGTGAACTATTCCCTGAAAACCTACTTAGATAGTTTTTAGAACCAACTGTCAGTAATGAATTTAGGAATATATTACAACAACCTACGTATTGCTCCTATAGAGATAGTGAAGACAAGATTAGATTAATTACAATGCATATAGTGATATTTAAGCAACATTTATTGCCATGTTCCATACTTGACTGGAACAGGAGAAAGTTCTAACGACTGGTACAAGGGGATATACCCTTTGCCATTCACTTCATATTGGTTTATGGAGTATGAATGTAGATGTAGAATCTGTGATGTGAAGGTTGAAACACATTCGCTTGGTAGAACAGGAAATAATAGACAGATGATGTTGTGAAAGGCCAACGACAGTTGGAGGTTGTATCGAACTTAATACAGATAGTACAGAAGCACAGTTCCTGAAGACAAAAAGTGAGGACAATAGACGTTGGATCAATAAGCGTTACACATTAAGACACTTGCTTGTAAATGGTAGCAAAAATAATTGAATTGTACATTGGAATTTTTTCAAAAACCTACTTAAAGATCTTTCGGTGTGCATCAAACCCATGTTTTGCTGTTTTCACACACCAGATGTTATCATTCGACTCCCATTCGAGAAACATATACTACACGAAGATTTTTCCTGTTGGCAACCCTGTTAGAAGATACTCTTTTGGATGCTGTTACGTCTTTCCCTGTGTATATTTGGTTTTCGAGCGCAGTTTTGATTATAAACGATTCTTTACTATGTGGGAACTATAAATTGACATGATTGGTAATAGTCAGCAGCAGTCAGGAGACTTCGTGACGTAGTGATCTGCAGATGTTTGTTGCCAACTGTGCGGCTACCATTAGCCGGTCTTGACTGCATTGTCATGTGTTCGTTTGCTTTGTTGCTGAGCTGTGCTCTCACTGTCTGTTTTGTAGCGCTATTCTCATTGTGATTTTTCAAAAATGACTGATAATCTGGAGCTGGCACATCACAGGGGGACCTTTTACTTCAGTTTGGAAAATGAAACCGGCTAGCAGGAGCTCATGGAAGTTCAAAACACAAGTTTCTCTTGCCTGCACTGCCTGCTTACAGTAGATGTATGAGGCTTGCACTCCTCCCCCATACTGGAGACTCGATTTAAGCCCAAGATGTAGCAGAGAAATGGGCTACATCACTTACATCTTCGTTCGTCTAGAGGAGGTACTGAAACACATTTTCCACCGATGGACATCTTTCATCACACATAAGTTGGAAGTCCCCTGATGACTGTGGTATGGAGAGGTTTTCTGTCAACGATCGCAGGTAGCTAATGCTTTAAGTCACACATAACACGCTTCTCTCTCTCTGTCTCTCTCTCTCTCATTCTCTCCTTCTCATTCAATCAGAGTCCCCCACCCCTTCTCTCGCTACAGGTGGGTAGTGTGAGTATGGGAGAGTTTCAGTCCCGTCATCACAAATGGCCCTTTTATCATCATGAGGTGACAGGCCGATTTTAGACTGCAGCACAGTGTACACCTCGTGTCCTGTCCATCAAATACTAGTTTGCCATACCATATGCAACAGCTGCGGTGTAGCACCACGAACACCACTGTACAGGCACCGCAAATATTCTTCGATAGGGAGGGCTCTCTATTCCATACTGATATAGTGTTTATACGGGGTCTATCAATAAACTATTCTCCCAACCAATTTCAATAACAAACGACAAACAATTAGTTATCTTTAAAGGTAATGATAAGGGAAAGGATTAATTCGCCCGAACGCTTCACTTGAGATATTGCATTTATTATCACACCCGTCAGTGCAAACCACAGAACCCGCAAGTGTGACAATGAGAGACTATATGCACTCGTAATATTTGGTATATAACTTAAGAATTACTTAATAAACACTAGGAATCAATGATTACTCCTTTAAATAAACATATTTAAGACCATAAACGATAAGGATCAACAGTTAATAAGGTCCCATAGAACTAGAGCAAGGATCACCTTTTCAGTCTCCGAATGAAGTCGGTATGTGACATATGGGACAATCAGACGTACATTAAGTGTTACACCGTTAAGGACGATCAGTCATTAAGAATTATAACCACAGATTAAAGAAAGTTCATCTAAAGCAATTAACGTCAATAGCAAATAATTAAGTCACCTCTCAGCAAATGCATCAAAACCAAGTCTTTCAGTTCTATAACAATGTTGGATCGTTGATACGCTGGACTACCGACACAGAAGGCTAAATTTTACCAAACAGCAATTTCTCCAAACCTAGAAATATCTTAATAGTGTACAATCCTTATCCACAACTACTCTAATTCGCCTTTCTTGGGCATAACGGTGGAGTGGATAATTAACCTCTTACTTCATTCTCCTGGAACATTGAGAGGCAATAGAAGCAACTCTTACCCCAGCGCGGCTCAGGAAAGAGGATGGCTCCACCAGGAGGTGGAAACATTTACCCGAACTGGAAACGGAACTCGTCTAACACGAACCACTAAGTTGGACGAAGACCGGTTGGCGATTTTGAATTATTACCCAAAGCTTGCTGGCAAGCGGATGAAAATTACAGAGCCAAAGGTAGCTATATTTGTATTCACAAGAACAGATAACTTCTGCAAATGAGATTCCGGCAGAACTACCGCAATAGTATCAACACAGTAATTCGGGACTGAGGAGAGCAAGTCAACAACGGTCTCTGCCCAATAGACCCAACATTTCAGACAGACCAAGCAACCGACATCAGTCGTGGATAGGTGTGTTACCAAATAGAACCTCTAGCAATACCTTAAATATAACTAAATAGAGCACTTAAATGCCACGGGGACCAAGCTCCTTAACACAAGAATACGTACACAATAACAGCGGCGTTTTCGTTTTCCATTTCCTTTTCCTGTTTTCCTTTTTTCTTCTTTTCCTTTTTTACTTATTTCCTTTTCTTTCTTCTTTTCCTTTTTTCCCCTTTTTTTCTTTTTCTTCCTTTTCCTTTCCTTTTTTTCTTTTTTTTCCTTTTCTTTTTCTTTTTGACGCCCACCTTAAGCAAGTCAGCATGGCTTTCAAATGCACGATCATGGAAGAGGGCAGTAATTTCCGATCACAAACTCAAATCAGAGAAACTTTGCCGCACAGTTATTAATAGCTCCCACAACACTGGGAGATTGGCCCTGCCAGACGACGACCATTGCACTAACTAGATGCAAAATCTTACTTTAATTGATGACACCACCTTGTGGAGGTTACTGGCAGCCGCAGATGGACTTCATAGCTTCCCCAGTCCATGAACGGAAACCAAACATTGTCCACAGATTTACGGTCTCTTGTGTCCTCACGCCCCAGGTTTTTGAGCCCATCCAGACTTAGCATAGAGGGACCGAACGTTCCGCTGCAGAACGGTTGTCCAGGACCAAACACTCGTCCAACTCCTCTATCCGCCCTCGGCACGGCACACAGCGCCTCCTCCCATCGGGTGTGCTAGCAGTGCGCTCACGGAGAATCCGCAACGCTCTCTAGGAAAGCAAGGAAAATCCAAACAGAAGGTTCTTACAGTGGTCCCTCATTTCCTGGACTAACCTTTCCAAGCAATTCATCTTTCCTCCCTTAAAAAAGAACCTATCATTCTGAATCTAGGAGTGCTGTTACCTGTTTTTATATGTTCTTCTAAGCTGTACTGGGAATGAGCCATCTGAATGTATTTCCAGATCACCCTTATTCTCTGTTTAGGAATTAAGTTGTTTGCAAACATGGTGGCAAGTGGAAAAGAAAGCTTTAATTTCAGTGGTAAAAAAGCATGACAAAAATGTAATGTCTAAACTATGAGACTGAAGGAATGCTTATCTAGTATGCAATTCATAATCAGTACACAACGTATGGAAATAAATCAACTTAAATCATGAAATCATTAACTGATGCCACATAAAAACACGCCGAGATATGCACAAGAAATCATATACCCTGCAAATAAGTGGATTAAACTTTCAAACAAACACAGTATTCACATAGTGATAGATCGTGTGAACAGTGTAAATTTTGTGCACGAAAATCCATATGAAGTACTTTTAGTTAAGACCTGTATTGGTAAAGTTACTAATGAACCATCTGGAGATAAAAAGGACTGAGCAAAGGAGATAGGCTAACTGCACTGTAAAAAGAAAATGGACAAAAGTGACTGTGAACAATAAAAAGGTGCCGACCTCCAGTAATCAAACTGGGATGTTGTTGAACCTCATGGGAAAAGTGATTGGGGACACTAGTACAAGAGAAAATGTAACACACCACAATAGTATATTTGGAACATGTAAACTTCTTTTAACAAGCACAGCTAAAATTTATTTTTTATGGATAGTTAAGGATGAGGAATAGTCACTGGATTAAGCAACAGAAGTGTTTATGAATTCAACGGCTTTTTGAAACACCAATTTGAAAGTTGTGACTGAAGTCAGCCATGGAAAATTATTGGTGCTGAACACAAATGATTTTTATGTTTTCCTCATTGGAGCACATGATATAGCAATGAACAAACAATACAAAAGAACAAAGATGGCTTATTGCCATGGGTTACCAAAATGGTACTCTATAAATCAAGAAGTACAAAAAGCAATCAAAGAGGTTCAAAATATCTCCTCCAATTTAAGAATGCAACATTCGTGGATATAAGTGAACATGGAAGAAGGTTTCACACTACTCATGGCCTAGCCTCAACAGAGTGAGAAAGAAATTTATTACTTACAAGAGTTTAAAAACCATAGGTATAAAATTAAATCTGAAGTATGACATCTCAAAAGCCTTACCTCTCAACAACAAAAGTGATGTGTTTAATTCTGTGAATAAGAAGTGTGTGGTAACAGAAGTGATATCTTTCAAGGGCAACAAAGAAAGTAATAGCGTAGAGAGGAAATAGTAGAAAGGAAAATATCACCCTGAACTGTGACAACAAGTAGTTACTGACCCCCAGCAGACTGAAAATCTCTTCAGGCAGCACTATGCAAACAACACAAAAAATATAACAATCAATAATGAGAAGACAGCAAAAACAATCAACAGAGCAAAGTAAATTCTTACCTCCACTCTGTTTATCTCTTTGATACTACCCTGAATGAAATCAGTCATATAGCAAAAATCTTCAAAAAAGTCCTTGGGAACTGAGGGGATTCTAGACTTCATCATAAAGGAATATATTATAAACACTGCAACACTCCTTGCAGAAATAATCAACTCATCCTATTCAACAGGAAGCTTTGCTGGCTGTCCTGAAGCTACAAAAATGACAGCTGTTCACAAAAAAGGTGACAAAGCTAATTTAGGAAATTATAGACTTTTCTTTTTATTATCAGCTTTTGGCAAACTCACTGAAAGATTCATGTCTAAGAGATTAATGAAATTCCTGGACAAGAAGAAAATCCTCACTGATATCCAGTATGGTTTCCAGAAAAATAAATCCATTATTAATGCCATCTATAATTTTTTACAAAATGCCTTAGAAGCAATGAGCATAAAGCAAAATGCTGCTAATATTTTCTTAGAGTTTAGCAAAGCTTTTTACATCTTGGACCACAGAATCCTGTGGGAAAAGCTCAAAAGTACTTCACAAATTGGAAACGGAAAGTAGTACTAACACATGAACTAAATGATAGTACTGGAACATATTTTTCAGAGGCAGGAATAATATGTGGAGTCTCCCAAGGATCCATTCTTGAGCCTATTGTTTTCCTTCTGAAATAAATGACATAAATCTCAGCATTGAATCACAAATAAATACCTAATTTACAGATGACGCTCATATCTTTCTTGGAGCAAATGGCCCAAGACAACTACAAGCAAACATAAATAAAGCCACCTATCAGCTAAATGACCGTTTTGAAGCAAATAAGATAAGAATAAATCCATCCAAAATAACTTTTCTATGCTTTTGTTTAAATAGGGTAGCACCCAACACCTTTGTGACACAAACGCCAGTAGAATTACACTCTCACTGGAAGCAAAATTTTTAGGCGTGTGGCTTCAACATGATTTCAAATGGCAGACTCACATAACAAAATCAAATGTGACACTTAAGAAAGTATGCCACAGCCTACATTTACTTTTACACAAAGCAAGCTTCCACACTGTTGGAGTTGCGTACTTTATCCAGTTCCACAGCATTCTACAGTATGGGGTCACAGTGTGGTGTAACACAACTCATCTTCCTGAGCCAAAAACGAACTGTAAGAACAGTGCATCAAGCGTGACAAACAGATTCCTGCAGGCCACTCTTTCAGTAGTTTTTGCTCTCTCCCCTGTATTTTTATTCTAGAAACATTTAAATGTATGAGGGAGAATTTAAAAGAGATAAAAAACTTTAATGTCATGAACATTATACCAGCCAAAAGGCAAACCCCATGTCCAGCCACTGTAGACAACAATGTTTAAAATATCCATTATGAAAAGTGCTATAGACATGTACCATGGTCTCCCACTTAAAATGAAAATTATTTTCTCATTTTCATTGTTTTATAAATCCCTAAGTTGTTAGTAGATCTCTACTTTTATTCAGTGGCAGAATTTTTAGATGGCGTGTAGTACAGAGACTTCAAATGGCTTTATGGACTATGGTACTTAACATCTGAGGTCATGAGTCCCCTAGAACTTAGAACTACTTAAACCTAACTAACCTAAGGTTCTACACACACATTCATGCCCGAGGCAGCATTCGAACCTGCGACCGTAGCGGTCGCACAGTTCCAGAATAAAGCGCCTAGAACTGCTCGGCCACCACAGCCGGGCACAGAGCCTTCAAGCAAAACTAAGACAATTTCCACTGCTGCTAATGGAAGACCAAATAGAGTTAATTTGTTAACATCCCACAGTCTGTAGGGATTTACTGGATGAGTAAAGAATGAGGAATTTTAGTATGTTCCAAATGGCATTTTGCCCTACATACAACTAATCCTTCTCTGTTTTTATCTTTTTTCTGCCTGTGTATCATTTACATTCACCAATTAGGCTCCAGGAACATGTTCTAGCTTTGGCATCTTCACTCCATCGCTTCCTGAGCTGATATACATGCCTTGTTGCAGTCTGTCTACATTTTGCTTCCATTTCTACTTATACACAGATCTAAAAAAGTCTTGCATCATCTTGGTTCTGAGAGTTCTGGAAACTGTACAGAAAATTGGAATAGAGATCAACATAAACATCATTTCCACCCTTTTCATTGCTCACGAAAACCACATATTATGTGTTGTACGACCATACAGCGAGATCTTCACAGATGGTTGTCCAGATTGCTGTACACACCGGTACCTCTAATACCCAGTAGCACACCCTCTTTCATTGATGCATGCCTGTATTCATCGTGGCATACTATCCACAAGTTCATCAAGGCACTGTTTGTCCAGATTGTCCCACTCCTCAATGGCGATTCGACGTAGATCCCTCAGAGTGGTTGGTGGCTCACATTGTCCATAAACAGCCCTTTTCAATCTATCCCAGGCATTTTCGACAGGGTTCATGTCTGGAGAACATGCTGGCCACTCTAGTGGATCGATGTCATTATCAGGAAGGAAGTCATTCACAAGATGTGGACGATGTGGGGGCGCAAATTGTCATCCCTGAAGATGAATGCCTCACCAATATGGTGCCAATATGGTTGCACTATCGGTCGGAGTATGGCATTCATGTATCGTACAGCCATTACGATGTCTTCCATTACCACCAGCAGCATACGTCGGCCCCACATAATGCCACCCAAAATATCATTGAACCTCCACCTTGCTGCACTCGCTGGGCAGTGTGTCTAAGGCGTTCAGCCTGATGAGGTTGCCTCCAAACACATCTCTGATGGTTGTCTGGTTGAATTCATATGCAACACTCATTGGTGAAGAGAATGTGATGCCAATCCTGAACGGTCCATTCAGCATGTTGTTGGGCCCATCTGTATTGCGCTGCATGATGTCATGGTTGCAAAGATGGACCTTGCCCTAAACGTCGGGAGTGAAATTGTGCATCATGCAGCCTATTGTGCACAGTTTGAGTCGTAACACGATGCCCTGTGGCTGCACAAAAAGCATTATTCAACATGGTCAGTTGCTTTTTGGGGATCAAGAAATATTGCCCCTCCTTGACACCCTTGGTCCATGGCTTTCAGGATGATTCAGTAGCAGAAATAGTTGTGCTAGTAGTAGTAATAGTAGTAGTAGTAGTAGCCATTTATTTATCCAGAGATCATAACCTGCAATGATGTCAGACACACCTGGGTCATATTTGACTTTTTGATCTATTCCCAACTAGGGATATGCCTGTACTTATTTTTAAGCAGATTCTATGTGTATGATCAGTATTGTCTTGCCCCTTACCCCCCCCCCCCCCCCCTTCCCCTCCCCGTGGGAGCCATTCATCCTGACCGTGCAGTGCTACATGGTATATTCAATAGTAATAAAAATTAATTTCATTATTATTCCAATTACTTGAGTTTCATCATTCCAGGTCTGTATGCTGTAGTGAGAGACCCATCAGTATCAGCAGAGTCATTCTTCTCAAAAACGGCGGCAAACATTACCAGTGTTTATGAGGAATGACATTTTGATGTTACACTATGTGTAGAAATTAATGACATTATGGCATAGTCTGCAAAATGGTGGTTAATTTTAACGTAATTTATGACATAAAATTGATGTTACAGTGTGTAACTGTTTCACTAGCATTTTATAATGTCATGGCACATTCTGCAAGGGGTGGAAAACATTTGTTCTTCCACTCCTTTATGGTAATTATGTGTGTTGGAATGTCATCAAAGTTAAAAGTGGTAGCCAATATTACGATAATTAATGTTCCAAAATGATGCCATCAAGTCTGATACCTTAATTAACATTATCAACATCAAAGTATTGGACATATCCGGCCCAATAGCTGAACAGTCAGCACGTTGGATTGCCACACACAGGGGCCCGGGTTTGGTGACCGGCTGGGGAGGGAGATTTTCTCCCCCCAGAGACTGGGTGTTGTGCTGTCCTCATCATCATTTCATGCCCACTGTCGATGTGCTAGTCGCCCAATGTGGCATTGCACTCAATAAGACTTGCAGTTGGCAGTCAAACTTCTCGACTGGGAACTCCCGGCCACTGATGCCATACGCTCATTTCCATTTCCAGTGTTGGATATATTTTGAATGCACCCAGTAGATGGAAATGGCTGAATCTACCCCATGCCTGTGAATACCAGCCATCTCCATCTGCTGAAGCTGATTCCCAATCACCTCCTCAGTCCCGATATAATTTATTCATCAAATTTAACCAAATGTAATGACTGAAAAGGAAATCAAAATAATTACATATTTTAACTGATTATAAAAGAAATAAAATAAAATAAAAATAAAATCTCAAGCATGAGAAAAAATTTAGATTTGTGAGTAAAGGGATAAAATTTTTTAAAAAATTCTAAAAATATTCTTACTTTTTAAAAATGTAATAAAACCTTTTCTTATAAATTAAACCACAGAATATGACTAACATATGATAAGAATTTAAGTTTGACTAAAATATTTTTAATGAGGGAAAAATATTTTTAACAAACCAAGAGAGAAAAAAGTCAAAACTAATATTTACAAAACCATTTTTAAACCATCTTTAATTATAGAATATTTTAAAAGCAAGGAACACAGAGTACTGAATATATACTAAATTATAGTGATGATAATTGGTATGAAGATCAGGAATTTGTTTTTAATTATAAAGAATGTATTATAGATATTTGTGAACACGAGAAAAATCAATTTTTTTTCTTTTTTGTAACTTTAAAAGAATTTGAGAACTATCAGAAAGATATTGGTGATTTATTATTATACATTTATTGTGATAATTATATTTGTTTATCAAAAACTCTTGTGAATATTGTGATTTGCAAATGTAATTAAAGATTATATAAAATTTTATATAGTATTTTTACAAGTTTCTCACTCAATAACCAAAAAATAGAAGATAATTTTTGTATTGATTTAATGATTTTCAGTTAATATCCTGTGTTGAGTATCAAATGTTATATTTTTCTTGCCACACATTATTTTATAAATGATAGTATGATTAGAAATTTTATCACTTAATGTGAAACATAATTTCATACTAGTTTCTTGGATAGCTAACACATTCATTCTCCTAGACATATCTGTATCAAAAATAGGATAATTCTCTATGAAAATGAATGGATTTACATCGACATTGCTGTTTAGTTGTGTGACTTACTTAAAATCTTGGAAAACATCATAAGCATTTAGAAAATGATTTGGTTGACCTACATTCCACATTACTTGAGTAGAAACTTCATTTTTAGCATTCTTTATAGAGATATTCTGTAATTTAACATGATCAAATAAAGAAGAATCAGTCAGCTGATTATTTTTTCGATTAGTTTGAAAAATCACAAACCTAAAATAATGCATATCAAATTCTTCAGAATTATGGTAACTGGTGATATTTATTCAAAATTTCTTTTTGCACTTAATCCTGCAATTTCGGTGGTTCATGATTAAAAGAACGAAAATAGAATTTTTGGATTTTTTACTCTTTCTTGTTGCAACTCGAGTGAATACTCTGGCTTGTACCTGACTACAGAAACACGAATTTCCATTGATTCCACAACATTTTCACCTTCCTAAGGAGGTGTATCTTTTATTTCAACTCCAGCTTGATTTCAGTCAGACCATCAAAGAATGGTACTGTTTGCACTAGAACTCCAGGGAAAAAGTACAGCCAAAGCTCCTTCCCACATAACTTCCTTGCAGTCTTTAAGGAACCCACCAAACAAATCTAGTGGAAAGAGTAGTTCATTTTTCGTACTCTTTATCTTCCCATTATTGAGGATATGACCTTCCATGGTCAACTCATGGGCTAGAGATGAAGTCAACTGGATAAGAACAGATGAAGAAAAGAAAGGGTAGTCCATCCTAGACAAAATAATGTTACCTTTCTTTATGGTGATAACATGGAATAGCTTTGCCACATAGCCATCAATCAATTTTTTATTGAATTTTTCATCATATGTTGGATAATCTGTACCATCAGCTCCACTAATACTGAAGCTCCTATACAACTTTGCACCATTAAGATGACTTTAACCATCACCAATATGAATATAAATCTCTGTCTCCTTACTACGAATATTTAAATTATTTTTAGTCTTCTCATCTACAGGGAATGAGTAAAATTGGTGGGTCTCAATCTTATTCATTTATAAAGGATAAAATTTACTAAGACATTTCTAAAACAACTGTTACATAATCACCATGGAAGTCAATCAGATTTTCATTTTCTTCTGTTACAGCTATTTCTAAATTGTGTATAGAATCAAAAATTGGCATATGTACGGAATAATGTGGGTTGTGAAATAATGGTGCACCAAATTCTGTATTGGGTTTCAATGAAACAATAATATTAGTTTTTCTATAAAAGTGGCCACTCTGTTTACATGCATTCCATCAGCCAAATTAAAATTTATTTTGGAATAGAATGGAATAATTTTAGGCCCATAATTGCCAATAGTTTTTTCATTGGCTTCAATAAATTAGTTGTTGCATTCTAATACACTTCAATGCTATCCTTTATGTCCATATATTATTTCACATCACTCTCAATAATAACTTTATTTAAAATTTCATCAGCTTTAATGTGAATATAGGATTTTTTTGTGTAAGTAAATTTTTCTAAATTTTTCAAGTTATATTGTCCAATGGGAATTTATATCATTTCCCCCTCACAATACATTTTATTATTTTCTGATGTGATATGTGTAATTAGAAATGTTGTATAAAAACCAACTAGTGACACATTACCATAGCTATAGGTACTGACAGTCTTGTTTTGAGTGCAGATGACATACTACTCAACTTAAATAGGAGACTCATTTATATGAATAAAAAAAATTAAATAATTAAGTGAATAAACTGACTGGGATCCAAAAATAAGAATAGCAGAGAAGAAACTGAAGAATAAGCGTGGCAAGCTCTTGCCTGGCTCTATTCAATGTGCAATAATAGGTCTAAGCAAATGTGGGAAAACACTGATGAATTACAATTATATTCTAGCTCCAGGATGCCCAAAGTGGAATAAAATAACTCATTTGTATGTTTATTCTGAAATCTTGGATCAACCAAAATATTCATAATTTATAAAAATGTGAACAAAAAGCAGAAGAGAAAAATAATGAGAAGCTCAACAAATTTATCAAAAATAATGATGAAATTAAACCATTGGATGGATATCACGATACTTCAGTTGTAGTGTTAGATGATTTGAGTCATGAAAATCAGGATGTAGTTAGAGAATATTCTACTAGAGGAAAACACAAAAGAATAGATTGTTTTTATTTAGCCCAGTCATACTCAAAGATATCAAAAGAATTAGTAAGATACAATAGAATTTTTAAAAATAATTTTAGACAAGATGACACAAATTTAAATCATATTTATCACAAGTTGTCGGTGGTGATTTCAAGTTTTTAAAGAAATGTGTTTTTAAAGAAATGTGTAGTAAATGCTGGAATGAAGATAAATTTGGTTTTATTACAATAGATATGACATGAAAAATTAATCATTGTAAGTACAGAGATAAGATAAAAATTGTTTGAAAACATAGGCATAAAAAATAAAAGTTAAACATAACAATAAACGTTAAAGGTAAGTGTTAGAAATTAAAAAATATATTATTAATGTTTTTTGACCTTAATAAACGTTTGCTAAATATAATCATCCGAAAGGACTTAGTACAACGGTCCTGTATGATCCAGAAGTTGTTAAAAAGGCTAAAGGAAATAGAAAGATAAATGAGCAAATAAAAGACAAATTTAAAAAATCAAAGAAGCATCCCAGAACAGAATACGAAAACAATAAAAAAGATCAGCCGGTTATTGATTCAATCTAAAAAGTAAAACAATGATTGAAGGTTTAGATGATGATATTCTGAAAGCTATAGAAGAAAACAGGTAAGTCGAAAAGCAGATGGTTCCTTATAAATATTTTGAAGAATTTAATAACATACTAGCAACTGACAATATGATACTGATAAAAGACATTAAATATTAAGCAAAAAAAGAAATACAAGATTTATTGAAAAAATATCAAGAAGAGGTTAAAAACAGAGACAAGCAATCCACTAAAAATGTAAACATAAGTGAATGAATGATAGAATATATTAATCATAGTGAAGATCAAGTTTTTGGATTAAGACCTGTTGGCACATTTAATTTTGTTAGTAAATTAACACTAAAATGTGATAGAAATAAAATAAGCATAAGAATATGGAGGTACAAATGGATAAATGAATCTCTTAAAAAAACAGATTAGTATGGGAGTTATGGGTGAAAAATTTGATGATGTTGATTTATCAAATTATGCATATTATTTGTGCCATTCAGGAGCATTATATTCTGATAAAAATCCAAATCAAATAAAGTCAAGTAATGTATTAAATACAATAAATTGATAAAAAATGTTTCTTTTGGAGTTGATGATTTATGGCAAGCAGATCTAGTGGCAATGGATTCTGGAAAAATAAAAGGAATTTGGAAAATAAACAAAGGATATAAATATTGATCTTTAATGAGATTTTTTTCAAAATTTGTTTTGGCTATTCCAGCTAAAGACATGACAGGCAGAAATGTAATTGATGATTTTCAAAAAACATTTAGAGACCAAATTCTAAAAATTTTACAAAGAGATAAAGAATTTTGTAATATAGATTTTTCAAGAACTTAAAAATATGTATCTGTAGCGATTGTACAGTAATAACCTGTACTTCCGTGCATACCTATATATATGTCTTTGCTATATTTACGATCTTTGGGTCTGCTTCACCAGAGAGTAAGAGAACTTGGGTGTTTAGTCTTGCACTGTGATGTTAACCTGTGAACGTTATCCAAATAAATCGTTATTGTGCTGTAAGAAGTTGGTTTATGAGACTCAATAGCTATCAAAACTCTACATTGGTGACCCCAGACAAGTTAATTCCGCATAACGCGAGTTATTGCCGCTCAGTTACGGAATTTTTGAACAAAGTATGTTACCGACAATGCATCCGAACAACAATACTGTGCCAACCACCAGATTATCGGTTCCGCCTTCTACGGACGTTTTAATTGACTTAGAATCAGGTTTTCTTTCCACAGTGCTTCCGCATAATAGTGCTCCGAATGTGTGTTTACCCACATGGAATTCTTCGACGCCTCGTGTGACCATTAATCGTTACAGTGTTAACAGTGCTACAGACAGTGCTTTCAACTCAGGCATGTCACAATCACAGTTCTGCGGTTTTCCTGACTCCATGGTACAACATTTTTCGCTGTTTGAACCGAATTGTGATATATCACTAAATGTTGCACAATGTGTTCAACGGACCAATTTGTGTGTACCGCTGATCGTGGACAGTGCAGTGCACTACCTTCACTGGACTCAATGCCAAACCAGTTCTGTATGGCTCAGAAGGCTATTCAAGACCAAACTTTCCCGCTGCAACTGCCAACCACGGTTTTTGCCATGCCTGCTGCGCCGCGTGTTCGGGGAACGATTCCGCCCGCTAACATGACAACCGTGACGGTTGCAACTGCGCCGCGCTTTGGCGGTGACGTTTCAGTGTATTTTGTGCCTGACTCGGGTACTTTTCATGCATCCCCACCGCCGCCCACAATTCCATTGCAATCGGTCACCACTGCCGTGTCGGACTCCAGCCTGGCTACGTGGGACAACATCGCCTCAACGGCTCTTCCTGCACCGCAGCAACGTCTCAAGTGGCTCTACAACCAACCTGTTTCACACATCTCTGCGCCGTTGAGTACAGGTCAGTCATTGCCCACTGCTAACGTGGGTTCTGCCCTCGTTTCCTCAGCCCAGTTTATGGTACCCCCATCCTGTGGCCCACCCTTGTCTGCTGCTGCACTGTACTATCCACCAGCTCAAAAGCCTGACTTACCGCCATTTAATCAGGCTAACCCATGCATATGGTTCGCCATTGTGGACAGTATTTTTCATTTTCTCCGAATTCACGAGAATGACACAAAATTTGCTCTCCTCGTCAGTCACCTCCATAATTTCACGGAGTTATTTTCTGACATTATACTTGACCCACCTGCACATGACAAATATGTTGCACTTAAACAAGCTATTAGTGAGCGTGCTGCATGCTCCAAAAATGAATTGTTACGCCAAGCAATTTATCACAAACCACCCGGAGACCAGTCGCTGTCCCAGTACTGGCGATACTTACGAGCTATGGTTCCTAAAGAAGCCCTGCCAGACTACTCCCTTTGGACTATTGGTTTGATAAATTCCCTTTAACCTTGCAGTTAATGCTCTTGCCACAGAGACACCTTTCCCTAGATGCTAAGCTGCTCCTAGCAGATGAAGCTTATGTCCTATTCAAATCCCATCAACCAGTTGCTGGTTCCAACAGAGTTTCATCGAACAATCATTACATCTTCCTACAGGACGTGATGCACTCTTCGCCAACTGAGGTTGGGAACTCTGCACACGCAGCCACACAACCGGCTACATGTGCCAGCATTAAACCACACACCAAACCGACCGCGCCCGGTACCGGGTCATCCGCCCGGCAGACAGATGACTCCACGGCTTCTACCAACAGCAACAGGGCTCTGTCATCAATCTGCTGGTACCATGCAACATTCGGTGATAAAGCCACGAAGTGCCGCACGCCCTGCTACACTTAAAACTCCGCGGACGGAGCGGTTTAGGTGCGCCACTCTGTCCTAATGAGCCTCTGCGCCTACAATTATGCTCTAATTTTTCGAGCCTTACAACGCCATCTGCACGCCGGTATGTATATGATCATAAGTATATTACGTGCCTCTATGACCCCTGCCACTGACTCTGCTCCACCTGTTAAGCTTTTTGCGGCTAACCGCACACGCATTCCTGTCACCGGCACAGCTCTCGTCCAGCTTGATTTCATTCCCATGGTCCTTCTGCGTAGCTTCAGTTGATGAACCCGTCATTGGTATAGACTTCCTCCGTCACTACAAGCTATCAGTGGACATTGACGATTCTTCTTTACTCTCAAAATCAGGCATTCGCATTCCATTCTCGACACGCACCACCGACACCTCATCCTCTATCATCGAGGAATGTTGCCTTTGTGCGGCACTCTCCATCGATTTGGCTACAACCACGTCTTCTCTCAACCGCCTCCAACGTGAATCCTCAGCCCTCATCGTTGACAACAGCATTCTTCGGCGCCATCTTTGTGAATTACAGGCTGAAATCGACTCCTGCGACTGCACAATTGCATCTCTTACTCTGCCCCACAACGTTGTTTTCCGCCGGACCTCTCCTTTTCTGGTTGCTGTGTTCAACACGACGCTGGAGCTACCAATGCCACGGACGCAGCGCCCGTGGCTGACACCTCGCCGACCCAGCATGACGCCACGGTGCCAAGGGTTATCGAGCGGCGACCGGTTGCCACCAAAACCCCACCACACTGCCACAACACCGGACATGCCTTACACATGCCCTCGTTGCCTGTAGCTGTCACCACAACGCCTCCACTACTGACCTACGAGGCGGCGGTTGCAGTAACGACGCCCGTTCTGAGCTCTGCTGCCACACATGCTGCCGCCGCCACCACATCCACACCGACGCCCTCGGGGCGCCACATACAGGTCAGTCCAGCATCTCCCTGTGTTGCCCCGCGAGGATGGTCAGGTCAACAACTCCACACGTCAGTGTGCAAAGTAACAACGGGTACTGTACATCATATTTTCATGACACCGGGACCGCTGATGAGACACAAAGCCCGCAGGCTTAATCCAGAAAAACTCCTGAGTGCTCGTGCCATCATATCCTAACTCTTAGACGCCAACATCATCAGATGCTCTAGTAGCAATTGGTCGTCTCCTATTCATTTAGTAGATAAACCCGATGGCACGTACAGACTTTGCGGTGACTACCACACTTTGAATTCCAGAACAATCATGGATAACTATCCGGTGGCACATATTCAGGAATTCACACAGTGGTTACATGGCTCTCAGGTTTTCTCAGTGATAGACTGTAAAAAAAGTGTACCACCAGATGCCGACGGCACCAGACGATATCGAAAAGACGGCAATTATCACACCCATCGGGTTAAAAAACGCCGCGCAAACCGGGCAGAGATTTATTGACGAGGTGTTACGACCTTTCCTTTTTGCATATGCATATTTAGATGACATTTTAATCTTCTCACCCTCTAGCGAGGATCATCAATCCCATCTACCTGCTGTCACAGACGCTTTGTCAAGTGCAGGTGTTGAAATCAACCAGGACGAATCGCAACTTGGGCTTTCACAAGTAACTTTCCTCGGACATGTGGTTTCCGCTGCAGGTATCGCTCCACCACCCCCTCGCGTGGAGGTAATTACCAACGTCCCACGACCGAATGACTTTCAAGGGTAACGACGGTTCCTTGGCATGGTTAATTTTTATAGAAGACACATTCCCCATGCCGCAGCATTACAACTTCTGCTTACCGATGCACTTCGCAGGAAGAATACTTAAGGCACGCGCAAAGTTCAATGGACAGATGAAACGATGACGGCTTTCGACAAACTCAAAACGGCCATTCAGACAGCAGTGACTCTTTCACACCCTATGCTGGATGCATAGCTTTCGCTTACAACAGATGCAAGTGACTCAGCAGTCGGCACCATGCTCCACCAACATTTAGGCAGTTCTGTCGAACCGATACACTTCTTTTCGCAAAAACTGTCACCTGCTCAGACTAAATGGTCAGCTTTTGATAGAGAACTTTTCGCGGTTTACACCGCCATTCGCCACTTTCAGGATGACCTCAAGGAACGTGCCATTGTCATTTATACCAACCACAAAACCCTTGCAGAGGCGATCCGCAATCTGAGCGCCAATGCACTCCACACATTTCACAGTTTTCAACCGATGCATGACATGTTCGTGGTTCCGATAATGTGGTCGCTGATTTTTGGTCAAGGATCGCAGTGGTCTCAGCTGACATATCCCTCACCGAACTTGCACACCACCAGCAGACTGAACATGAAACTCATGCTGTTTGATAGCTCAACCTCAACTCTTCGATTTGAAGACTGTCTGCTCCTGGACTCAGACTTTACACTAAGGTGTGACATTTCAACCGGACAACCTCGACCATGTGTCCCGCCATCGATGCAACAACCCATTTTCCATGCACTCCATGATTTAGCACACCCAGGCATCCGGGCCACGATCCGCCTTGTGACTGAACGTTTTGTGTGGCCTGACGTACATCAGGACTGCAAACGGTGGGCACAAGCATGTGTGGCGTGCCAACGTAGCAAGGTTTCCCGTCACACCCACCCTCCTCTCGCCCCCTTTGATGTACGTACTGGATGTTTTCACCACGTCCACATTGACATCGTGGGACCCCTACCCCCTGCGGGCCCATTTAACTACTTATTCACAATGATAGCCAGAGCGACCTGCTGGGTCGAGGCCATGCCCATCACCGACGGTTCTGCCACAACAATAGTCCGCACCTTTATCGAGTCGTGGATCTCACGTTTTTGTTGTCCCTCCTCTATAACAACGGACCAGGGGCGCCAGTTTGAAGCGAACCTCTTTGCACGGCTCTGTCAACTGTGCGGTGTAGACAGATTCCGTACGACAGCTTACCACCCTCAGAGCAATGGCCTGGTGAAGAGGTTTCACCGCACCTTAAAAGCAGCAATCATGGCACATGGGTGCCAGTGGATAGAAACCCTCCCGTGGGTTTTACTGGGCTTGCGAACTGCAGTCAAGGAGGATCTAAATGCTTCACTTGCAGAGGTGTTGTACGGGGAACCACTCGTCCTCCCCGCCGAATACGTCGACGACTCACCTCCGTTGCCAACTGTTGACTTACCCCCTTTATTGGAGCGAGTACGATCCGTTATCTCGAAACTCAGCGTGCCAGCTCCCATGACGCACTCGGCGCCACGAGTTTTCGTCCACAGACAGTTGGCAACCTGCACACATGTCATGTTACGCAACGACACAATTCGCGGAGCTTTACATCCACCTTATTCAGGCCCACACCGGGTGGTCCTACAGGGTGTAAATACCATGGACATTGATATTAATCATAAAACAGTTACTGTTTCGACACATCACATGAAACCAGCCTGGACACTCTCCGAACAATCGGATGAACCTGTCCCAGCTGCCGCCCTGCACACTTCGCCTGTTGCTCACTCTGACACGACCTACGATGATGTGTGTAATGAGTATTCAGGTGATGATACTGCATGTGACAATGATGATGCATGCGGGAGGCCATACTGCATGTGACAATGTCTCCCCCTCCCTAGTGCACGATGCCAAACGACGATCGTGGGCTGGCCGCCTCCTCGTTCCCCCGCGCTACCTAGAGGATTATGACTGCAATTAGACAGTTTTTTGTGTATATTTCTTGTACTATCCTTTTCAGCATTACTTGACACTCAGTGACTGTGCATTGATTACCACTACTTTTGACATTTTTCACAATGTACCGATGTGTACCTTTTGCTTTCTTAATGTACATGTGTTTTTTTCTCTTGTTTGTTCTGTATGTCACTCTCCGGCATTCCTCTCACTCCGTGCTGGAGGGGGGGCCTCTGTAGCGATGGTACAGTAATAACCTGGACTTCCGTGCATACCTATGTACAGGGCTATTACAAATGATTGAAGCGATTTCATAAATTCACTGTAGCTCCATTCATTAACATATGGTCACGACACACTACAGATACGTAGAAAAACTCATAAAGTTTTGTTCGGCTGAAGCCGCACTTCAGGTTTCCGCCGACGGAGCGCTTGAGAGCGCAGTGAGACAAAATGGCGACAGGAGCCGAGAAAGCGTATGTCGTGCTTGAAATTCACTCACATCAGTCAGTCATAACAGTGCAACGACACTTCAGGACGAAGTTCAACAAAGATCCACCAACTGCTAACTCCATTCGGCGATGGTATGCGCAGTTTAAAGCTTCTGGATGCCTCTGTAAGGGGAAATCAACGGGTTGGCCTGCAGTGAGCGAAGAAACGGTTGAACGCGTGCGGGCAAGTTTCATGCGTAGCCCGCAGAAGTCGACGAATAAAGCAAGCGGGGAGCTAAACGTACCACAGCCGACGGTTTGGAAAATCTTACGGAAAAGGCTAAAGCAGAAGCATTTCTTAAACAGGAGATTGGAAAACCGATGGATCGGTCGTGGTGGAGATCATGATCAGCAATTCATGTCATGGCCTCCACGCTCTCCCGACTTAACCCCATGCGATTTCTTTCTGTGGGGTTATGTGAAAGATTCAGTGTTTAAACCTCCTCTAACAAAAAATGTGCCAGAACTGCAAGCTCGCATCAACGATGCTTTCGAACTCATTGATGGGGACATGCCGCACCGAGTGTCGGAGGAACTTGATTATTGGCTTAATGTCTGCCGAATCACTAATGGGGCACATATCGAACATTTGTGAATGCCTAAAAAAAACTTTTTGAGTTTTTGTATGTGTGTGCAAAGCATTGTGAAAATATCTCAAATAATAAAGTTATTGTAGAGCTGCGAAATCGCTTCAATCATTTGTAATAACCCTGTATATGTCTTTCCTATATTTAAGATCTTTGGGTCTGCTTTGCCTGAGAGTGAGAGAAGTCAAGTGTTTACTATTGTACTGTGATGTTAACCTGTGAATATTATCTGAATAAATCGTTATTGTGCTGTAAGAAGTTGGTTTATGTGACTCAATACCACCCAAAACTCTACATATCATGAACCACTAATTTATTTCTGTGGAATTAACATCATTTGTGGTAAAAAGATTGAAACATTAAAAGAATAAATGTGGAATAGATGTGTGTGTCAAGGACATTATAAATGGGTATATATGGTCCCAAAATTAGTCAATGAATGCAATAATAGAAAGCATACAACAATAAAAATGAAGCCAATCGAAGTTCATGACAAAAATTTTAAGCCAGCCGGCTTTATATTTAATGATAAGCCTAAACATAAATTTGGTAATGAGGCCAGGATTAGTAACCTTAAGGGATTATAAAGCTAATTGGTTTCGTGTGTAAACATCATCATAACACATGCCAGATGAACATCGGGGGAATATTAAGCTGTCTTACTTTACAGCAAATGGATTTCTCCAGGCTCCTTTCTGAAACTATGGTGGATGCATTCAACGTCTGTGTCAGACATTCAGGGACGGTCTGGTAATTTTCCTGTACACTTCTGTTTCTTGGAGTTATTCATGCCATCATCTAATGCTTTCAGCTGTAGGAGGAACCACACCATACCTGGTACGAAAGTCACACTGAGCAGTTATTATTGAGCCGCACTGGGCAAAATGTAGAACACAAAACGCTTATTGTTGTGTCTACACCATTTTTACTAGAACTGAAGTGGGTGCAGACAGCTGCTGCTTAGCAGGAACCATGGGAGTTTGCTCTTTCCAACAGTACATTCTTCAGGCACATATCTCAAATAAAATAATAGTTATGATTTTTTAAAAATCAGATGATTCTTTTTGATACACTTGCATAAATCACGATATTTGCCACCATTTTTACATTAATTTTTTGTCTAGTTAATTTAGTGTGATTATATTAATTTCATAATCTTCCATTTTGTTGTAAAATTCCTTTTTTGCTGGAAGTATTATTTCTTCAGATTTTTTTCCCAATTATCGAAATAATCATAAGGATAAACTCCTTTTAAAGTTAGTAAATTTTTTAGCTCTTGTTGTGGAAACGATTTGTTAATGTTTTTCATTTGATTCTTGCTTAAATTCAAAGAAAGAACATAAAGGTTTAAAGCTATTAATTGAAATGTATCAATAAATCTCAATTTTAAATTACCTTTTTTTTTTTTTTTTTTTTTTTTTTTTTTTCTTCTTCTTCCCCCCTCATCATAACTGAATTCTTTCACGAACAAATGAGAGTCATATCCTCATAAATTTAGAATAGAAATCGGTACAGAACTAGGGTAATTTAATTGTAAATTACATTTATTACATAACGGATTTATGTATTTTGCTGTTAAATGATCATGATGCCAAACTTTTTATTTTTGTTGATAATATTTCTTACATAAATAACATTTTTTAGATTTATTGAGTCTAGATTCTGTGTAAATAACAAAACAAACTTTTTGAGTAAATTTATAATTCTTAAATCCTGTTTAGTGACCTTTTTCTGATAGTTCTACTTTTGATGGCTTATTAATTAAACAATTATTTTCATGCTCATCTAAGTTTTTATTATTAAAGTGTAATAAACACAAAACACAAATAAATTTTTCATGCTGTTTCTTATTAATTTGAGTAGATACTAGTCGAGACAAATCTTTTATCACAGAGTATGGTAATTTATTTTTTTTAAGATATGGTAAATTAATACATTTTTCTTTTTTTCTTTTTAATGGATATACATCATAATATACATCATTGGCAGAACTGTTTCTTCAAAGGAATAAACACTAACAGACACATCAGTTTTAGTCTGGATTCTTGAGATATCATTAATTTCAGCAGGGAACAAAATATCCAGTATTTTTTCTTCAAGTTTGTTAGCAAAATCTTTGTAAGTACTCACTGTGTTGCCATTTTTACAGTTCTGACTATCTACTGGTTTTAATGTAAGAAGTACTGCCTATAGGAAGCATCTTTGATGATCATTTTTCGCATTAATGCAAGCTTTCTTTTCTTGTTTCTGTCAGTTTGTTGAAGACAAAACTCTTAATGAAACATATTTATTAATTGTTGATTGCAATCCAATAATTCTGTTTAATGTCCATCCTGATCTTTCAGTCTGAAAATTAGTGATTTTTACTAAAATAACTTTTTCCCCATTCCTAAATTTTTTTCTCTAAGAATCTTAAAATTTTCAGTTTGAAGTCCATATTCTATAATTTTAATATTTGTCTGTATTGTGTACTCAAGAAATAAATTAAAACTTGTTTCCAAACAAATAAATAATTTAAGATTTTCTTTAACTACTTTCATAATTTCGGTTTTGTTGTGTTTAAGAAATGACTCGGATTGAGCAATCCTTTATTATTTTCGAAACTTAATCTCTGCAGTCTTTTTTTAAATGTTGTATCAACTAAAAGTCCATAAACTGTGTTTCTATTTCTTAAATTCCCCAACACATTTGCAGAAAATGGAAACATTTTTTAAACGGATTATCTTCATTATTTTTTGCTCCTTAAAGAGATTGGTAGAAAATGGAAATATTCCTATTAATGGTTGATCCTCTTGTTTCATTAACATATTGGCAGAAAATTGGAATATTTCTTTTAATGGTTCATCCTTGTCATTTTTAAAAACATCATTATTACTTTCTATTTTATCATGAAGTAATGTTTCTTGACTTTATTTTGTTTCTTATTAAGTATTTCATTATTTATGCAATCAAATCATTTTTATTTAATTTATAACACCCTTTTAAATAATTTAATTTACAATATTCTCAAGGACCAGTATGGAGAGATTTTTTTAAAGTATTCTCGAACCTCATACAAGATTTTTATTTGAGCACTCATTGATAACGAAAAACAATTCTTTTTTACTTTTAAAAATAAATTTTGGAAAAAAGACATACTACAAAGCAATACTAGGAGTCATAAAAAACAAAAAAATCAAACACTGATATAGGAACTATTTTTATTCCTTTATTCTCAGTCCTAATTTTCTTTTTTTGCGCATGAAATTTTTTGATTTTTTATATTCATTTAAAATACATAATTCAACTGATTTTGTTTTCAGTCATTAGCTCTCATTAACTTTACTGAACAAATTAGATTGGGCTTGGGAGGTGATCAGGAATTGGCATTAGCCAATGCCAATGGCTGGTAGCCCCAGGCCTGGGGCAGACCCGGGGCATAACTGACCGTTTATAGTCTGTCTGTAAACTCACGAGCGAGCAGCGCGTTTGGTGGGGGAAGTGGCCTTTCCCGGAAGAACCCTGTCACTGGCCTACAGGGGCACCCAAAATCAGTTGCCCGTTACCTGTCCAGCAGTGTAGATCGGTGTGCAGTGATATACGCTGTTTCTGTTTGGGGATCGTAGTTTCCAATGTCAGTCAGTTAACTTTATATACTCACTGATATACTTACGTATCCGGAAGTGATGGATAATTGCCCTTTATTGCAATAAAACGTGCAGAATACAAAGAGGAGGTATCTGTAGAGTAATGAGAGTTCAGTTGTCTCTAATGTTATAACAGCGTGTGTAAAGGAGGCGACACAAAATGAACTGTTTGCTAATTTTACCAGTCCCAATCAAAGCACTGCAATTTATGCAAACGTCAGCCTCGCCACAATAGGACACATAAAGAAGGAACGCGAATGGTTTACTGGAATCGCCACAAAAGGAAACTAATAATTTCGGGAGGAAACCCATCATTATAGACAGTCTCACAAAGTCGGTCATACGACAAACGATGGAGGACAAACCAAAAACTAGTGCCGACATTACGGAATTTGCTTACTGCCATGAAACAAAGACTAGATTTTCCTTGGCAGAAAGATGTTTTACACAAGGCACTGTGTGAAATGGGATTTACCTGGAAAATATCTGTAAGTAAATGAAAGATTTTTTCTTTAACATATGCTTGATTATGCCTATGACACGGTGGTATGACTTGCAGGAAGAACGTAGGAGACATGCACACCTGTCGTTGATTATCGGTCAGTATTATTTGGTGTCGTGTGCATCCAGTTATTGAGGAGGTAATATTATACTTAGTATTAGTGCCAGGTGTGTGATTTGTTCACATTTGAGAATCAGGCTTATAAAGTATATCTGTTTGCCATGAAACAAAGAATAGATTTTCCTTGGCAGAAAGATGTTTTACAGAAGGCACTGTGTGAAATGGGATTTACCTGGAAAAGATCTGTAAGTAAACGAAAGATTCTGGTAGAGAGTACGGATATAATTGACTGGAGATATAAGTACCTGATCCAAGTGAGGAAATTAAGGGAGCTATGCAGAAAATTCGCTTTGTTTCTAGACGGGTTGTAGAAGGTGGTGGATATGGCTTTGTCTGACTTCTGCTCAGTCCCGTCTTAAAATGGAATTATCACATGCGCAAAGCTGTAGAAATGGAATCGGTTGCAAGATGTGTAGGGACCAATTGAGACCATGTTGATTTTCACTGTAGCAGATAGGTTCGAGAAAGGTGACTCGTTTAGAGATATGATTCACTTGTGGCTGTGATCCTTCTCAATCAGTCATCGCATTTAACTGAGTGGATATATAATGGAACCTGTGACATGATATCGAGACAGAATACGTTACACATACTGGATAAATATCTAGTGGCTTGAGTGAGTTGCAAATACCCATCACATTCTGCGTTCCTTAGCCGAATAACTTTCCAAATTCACCAATTTTATCATGAGGTTGTATTGTGGGCTACGTGTTGGTCTGATAATACACATTCCTACGATTACGGTTTCGGTATTTGTCTGGCCAAAATACTACCTCATTCATACCTAGATTTCTAAAGCAAGTATATAACTTTTAACATGGATACCTGTAGAACGATGAGTGCTTCTGAGAGTAACATGCAGTAGCTGTTGGATCGGGATTTTTTCTTTAACATATGCTTGATTACGCCTATGACACGGTGATATGACTCGCAGGAAGAACGTAAGAGACATGCACACCTGTCGTTGATTTTCGGTCAGTATTATTTGGTGTTGTGTGCATCCAGTTATTGAGGAGGTATTATTATACTTAATATTAGTGCCAGGTGTGTGATATGTTCGAATTTGAGAATCAGGCTTATAAAGTATATCTGTTTGCGTAAAGGAAATGTCTATGTGCTGTTGTAGGGAGGGTATGGATTTGACTTGGGGTACTGTGATAGTGAAGGGAGGAGTACGTCTAGAGGTAAGGAAGGTCCACATATTTCCAGAGCCACAGCATTTAACAGAGTGTATTTCTGATACTTCAGTCATTGCCGAATACCATTCAGTTGAGACTGTGGTTGTAAGATTTAATTGTACGTTTAATGATAGACGATATATGTGTGGGGTTTTCTGGACTGTGTCCGTGTATGCAAAGTCTGTGGTGGTATTGATTTGGGTTCCCATGTTAATTGTAGCAGTCTTCCGAATGCAGAGGCCTGTTGGAATGTAGGAATGTATTAGAGTTAACTTTACCATCTTCTAGACGAATGAATAGCAAACTAATACTTAGAAATGCGAGCAAGAAAGCGGAAAGAGTAACGGGTTTGTGCCGAGGGAGATGAGCCTCTCTTTGCACTTGAGTTCTGGGAGTGACTTCGGTTCGCTGTTGTAAAGAGGATGATCTGGTATGGTGGGGGATATGAACTGCATGCTTAGTAGATTGAGATGGTACTCGGTGATATATTCCCTGGTGAGAGATCGGATTGACACACCAATATTCCTGCGAGTCTGGTATGTATTTGATGACCTGTAGACAATATTGTGACGTTTAGTTGTCAGTGTAAAATGGTGATCAGTGTAAAATAGTTTATTATGGTTGAGTGTAGCATCTGTAGAGAGAAAGAACAGGATGACAGAGCTTCCCTACAACTGGGAGAGCATCATGACATATAGGCGGTGGGAGTGTGGGCATAAAATAAGATTTTTGGGTGCTGTTCAGATACAAAAGATAATTACGTTGTTTGTGTAAAATGTGCATATACTGTATTTTAAAGTTAGTGTGGCTTACATTGTGTAAATTGTCTATATATTGGATTGTAAAGTTAATATTGTTTATGTTATGGGGTGACTAGAGAGGATGAGTGTGTGTCCTATCATGAGGGACGTATAGATTGAATACATCGATGGTGGTGAGCGATTTTTTACATGGAAAGTTATATGTGCTATAGATACTGAGGCACAGTCGTCAAGAGCAGACACTAACTGTACATTGTCTGGTGTCAGAATGTAGCAGCAATGGTAATATTTTTAAATTTAGTTAAACTGGTAAATATATTCCTCACTTCCAAGATTCTTGTGAATCTGGTATGTATTTGATAATTTGTAGGCAACTTTGCGTGTTTAACTGTCAGTGCAATTTAGTAATCTGTGCAAAATAATGACAGGAAGCCCGAGAAAGAGAAGGCGGACAGTGCTTCGATATCAGACGTATCAATAATTCTAAGGGAAAATTCGATAAGAGCAAATAATAATGCTTGATTGATTGTGGTGCGGTATAGGAGCATGAGAACATTTGCGTATGTTGGGAGTAGGAAGGCTATCACGTTATGTCCGGGAGGAAGACTGGATTGGGCGATATTTTGGTAAACAGGTTCTGTTAGGGCAGGAATTTTGGTGGATACAAGCTGAGACAACAAGAAAGCAAGCGTTAACTATTTCTGGGGCACTATAAAATTATGGAGAGCTGAAGTTTGCTGTTATTTTTCACAAAGCGATATGACATAAGAATAAGATTGAGAACATTTTAGATGGTGATGTGTCAGTCAATCTGGGGTCAGGTACGTGCAGTTGAACGCGTGTCCCAACAGGCTTAGTGCATCATGCCTTCAATGGTAAAGACAAGTGGCACCTGGAGATGCCTTGAATATGTGACTGTCGTGAACGTGAACTGGAATGCTATGAAAGTACAATGGTGACTGTATAGAGGCATTTAGCTTTCACTGGCGTTCAACGACGATGTGGGACTCGAGCTGCGACTGCCTCACTTTGCGGGTGCTGTGGCAAGTGGCCCTAAATGGAGGTCTGTGAGAGCTTTGACGGCTGACGCATCATCATCGGTGTTACATATGAATGGGGGTGCCGCCACCTCTTGCTTCCAGAAGCCCAGCAGGGGCCTGTGGGCGGTTTGACATCTGAGGGATACATTACTTATCGCTACCTCCTATGTACTCTAATGGACAGGGGGCGGTGGACTGTGCTTGCACGCGTTGATTGCATTATTTCGGGAGTGGGTCTGTGAGCTGTGATATGTGCAATTTGGACAGTTTATGAGTGCTTAGCGTGTCTACACATCACTGTGCTGTATTATTTAGGAGCAGTTTGCTATTGTGTAATGAAATTAAGGGTTGGTTGCGTGTCTGTGGGCTGTGTAACATGACGCCAAGCACGTTAGGGTGGATCTATTGTATCAGTGTGATAGATATACTCTATCATTAAATAAGTTGTTTGAAAATAAATAGAGTGCACTCCATCCTTACTGTCCCCAGCAGCCCATAGCAGGCTGAGTCATTTTCTCTCACCATCTTGGTTTATGTCACGAAACGGGCGACAGTGTCCTCTGCTGGTTGTACTGAGTATTAGACCTCATGGAGAACACACGGTTTGCTGCAGTCATGGACAACTGTACTTGCATCATCAGTTGGTGTCACTGTGGCGTCCTCTGATGGTGGGGAAATGTACTAAGCTAGTTGGGGTCTGGAGCTCGTGGTGAATCCACTAGGTGCAGCCATCTTAGATTACGGTACTTGCGTCACTACAGCATCCTCTAGTGACATCGATATGAACTAAGTCAATTGGGCTATAGACTCAGTGGCGAATACACTTGGTGGTGGTGTGCCTCTAATTGTTTAAACAAAGGCTGGTGTATGATTCAGACAGTTGGCGATTTGCAAGCAGAGTCTTTTACATGGATTATTATTTTGACAATTTACGAGTTGTTTGGCAATTTGGACGTGAATGCCCTGTGTTGTTTATGAGTGGTTGGCATGTCTATAGGTTGTGAAATGTGTTACTTTTGATGGTTTACAATTAGCAAGAGTGTGTGTGTAGAGCCTTATACATGAGTTATGTCAGAGCAGTTAGCAGGTCTGTATGCTGTGAGGCATGTTAGAGCGCGTGTTCTGTGATATATATACTCCATCCCTAAATAAATTGCTCCCAAATAAATGAAGCACACTCCTTCCTCTCTCCATCAGCCTAGTGTGGACTGAGTCCTTTTACCACCTGCTCCTAGGATGAGGTGGCGGTCTATCAACTTAGGTTGGTGGTGGTGGTGAGCTACGTTTGTAGCAATTTTCTTACATTTGTAGAGAAAACGCAAGTGAGCTTTGTTTACTGGCAGATTTCACACTTGGCGCCGGATCCTAGAAGGAAGGAAGGAAGTGGCTGAGGTGAGTACAAGTGTCCTATCTTTCCCACAATTTTCTTACACAGAGTCACGTGACTATTCGTGCAGCATTCTAGGGCTGGTGGGGAGGGCGGGGGGGGGGGGGGGGGGTGCTAGGTCACGACTAAATGTAGTAGAAAAATGTGTAACCTCTAATTTGATCATATGAGAATTATTTCTAAAAGTCTGCTTCTCATGTGGGTCTATAATGGCTTATTTTTGTTGTTTCCAGTCCCTTGTAACTCATGGAGTTGTTTTTTGGGGTAAAATTGATAATCAATTCAGTGAAATTTATACATTAATGGAAAGGGCTATTCGAATCTTGTCACACAGCTCTACTAAGTCTCACTGGAAGCCCCTATTTAAACAGTTCTGTTTGCTTATTGTGCCCTCTGGGTTCATACATAAATGTGTGTTGATGAGAAGAGCTAGACTTGATGAACAGCAAACCAATCGTGATTACCATAGCCATAACAGAAACACTAGCCCTTCATTTACTGTTGTGTTCTTCTGATTTTGTTAACTGATGTACCATCTATACTGTGTTAGTGCATGTAGTGGTACAAAGTACCCTCCGCCACGCACCGTACTGTGACTTGCAGAGTATCTATGTAGATGCAGATGTAGATGTCTTTGCAAAAGAATGTTTGTGCTACTGGTTTTATGTTTCCTGTTTTTCAGACGCTGTGCAATACGGTCCTCGGAAGAACATTGGTTGTGACGGATATAATGTCAGCATTTTTCTTGTGTTGTACTTTTCAGCAGCATTATATAATATTTTCATTTTATTTTTTGGCAGTGTTTTATATCAAAAATTCATGTCCTACTTATGTCATTGATTTATTTCTCATGTATGTTGCAGTTGCAATGTAAAATCTGTATTTGTCATTTTCCTTCCAACCATGTTCTGAGCGAGGTGGCTTTGACAGTCTTCATAAAGTGGACTCACATTTGGGAAGAGTGGAATTCATTCCCCCTCAGGCCACGCTGGTTTGGGTTTCCCACAGTTTTGTTAAGTTGCTAAGGTGAATGGTGGAGTAGTGCTTTGATTAGGCCATGGCTCACGACCTGCCCAATTCTCCCCATATCCTCTCCTACTTTGTTTGTGTTCTATATACATACATAGGGTGTAACAAAAATGTACAGCACAAACAGCAGGACACATTCCTCACATGTAGACAAAGAAATTATGTTATATGAACATGAGTCTTGAAACACTTTGTTTCGATGTACTAACTCATTTTCTCCAACTCATCAAGCATGTGAAAACCCATACAAACAGAATGCACCAGCATACACATGCAGCACTTTCTCAAAGGAGTATACCTTCCGTGGGCATTGATACATACATGCATCAACATGCCATCACAGTGAATGTCGCATGCGTTGATGTATCCCTGGAGTATGTGTATGGTTCAGCAGCCTTCCATAATACTGGCACGGAGAATTTGAACATCTCATATAGGGGTTCCATACACAAGAGCTTTCAAATGCCCCAACAAGTAAAAGTCCAGTGGTTTTAGGCCCAGAGAGCGTGAAGGCCATGCAATTGGTCCATCTCTACCTATCCATCTGTCACCGAATATGTTATTTAGAAGCCAATGATCATTAACATTAAAAGACAGGGTGCTCCATCATGCATGAAGTACGTGTTTAATCATACAGCTAGAGGCATGTCTTTTCACATATCTGGTAAAATATATAGTTGGTTCTCATGTAACACCCGCCAGTCATGTGGTCAACATTCAGTGTTGCAGCTATATGTCTTGTACTGACATTAGGGTTGTCGTCAACACCATCACAAATTGCCGCCTCCTGTTGCAGTGTCCTCGTCCTTCTAGGCCTCCACTGGTCATGAGTATCAGGCATTTAGAACCAAGTACACTAAGTTGACAATCAGTGGCTTCAAACATTTTCCTGTTTGGGCACCTTCACTTCAGAAATCTCTCCCAGTACAAACGTCAAATGCCAGCACCATTGCCATCATTCAATCTTCAAACACGCATCTGCCATCTCTGCATTTGTGTACATGGCCATTTCATGACCCAAGTCAGTGATTAATTCGATGTAGCAATCTGTGTGGCACCAATGGTCGTACTTATCACTGGAACAGTTGATGTTACCTGTAAACAAGCTATGACGTATGTCTCATGTCAACAGGGACATGTAAAACAAAACACTGGCAGTGCACATGTAACAAGAGGTTACCAAGAGTGCATGTTCTCCACAATTCTAACGCTCTGTTCTTGTGTGTTTCTCATGATAAATGACTTGAAGAAAATGAATTTTACCATGAAAACAAAGAGTTTTCAGATTCTTGTTCCTATAACATAATTTGTTTGTCTTTGTGTGAGGAATTTATCCTGCAATTTGTGCCATACATTTTTGTTACATAGTGTATATTATTTCTGTACTGTATCTGACATTTCTGATACTGTTGTACTGAAGGGTCTAAAGATGAATTAATAAATTATGAAATACAATAAAAATAAAGTATTAGAGTTTCTACTAAACAATAGAAAACCATATTACAGTGACACAACACCAGCTAGCTCTAACCTGGACAAAGGGTTTTGAATCTATTGGATTCATGGTCAAAAAATGATTAATGAGGCAGATATTCTTGAAGAAAGAGATTGTTTCACCAAAATGTTGACGCTGAACAGCTAAAAGCATGGCAATCAAAATTAGTCACTTTGGTAATTTGTACACTGGTGTACTGCAAGCAAAGCATTTAAGATGTTAGATAGCAATGAAAGCATCCAACCCTCTCTCTAAAAAACTTTAGAGCATACTAACTCACAGTTACTAGTGAAAGGTTGGTCTAGAAGCAAGTGTTGGCCCACGTAACTTCTCTGGTCTTCACTGTCACCAGATGATGGTTCTGGAAGGGGATTCCCACTCTCAAGCCATCCTCTGCAATCTCTCAAAGTTTGTCGGTATCTTTCTAATACACCACATTCACTTATGAGCCGAAACATTATGACAACCTGTTTAATTATATGTTGGTACATCTTTGAAACACAATAAATTAGCAATTCTGCATGGTATGAATTCGAAAAGTTCTTGATAGGTTTCTAGCTGTGTGTGACACTGGATTTCTATGCACAGGTCACACAGTGTAAATTACGTGTCAGTGGTTTGTGTGCGCAGAATTAGTGCCTGGAAGTGCCATATGTGTTACATTGGATTCAGTTCAGACGAATTTGGTGGCCAAGACATCAGCATCAGTTCACTATCATGCTCCTCAAATCACCGTAGCACGATTATGGCCATGTGACATGAACAGTTATCCTACTGGAAGATGCATCCGCTGTCAGGGAAGACATCGAGCTTGAAGGACACAAGTGGTCCACAATAATTCTCATGTAGTGCACAGCTCTCTTGTGCCTTTGATTACTACCACATATCACATGATAGCCCAGATGACTGTCCATCATAGTATAATACTGCTCCCACTGCTCTGTGTCCATGGTACATTGCATGTCTCAAGCAGCCATTCCATTGGATGACTGTGTATCCTGACATGATCGTGGATCTGGTGTTGCAATAAACATGATTCATCCAATCAGGCAATACATTTTAATTAATACAAGGCCCAACCTCAATGATCCTGTGCTCTCTGCATTCATCATTGATGATGTAGTCGACTCAACATTGGAACACTTAGGGGTCATATGCTATGGAGCCTAATGTTTGACTGTGTGTGCTAAACAAAGTGCTTTGAAAGGTTTGTGGCTGGACTAGCATTGGACTGTATTGTCAGATCTGCTACAGATTTCCACTTACCCTACTTTCCAGACTGAGCAAGTCTTCAACCTCTGCATTATGTGATAAAGTGTGGACAGAAATCATTTTCCAGAAATTGTATGACACAGCACCCCAATGCAGACTATTATGAAGGTAGGAGCATACAGAATAGGTTAAAATATTGAGTGGCACAAAGACTTCTTAAGTAATAGAACCCAGTATGTTGTCCTCAATGGTGAGTGTTCATCAGAGACAATGGTATAGCTAGGAGTGTCGTGGGGAAGTGTTATAGAACTGCTCTTATTTCCTATATACATAAATAATCTGACAGACAGGGTGAGCAGCAGTCAGTGGCTGTCTGCTGCTGGTGTCATGGTGGAGTGGGAGCTATCACCATTGAGTGACTGTAGGAGGACAAAAGATAACTTAGACAAAATTTCTAATTGTGTGATGAATGTCAGCTTGCTCTAAATGTAGAAAAAATGTAAGTTAACACAGGTAAGTTGTAAAAACAATCCCATAATGTTAGAGTACATCATTAGTAGTGCACTGCTTGACACTGTCACGTAGGCATAATGTTGCAAAGTGATATGAAATGAAACAAGACTGTAAGGACTGTAGCAGGGAAAGTAAATGATCAACTTAGGTTTGTTGGGAGAATTTTAGGAAAGAGTGGTTTTTCTGTAAGGGGAGATCGCATATGGAACACTGGTGTGACGCATTCTTGAGTACTGCTTGAGTGCTTAGAATCTTTGTCAGGTCAGATTAAAGGAACACATGGAGGCAGTTTTAAAGTGTGATGCTAGATTTGTTACCAGTAGATTCGATTATCACAGGAGTGTTACAGATACTTGTGAACTCAAATGGGAATCTCTGAAGGGATTCACGAAACTCTATGGAGAAAATTTACAGAACCAGCATTTGAAGTTGACTGCAGACTAATTCTGCTACCACCACCATAAATTTCGCATAACGACCATGAAGACAAGATGAAAGAAGTTAGTTCTTGTATAGAAGCAGTTGCTTTCCCCTCGCTCTGTTTGCGAGCGGAACAAGAAAGTAAATGATTATTAATGATACGAGGTAACTTCAGACATGCCCCATATGGTGGCTTGTAGCATATGTACATAAACGTAGATGTAGACATACATTAACTTGTCGCTTTCTTGTGGTTTCACTGTCCTTCAACCGTTTTCCATAGATGATCATGGCAGTAGCACACAAGACAGTTCTCCTAGGCACTGAGCCATAACAATCTGCCCTTTGTAAGTGTCATTTATGCTAGTGGGTTTCCACATTTACAGTCCGTTTATTTGCTACAATGATTCCCATTCATTTCTGTTCCACCTCACTTGCTCACAATGTCATCAGGTGACATTCAGTCTTGTATCTGCAAGTGGTCATAATGTTAAGATAAGTCAAGTGCATACTGGATCATAGTTGTCGTCTAAGTATGCCTCTGCAGGCTCCAGAGCTCAATACTTTGTAATTTAGCTAAATTCAGATTAAGAAGTCCTGAAAATTCGAAATCCAGATATGAATGTTTTTGCTGATTCTTTTCCATCAAATATTCAAATTATCTCATGACTGTATACCAGCGCATTTAAAATTCAATTACTTTCAAACTCTGGAGCCTGAACTGTTGACCACTAGTGAAAAGCAGGTAGCCAGTTTCTTTTCTTAATAAATTCACTAAAATGTTAGAGTCATTAAGAATTTATTTGCTTCTGCCATTGTAGCAAAAGTATTTGGAACTTTATGATGTCAGATTATGTATTGACAGACTTGATAACAAGAAACATTTTAGTATCCTTAAATCTGTTAGTGATATGTGACGGTTATAAGTCAGCAAAGTTATACAACATGTCAGATGAACTAAAAGTTTTGTTTGATTTTAATGTATATAAAAATGAACTAATTATACTAAATGCACAACAAGGAGTCAGGAGCAGTCTGTGATATACTGATGTATAAGGCTGATGTAACACATGGGCCTTCGACAGACAGAGACATTAATTACAGAACTCTGATAATTCTTTGGAAATTCACAGTTTAATGAGACTCACAGACAGAAGATCTAAAGAAAATTATAAATACAAATGTGTAAATGCGTAATCAGAACTATCACATCACATCAATTACAATGAATCGTCTCATCTGGTATAAAGAATGAGAAGATCCCATCGCAATGAAAAATGCCTTTGTTTTAATGATTGCCACTCCAATTCACATATCATGTCTGTGACACTATCTCCCCTATTTCGTGATAATACAAAACGAGCTCATCTTCTTTGTACTTTTTCGATGTCATCTGTCAGTCCCACCTGATGCGGATCCCACACTGCACAGCAATATTCCAGAATAGGGCAGACAAGTGTGGTGTAGGCAGTCTCTTTAGTAGACCTGTTGCACCTCCTAAGTGTTCTGCCAATGAATCACAGTCTTTGGTTGGCTCTACCCACAACATTATCTATATGATCATTCCAATTTAGGGTATTTGTAATTGTAATCCCTAAATATTTAGTTGAATTTACAGCCTTCAGATTTGTGTGACTTATCGCATAATCGAAATTTAGCAGATTTATTTTAGTACTCATGTGAATAGCTTCACACTTTTCTTTATTCAGGGTCAAATGCCACTTTTTGCACCATACAGATATCTTATCTAAATCATTTTGCAATTCGTTTTGGTCATCTGATGACTTTACAACATGGTAAATGACAGCATCATCTGCAAACAATCTAAGATGGCTCCTGAGATTGTCTCCTACATCATTAATATAGATCAGGAACAATAGAGGAACTTCCTTGGGGAACGCCAGATGTTATTTCTGTTTTACTCGATGACTTTCCATCTATTACTATGAACTGTGGCCTTTCTAACAGAAAATCACGAATCCAGTCACACAACTGAGGCAATATTCCCTAGACACGTAGTTAGGTTAGAAGACGCTTGTGAGGAACAGTGTCAAAAGCCGTCTGGAAATCTAAAAATATGGAATCAATTTGACATCCCCTGTCAGTAGCACTCATTGCTTCATGAGTATAAACAGCTAGTTGTGTTTTGCAAGAATGATATTTTCTGAATCCATGCTGACTATGCGTCAATAAATCATTTTCTTCAAGCTACTTCATAATGTTCGAATACAGTATATGTTCCAAAACCATACTGCAAATCGACATTAGCGATATGGGCTGAAATTCAACAGATTATTACTAGTTCCCTTTTTGGATATTGGTGTGACTTGAGCAATTTTCCAGTCTTTGGGTACGGATCTTTCTGTGAGCGAGCAGTTGTATATAATTGCTAAATATGGAGCTATTGTATCAGCATACCCTGAAAGAAACCTGACTGGTATACAATCTGGACCAGAAGCCTTGGTTTTATTACCTGATTTAAGCTGCTTTGCAAAACCGAGGATATCTATTTCTATGTTTCTCATCTTGGCAGTTGTTCTAGATTGGAATTTAGGAATATTTACTTCATCTTCTTTGGTGAAGGAGTTTCGGAAAATTGTGTTTAATAACTCTGCTTTAGTGGCACTGTCATCAGTGACTTCGCTGTTGTTATTGCACAGTGAAGGTATTGTTTGCTTCTTGCCACTGGTGTGCTTTATGTTTGACCAGAATCTCTTTGGATTTTCCACCAGATTTTGAGACAGAGCTTCATTGTGGAAATTATTGAAAGCATCTCGCATTAAAGTACGCACTATATTTTGAACTTCTGCAAAACTTTGCCAGTCTTGGGGATTTTGCAATCTTTTAAATTTGGCATACTTTTTTTTGCTGCATCTACAACAGCGATCTGACCCATCTAGCATACATTTCATGAGGAATTTGGAGCAACCACACGTGAATGTGTTTCCCCTTGAAATTTCATGAATCAGCAACAACATACTACTGCTGGTTCTACAGTATGCACTGTGCCATAGAAATACTCCCACTCAGGCAGAAAAAAGGACTTTAGAACATGCCATTAGCGACACAACAATGCATCATTGTGGAACACGACACTTCACACATTTTTGACCGCAGCAGACTTTCAACTGGAATTTTGTGATAGCAGATGTATCTGTGCCAATTATAGGGGTGCATTTTCTTCGCCACCACAAACTTTCTCTATACTTAGCTGATGATATACTTAGTTGTTCTATTACTGTACACTCAGTGCAGAGGCACATTGACAATTTAGGTGACACAGTATGGGCACTTAAAAGAAAACAATTGACAAAAATTACAGCCGATCCTGAAGAGGAGACAGCCAGGTCTCACACCATATTACAGGTGGTGGCACTGAAGCGGATACATGTGGTATTACCGCTTACAGTCATTAATGTGCAGCAAACCAGCTTTATTGCTGTGCCCATGCACTATGTTCAAGGGGGAGGCTTTGTGGCAGAAACGACTAGAGCAGTTTTGGTCGTGACACATTTATTCTTCACAAGTCTTACACTAAGTTACAAATACAATTCATCACTAATGCTCATATGTACAGGCACATTGCACTGGCAGCATGGCTTATCACTGACCCCGAAGGGTATACACTCCAGTGATGAGCTGTGGGGCAACCACGTGGACTGAGCGAGACAAAAGCCGTGTTGCCAAATTTTCAGCTCCTGGCGTGACTGGAGGTGCCGCAGTGTCTGCAAAAGGGAGAAAGGCACTGCCAAATGGAAGGGTGGATACCGCGAAACAGGCGAATACTTTTAAGAGTGTATGTATGCGTTTGCAGGGGAGTCACGTTAACTCAACGCACATGGTCAGCAGTGGGAGAAATCGGAGACGTGTGCTGCGTCATGTTGACCAGCTAGCACTGTCTGCCTGCTTTGTCTCGTGTGGTCTGGAGCGCGATGCACCATTGCCAAAATTTGACGTAACGGTATAGCTGCACTCATGAATGTCGAGCGTTGCTTACTTGTGTCCGCTGTGCTGTAGTTCAGCCCTTCGCATGTTTGAACGGTGCGGCCACCACAGTACAGCAGAAAGTATTAATATGTCAAGAAAATTCAGAGTTACTGGAAGCAACAGGCAATCATTAAGAACAGTTGGGCAGCATACACAAGAGACTAGCAGCTTAGCAGCATCACAGGCAGCAGCCTCAACCTCGGGTGCAGCAGCATATCGACATACTAGGTCAGAAGAGACAAAATGCAGAAGTCAGTGGAGTGCAAACCACCAAGTTTTTACCTGATTATGTCAGCAAAAGGAAACACATGGTCAATACAAAATACAGACAAAATGCATTTCGAGATGTTATTCAAGGGAAAAAGCATTACATTAATACATTACAAGGTCTCTCAATCTATGCCAGTGCAACGAGACTTGCACCAGATGGACATGGGGCAGCTAAACAAATTGTAAATGGACTTTTGCACTCAGATATAGTTCGGCCTTTAGCTAGGAACTGGGCGTCACTGATCCATTTATTATGTAAAAAAGACAGTTCTTATAAACTGAGCAGAGAATACGGATCCCTTAACTTCTGTACTACATCGAACGCAAATATGTTTTGTGTGATAGATTGCAAAAGGGCCTACATCAATTACCAGTGGCACCAAATGACATTCCAGAAACAGCAGTTATTACACCCACTGATATTTTTGAACTGATGTGAATGCCTTATGGGTTAAAAATGTAGCCTAAACATGGCAGTGTTTTGTCAGCTCAGTATTAGTTGAGTTTCTGTTTTGTTTTTGTGACTTGGTTGATATAGCGGTTTTCTCAAAATGAGTGGAAGAGCATGAAACACATTAAAAAATGGAGAGAAGCAATAACTTTGCAACAATTCTGTAACTACATCTGGTATTAGACTCACAGCTTCAAGAGAACCAGTGTATTCAGTAGGATGATGTCTATCATAAAAACGTTCAAAGCATAATAAATCAAAGAACCATCAGGAACATGCACAGATACATATGCTAAAAGCATATTCTTGAATGTGAATATCATTAGAAAAAGAAACTTCATTAATGTTCTAAATACTTCACAGTCAGGTGGTAATTTGTCGGCAAACGAAGCAAATCAAAGAGTTTCTCAAAAGCTGGAGCTTCCAATTAACAACACAGGCCAATTATGGAAAAACTTTTTTGCTGAAAATACCTTATTCTTATCCCGAATGAGATTTTCACTCTGCAGCGGAGTGTGCGCTGATATGAAGTTTCATATCAGCGCACACTCCACTGCAGAGTGAAAATCTCATTCTGGAAACATCCCCCAGGCTGTGGCTAAGCCATGTCTCCGCTATATCCTTTCTTTCAGGAGTGCTAGTTCTGCAAGGTTCGCAGGAATGCTTCTGTAAAGTTTGGAAGGTAGGAGACGAGATACTGGCAGAAGTAAAGCTGTGAGTACCAGGCGTGAGTCGTGCTTTGGTAGCTCAGATGGTAGAGCACTTGCCCACGAAAGACAAAGGTCCCAAGTTCGAGTCTCGGTCGGGCACACAGTTTTAATCTGCCAGGAAGTTTCACCTTTATTCTTATGTTTTTTAGGGTGGGAAATCCAAATATGATACTTAAAAAACTGTATCACCCACCATTTCTTCACATTTTTCAGTTCAATTTATTAAATTAAGCAATTTTTTAAAGAATTTAACAGCTTTTATATATTTAAAATAATTTAAAAAGGGGGTGTAA